>NC_092828.1:9690298-10008025 GCF_039878825.1 Excalfactoria chinensis
GCACTGTGTGCATGCTTAGGAACCACAAAACAAGGACATAAAGCTATTAGAGAGTATCCAAAGGAGAGTTACAAAGACGGGGAAGGGTCTGGAGGGGAAGATGTATGATGAGCTGCTGAGGACACTTGGATTGTTCATCCCAGAGCAGAGGAGATGAGGGGAGGTTTCATGGCATCTACAGCTCCTCATAGGGGGTGGGAACATGGTACCGAGCCATGCTCTCCGTGACAGCAACAGGGTCCACTGGAACAGCATGGAGCTGTGTCAGGGAAGGTAGCTGGAAGTCAGGGAAAGGGTCTGCATTGGAGAGCAGTGGGCATGAAACAGGCTGCCCAGGGCAATGGGCACAGCCCTGAGCTGCTGGAGTTTAAGAAGCATTTGGACATGAGTCTCAAACACAGGGTTTGGATTTTGGGTGGTGCTGTGTGAAGCCAGAAGTTGGATCCAGTGATCCTGTAGGGTCCACTCCAACTAAGGATATTGTATGAATAGTAGCTCCCTTTTAGTTCCCTAATTTTGGTCCCAACATGACAATGTGGGAAGCTCCCCAGGTAAGTAATTGGCACAGGCAAGATGGATCTATAGTATGCCATGCAGATATGCTCTGTCCTCCTGACCAGCAGCACACCAAAACAAAAAGGTCAGTCTCCCTTCCCTGGCTCTGAGAGACTAACAAGCCACTGAGTTTCATAATATCACAGTGCAGTTCCCAGTGACTTGTGTTTTATGCAGTGATTCTCTACTTTGTTCTACTCTTCAGGAGCTAAATAACTTACTCTCTTTCCCAAGCCCATGAAGTAATTTTATTTGTTCTGGTAAAGCAGCAAGAATGAAGCAGGCTTGTGATAATTTCTTTTTCTTTTATCAGTTCTACATTTTCTACAGAACATTTGTCACAATGCCAGAAAGCCACTGCTTAAAAAAGAAAAAAGAAATCAGCCTCACGGATTGGACTGCTGAGATAACACTGAAGAGAAAGAAAGAAAAACAAAGCAAAAAAGCCAGATAACGTACCAGAAGTTCAGCTTGCTGAAGGGGGGAGGGGGAGAACTGACTGGCATTGCTTTGAGATGCTAAAATTACTTGTATGTATGTGAGTATATAGGTGAAAATGAAATGCTTTTAACAACGCATCCAAACTCTCCCAGCTGAAATGCTAACCTTACCCTGCTCAGCTCTTTAGCTCCCTGTGCACACCTGCCCTGCCAGCAGCGAGCATGGTGGCCTCAGCTGGAAATGCCCAGAGCATTTCTATGCATGACAAGGCCAGGCAGTGTCTTGCATGGCATAACTAGGGCAGGTGTGTCCTAAATGCGATTAATTAGCTTGGCTGGCAAAGCTGATAGTCACTGCTGGCAGTATGAGACAGAGCTATTTTTCCTGACTTCTCCCATACTCATAGAACACATATTTCATCAGGATTTGAAAAACAAGGCTCAGTTGTATGATATACCAGCAGTCATAACTTATTGGCTCCACTATAAAGCTAATATGGAGCTCCACTACAACAAATCTTGTTCAATATGCAATTTTCTCTTTTTGTTAATATATTGGCTTAGAAGTGGTAAATCACAGATGACTGAAATACTGGTTCAACTAATTTTTATTGGAAATGCATTTTCAATAAAAGGGCAGAATTTTTCAAAAGGACTTTGAAATATTTTACACATATTGATGGGATGACGATATTTCTTTACTGCCATTTTTGTCATGCAGATTTTCCATATAATATCAATAATGTATGTAATTGGAAGAGGAAATCAAGCTGCTATATATCTTTACCTAGTAAAAGCGTAAGAAGTGTACTGTTATCTTTCATAGACTGAAATAGCATGTATCACCTCTTTTTGTGGTAGCTTTCCCTAAAAACAAAATAAAACAAAATTAAACAGAGAAAAAAGGACCAAAAAAAAAAAAATCATTACTTAAAATAATGAGGTAAAATTGTTAATTCAGAGTAATTAATGTTGACATTTTACTGGACTAATGATAGAAGAGGAAATAAAAATTCTTCTCCTCAAGGCTGATATGAATAAAAATAATTTGAAGCAAGTACCTCAGTTAACACATCTATAAAACTAATTTTATAATGCAAAAATAAAAAGTAATCTAAAATATTACATTAAAAAGTAGAGTATGCATAAGCTATATTATACCGTTATTTTTTTAATAGCTATGATAAAATATAGTATATTCAAACACCGAGGTTTAAAAACTTCAGCAAGTATTTTTCCATCCTCACAAATTCATCCTGAATTAGGTTTTCAACATGGTTCAAATTCAAAAGCAATAAATCAGTGCTAGAGAAAGGAGATTGGATTTTAAAAGAAAACAAACAAACAAACAAACTGAGCAGACTACATGCTCTTAAGATTGCTTTCTGACTTCTAAATGCTTCTGATGCATATTGGTCTCGTGGCTTTGGAGTCTGCCTTTGCCTTTGCACTCAAGCACATATGCTTTTTAGAAGCATTGCAGCTGACCCAGAACAGTCCAGGGGAGCTGCTGCCACTCCAGGAAGAATGCCAGCCCCCACTTCCCAACAGCAACCTGGAGGCTCACAACATCTACCAATTACAGGCTGATAAAGCATGTGATTACCCTGTGCAAGTTAATATTATCAATTTATATAATTAGAAATTAGAAATTGTGCCTCCAAGTAGACTACAGAGCTTGCAGTGTAGCCCTTGGCATGCTATAGCCTCTTTGTGATGAAGGAGAGAAATAACTAACCACAAGTTAAAAACATGCCTCGCTGCAGAATGCTGAAATTTGAGCATCATCTCCTACCAAACTTGTATTTTATCTCATGGCCTTCTTCCCAACTTCTAATTGATGATTTTTTGTTTTAGCTGGAAACTGTTTACACTCTGTCCTGCCTGTTGCTCATCTGGGTCTCCCAGCTCAGCAGCTCAGCATCAGTTCTCCCAATCTCCTTCCCAGGGAAAACTGGCACCCTTTCAAACCACCAGGCATACAGTGCTCAGCTGTACCCTCATTCATAGAACCATAGAATCATAGAACCCTTTGAGTTGGAAGGAATCCTTAGATGCCATCTTGTCCAGCTCTCCTGCAATGAACAGGGACACCTACAGCTCAATCAGGGTTCTCAGATCAGAGTGTCTCCAGGGAAAGGGCATCCACCACATCTCTGGACAACCTGATTTTTTGTTTTATTTTGTTTTTAAATACCAATCATTTCAGAATTCTGTGTATGCTGTACAGTTACTCAAAGGAAAAAAGACATAAGGGCCAGATGATTTCTAGAATAAGCATCCAGATGCCATCACCCAGAGTAGGCAGCAGCTGAAGCCCCTTATACCCAGCCTGTCATTGCTGTAGTAGAATTTTTATGCATTTTCTAACTCAGACTGCTGTGTATGGAGATTGCTGTGGTTCTGTGTTAAGACAACAGGGTTTTTGATAACTCAAACTGCCCAAACAACCCCTTTAAAGATGAAATGTGGAAGGCACAGCCTTCAGAGAATAGCTACCTTTAAGATGAGTTTGCATGCATGTATTTTTAACAGAACATTCACTTCATTCCTGAATTATTTAAGGGCTCTGGATGAACCTGCCAATATGACATTTCACCGTGAAAAAGAAAGAGCAAAACAGCAAGAGCTAATAGTACTGTCTGAAAGATCTGACGTAGCTCTGTAAGCCCAGTAAATACCACGTTGCCATTACTGGTAACAAGCCACAAACCTCACTATATTTTCAAGGTCGTACAGATGAGGCCTGTCAGGCTTTACCTAAGAGTTAATGCGGCATCTGTAGTCATAACACTGATTTTTCTAATGACCAGGTGGCTAATTCCTAACTTGCTGAATATTCTCCACATCTAATATTTGAGCACAACCACAATTCTCATGTGGCTGGCAGTAACAAGTAGCTATCTGGTGCAGCATGAAATATGCATGACTCCAGCACAGTGATGCTGTATACAAAAATGCAGGGACGATGTCCTCATGGGGATGGACAGTGTGGGTGCAGAACACTACCAGCAGGCACAACGCATCCACAAGAGGGTGGGGGGTTGGGGAACAGCTGCCACATTGGTCTAGTAAAGATGAAGAGAATCAGGACCTGTCCAAAACTGGTCTAAGCCATACAAAGAGCAAGTATCTAATGTTGCAAGAGTCTAAACATATACGTGTAAACATATGCACAGGTAGCATTGCAGCCAGAACTGAAAATGTAGTAACCCTTTGGGCTGGTGGAGCCTGGGAGCACAGACAAGGAAGGTAAAGTATGGGAGGAAGGGGGAGAGGGTCAGGAGTGCACATGTAACAATGTCAGCTGTATTAATTAGACCATTCTCCTCTTTGTTTTCTTATTCAGCAATTAGATCTGGACTAGAGATAATTCTTTGATCAGACTGTTAAGATTTCTGATACTACAAAACCTTGGGTTTACATGCAGGTTTTATTTTTTCCCTCATTGAACACAGAAAGGCATCTTGAGTGTACCACTGGAAATGCAGTGGCTGTATGTAAGGCTGCCAGAACAGGACTGCAGCAGCTATTCCTGTCTATAAGGTAACAGTATGCTGAGATGGTAAAGAAGGAAAGAACTGTGGTTATTATGCAATCCCAGCGAAATGGGATTTGAGGAAATGAGTGAATTCTCTCTACTGAGTTCAAGGGCAAAAGAAGATATTACAAAATCTGTGACTGACAGCTAAAAAAGAAAAAAAAAAAAAGATATTTAAAAGAAGAGTTATGACTTTGAACTTCTCTTTGTTTTTGTGGTAGTTCTCAAAAGCCACATTTAATTGACTGGGAAATATTTTTTAACATGCACTAAATGTGTTTGCAGACTGGTCTGATATTGTGTTCCCACAGTGAAAAAAAACAACATGTGCCTGAAGGGATTGTCTCAGAGCTATCCTCCTGCTAGTGCCCAAAGATCCCTGTATGCTCATTTTTGAGCATCCCTACTCTGACAGTAACTCAGTACTGTTGGATGAGGCTCTGTTTATTTAGCTGTTTGCCTCATGAAAAGAAATCAGTTTTAAATCTTCACTCTAGGATTCCAAAATACCAAGGGGGGGGGGGGGGGGGGGGGGGCTGCTTTTCTAATTAAGGCATGGATTTTAACAGGAAAACATGAGAGCTACACTGTCCACACTGTAAAATAGCTATAACAAATGGCAAACACTTAGTTCTGATCAATGTTCTCTTTTTGACAGCCAAATAGGAACTGCTCTCATTCTTGCCATTCCATTGTTGTGCTATTTGTTATTGCTAACTTTTGTACTGCCCTTTACTTCTGCTGAAGCCATGATATGGCAGAGCAAAATAAAACAAGTTAGCTTGCCAGCACTGAGCAGACAGAACACATATCATTTAAGGGGAAAAAATCCAACTCCTAATAAATATAGTTAAAACAAGTATGTCCAAAGCTTGATCAGCACTGAATAAATACCTTGAGGTATTTCACTGGAGTAGCTGTCCTGGAATAACCCCTTAGTGAGAACTTCATGGTTTCATCTACAAAATATAGGTAAAATAGGCTCACAGTCAGATTCACAAACTGTCTCAATCCCACAAATCTGAGCCTTCTGTCAATTTCTAAAACATGTCTTGTCATACTTTGGCAGTTTCCATCTAGCTTAAAACCCTGTCCTTCTCCATCTGTAACTCCAGCACTAAATATTTACCAACAAACTGATTCTTGCATTCTCCCATGTACCTCATCCAGCTGTATTAAGGACCCAGATCCCCTCAATGTAATCTCCCAGACTTTGATTATTCATTTTCAGTTTCAGTTATACCTCAGGTGACAAATGATTTATTCTCAGCTATCTATTCCAGGCAGATCCTAAATAGGGAAGACTTTTAATGTCCAGCTGTGGAATGTCAGTCCTCAAGATCCACTTATCTGCCTACTGAGTCTCCCATCTCTCTTGTTTCTGATGTTTCCACTCATCTTAAATATCACATGATGGAAACTATGTAAATGTAATGCAACCTGAGATTGTTCTTGGCTGGAGACTGTGAACACTTCCAGAGCAGCCAGGCTCATAGAATCATAGAATTGTTTGAGTTGAAAAGGATCCTCAAAGGTCATCTAGTCCAACTCCTCTGCCATGAAAAGGGACATTTACATATAGATCATCCTAGCCCAGTCTGATATTGGAGGCCTCCAAGGATGAGGCACCCACCACATTTCTGAGCAACCTGTTCCAGTGCCTCAGCAACCTTATTATAACTTCTTTTTTTCCTTTTATCTAATCTAAACCTCCCCTCTTTTAGTTCAGGACCACTTCCCCTTGTCCTATCACAACAGACCATGATAAAGAGCCTAAAGGTTGAAATTCATAAAAACAATGCAGCTCCATGGGATGGCACCTCAGACCACCTCCAGCTTCAGGGCACTCCTAGAACAGCCATCATCTTTGTTGCAGCACGAGCAATCAGAAACAACTGTTCATATTTTAAATTTTTTCCAAATAATAAGGACTCTATAGACTCTCATTAAGAAGTTGCAGAAATATGTATAACATCCTGCAGAAATGATGATCTTGTAACATAAAGGAAATCAGTAGGAAGCACAAAATTAAAGTGACTCACATAGAAATTTATTAAGAGTAGGGAGTCTGGTTCTTACATGATTTAATAATACTTAATTAAATATGGGTCAGAATGAAAAAGGGGGGTGAAGTGAGATGGCCATCAAGGACTCTGGTATAGGAACAGTCACTCAAAGCATGACTTCTTTTGGTTAATTAGGTTTTTCAGAATTGTTCTTGGGAATGAGACGTGACATCCTTTTTTTCTTCTGAGACATTGAATCCATTAGGAGCCCATGATTTGGGCAGGACTTAATACTTTTGCCAGAGACATTCTGTGAGGTATGAAGACAGGTGAGTTGGGAAGAGATGGGGTGTTGCAGAGGGGGTGTGAGCAGGCATCACCAATACATACTCTGGCTGTTGGGTTTCTAGAAGCTGTGCGAAATGTAAACAATTACAGTTGAAAAAGAATTTACACGGCTATTATTTTGCATAATCTTTCCAACAGCACCTGTGTTTCTCCCTGGTGTCCTAAAAATATATTCTTTGATCTTCCAGAAAATGGAATGCAAGCTGGTTAAATTACATGGTTGCTTTTCCTCTGAGAGAGATTTTTCTGCAGAAGACAGAAAATTTCAGCAAGAGAAAATTGTTTTGCTAGGTGAAAATAAAAGGAAAACACAATTACTATGAACTTTTTATGTTTCTCTGTTATGAAGTGCGATCATCCCCAAGTCTCACCATAACATCAGAATCTCCCCTTGCATTCAGAGGTCACACAAATCATAAATGCAGCTCTTCTTTTCAACTCCGTGATTTCACTTCCTGGTGGTGGGAGGCATCTTGGAAATTTCCTTCCCCTGAATTGGTAAAGATCTTCTCAGAATCACTAAAACAAGTAGCTGAAATGCTGTTGTAAGAGTTGAAAAATGCATCAGCTCGCGCAGCTAAGGGAAAAAACTTTTGCCTCCTTGCACAGGCAGGGACAAACAAGGAAACCTGATACTCTCAGAAGTGAGCACAGACCTTGTCCATCCCAGCTTTGGCACGGATGTCTCCCTTCTTTGCTGCTGAAAATATGCTCCTCTGGCACAAGAACAAGGAGTTGTTAAGCTTCTGAAACAAATAGGTCCTGCAGCTCTTGCTGCTGCTGTAATAAAAGAAAAACAATTCCTGGGAAACCTGCTAAATTTTTAAAAATAGAAGAAAATGTCCCCTTTGCTGTAGTAAAGTATAGGCCTGATATGTGACTGAAAAAGCCAAGAATAACAATTCTTATTCCCAAATGACAGAAATGACTGAAGCTGTGCTTTGTAGCTTGAGTCTCCACAGACCCTCAGTTAGCTTAATAATACATGAAAAATTAGTGCAAAAGCTATAGTTCTCCAATTGTAAATAAAATATTTCTTGGTATGCATAACGTGTTGAGGTTCTGTTTAATGAAAATAAATGTATCAAAATTTGGCTGTTGCCAATAGCAGCAACGCATGAAGTGAAAGCTCATACACCCTGACACTTTACCACATCACTTCGCATTAGAATTATTTCTGATTAACACGGATGTGACTGAAATAAAAATTAGGCATCACCTCTAGCATGGATTAGTTCCTGCATATTGCTGGTACTTACTGTATAAGGTAAGCGTATTTAAAAGAAATGAATTTTCCTCCTTTATACAACCAGTCTTACTGAATGCATCCTTCTAAATGTCAGACTCCCTGATGAAGTAAACACTGTATGAGTCATAAGCTCCTATAAACGCAAAGCCACTACATGGAGGAAACTGGAAACGACTTTTAATTTTGCCTTTAATGATACTGAAGAACACATATCTGTAAGATGACTGAGTCTGGCAACTGAGGCAGAAGTGCAGATGCAGTTTCTTATTGTCTAAATCATCACTCATTCAGTTTTTCTTACTCTAGTACCTTGCTTTAGTGGTTTTTTGTTGTTTTTTTTTGTTGTTGTTGTTGTTTTCTCTCAGAATTCAATAAGTAAGATCATGATATTTAATCATAGCCTTCTGTATGAGTTATGAAATAGTCATTGTCTGCTGCATTATTTCTCCTTGATAACTCTGTTGCACAGCGAATCTCCATACAACACCCTTTGCTTCAAATAGCTAATCTTTAACTAAAAGAGAAATAACAGCAATGGCCCATAATAATCTTTTTTGCTATGCTCCCAGCATCCAACAGAGTCCTTGGTGCCTCTTGTATTGTGAGCCTGAGATACAAAAGACACAGAACTCTCATGAGATTATCAAGAAAATAAGAGCATGAGGAGGGGAGAGAAAAGGAAACATTTATTCCTGGATTCTAAACCTGAAACTTCAGAATACTAAGTAGGAAAATGATTCTCTTCCTGGGAATGATTCGCACAGCAGATTCAAAGCACAGTGGCCTCCATATCTGAACAGAGCAGAATGACCAGATTAATGCAGTGCTTTTATCTTCTTCCAGCTCAGAGTACAATTTAAAACCTTCTTTTCCCCGACTGGAGTATAACCACTTCCAAAGCAGCCCACATTCTTAAAAATGATATAGATGAAATAAAGTTATTCGAGTTCAACCACACTACAAGTAAAAATACAGAAGAAAATGAAATCAAGGGAAAGTTACCTATGCTCCTTCCCAGTAATGCACAGTGAAAGGACCTGAGCAGCTGCAAAAATAGCCTTAATTTCCTGCCCAAATACCATTGCAAAATCCCTTTTCACTACAGGGAAAACCATCACTGTTAACCAAGCATTGACATATCCTGCATGGGAGAGGGGGAACTTTGAGGGGATAAAGCAGTCCGTCATCTTAGCACGAGACTTTGTCATTGATCTCCCTTTGCAGTGACATCACATTACCCTTTGCATGTCATCGTGGAGTTAAAATACTTTGATGTCTGTAATAAAAGACACAACCTACACAGATGCCCTTTCAAAAATCTGTTCTCTAAAAAGACTTGAAAGCACTTTGTGCATCAGCTGAAAAACAGGGTACCACGTGACACATGGAGTATCAAACATGACCCACAGTATACAGCAACACTATACTCCAGTAGTGAAATAAGGACTTGAAAAGAGCCTATATTTCAAAATAAAGTTTTGGTAAATTTTGCTACAGAAACACATATTTGCAAGCTGAATGTTCATAGCTACAAAACCCTCATAGCAACGTTTGCTAAAGCTTCATTAAGTATCAAGACAGGAGAGGAAGTTTGCATATACTTCAGTTTCAGAAGCAGATGGGGCTTCTGCTTTCCTAAGAAAGGAGCAGGCAGCTTAAGCTGTTTCAGTAGAACCAAGTGATCTCGTCCTTGGTCTTTTCTCTCCAAAATCAGCTCTCAGGAAACCCCAGATTCCTTCAGAAACAGCACAGACAGAAGTCTGAACTGAGAAATGCAAGGGGAGCTGTGCTTTCCAGAGAGAGCCTCTTTCAGCTAGGATCTGATTTACAGTTGCTTGTTAGGGGAAATAACCAACACTAACCATTTGAAATAGCATTTTTCTACAAAGCAAACAAACAAATAAACAAAGGAAAATGAAAGTTCATCTATTTGGGAACAGAAAAGAAAGTTAGTCTGAGTTAGAGAAAGCTATCAACATGCTAGCAAGTGCCAAGGGGGAAGAGGCTATGAATTTAGAGCTTAACTCAACCAGCTCCTGCAGCTGTGTTCATGCATCCTCCCACTACCTAAAAAAAAGCAAAACAATTCACCCACCTTATCCAGCATTTAATTGACAGGGTAAACACAGACAGGTACCTCTGGTTAGCCCTGCTTTGCAAATTCAGCCTTGAAATCCTAGGAGTAATGAGTGCACCTGTCCATAAGCTAAATGTAGTTAACACCTCTGTTAGAAAAGCTAGCATGCATTAAAGTCCTCTGCCTTTTAATTTGGATTAAAATATCATTGCAGCTTAGCATGATTAACCACCGTGGAAAGATGACCAGTGGTGTCTTCTATTCTGAATTTAAGTGTTCACTGACAGACTAACTGCATTTTAATGAAATCAGCATTAAGCCAGGAGTCTGCTGCAGACAAACTCCAAAAATCAGGCACTCAGAAGGCATTAAATGCAAGTACTCACTGGAACAAGGATGTTGTGTGGTAGCTTAGCTCCCTCATGTTGTCCACTAAATTGGGGTGTCTCATTAAAACATTTTACCTTGTTTGATAAGGCAGTTACAAAAAAACTAGATCTGTGAGACACCCTCATCATAACTTTTGTTTAGGTGTTTAATTAAGTGTAAACTGGCTATGAAGCTCTGGACTCCATCAATAGTGCATAGGTGGATAAACAAAGGTTAAAGAAAGAAAAGTAAATGTCAAATGAAAATGAAATGCAATAAAGATTATTTTTTATTCATTGTGGTATTTTCCCAGGTTAAACTATTATGAATTTTGTAAATGGCATCATCTGCTAACTACTTTAGCCAGATAGTAAGATCTACAAAATATCCTGATTTTACTTAGGACAACAAAAATATGAAGCAGTAATGAAATGAAACAACTTTTTCTTCCACACTTAGCATCCCACTTTAGTGTTATCGGGGAAGATTCACTCAACTGGAGGGATGGATCCAGGTGTGGGTCTCCAGTTGCAGTAGAGTGTCACCAGGTGACAATACCTCTGTAGCCTATTACCAGTTCACTATCTGCCTTCAGGTCACCATCTCATAGAGATGTCCCTGTTGTTTGGGGCATGAGGGTTATCCTTGCCACAACTGTTCTGGGAGGGTAGATTTCTAGGTAGAGACTGAGGACAGAGCAAGGCACACATAATGACATTTAATCACAAAACTCATCTGTTTGCTGTCATATGAGCTGTTCCCTCACATTCATGGAAGCATATATGTACTGTAGAAGCACTAATATGATTTGAAACATTTCCACTGGTGGTTTCCTGAACCTTGTAGCTAATACTGAATAGTTCAACCTCCTTAAAGATTAAGCTCTCGAATTCATGGATGTCTGGAATGCCATCTGCTCAGCACAAATTCATACTGTGTATAATCACATGCCAAGATGCAGCAGCCTTTTAAAATCACTGTTTCCCCACAGTGTGACTTGTTAAGCCCTTGCCAGGGCACACTTATTTTGGTGAAACTACCAGCTGCTCCTTAGAGCATGGTACAGATGATATCCATAGCAAGCTATTCAGAGCTTGTTACCATCACTATCCTGGGGATTTTCTAACAAAACAGTTCTTGCTTGGAAGAAATCTACTTGTCAAAAATCAAGCTGAAACACAACCACCAATTTAAGCAAGAATTGCATTAATGATAGACACTTCCTTCAAACAAGCATGGCTTTTCAACAGTCCTATGACAAGAAAACCCTCCTCAGATCTGACCAGACAACTTCTTATCTGAGATTCTGACATGATTCATAACATAGTCCTCACTGATGGGTGACAGAAGCAAGCCTTCTCCTAGCTCCAGATCTGCTCTTATTGAAGATAAGGTAGCCATTCCCCAAATATTTGTTCAAGATCCTCAGGATCAAGTGGTGTTTAGCTGAGGGCTACTAGTAACAGTCGAGACCTCCAACCTAGCCTGAAGCAGTTTCCATCTCCAGCATTCAAAGATATAAGCCCAGCAGCCTGACCTTCAGTGTATGAGCTTATTCTTGAGCTTTCTTACAGTAACAGTTTTATGCTACAGACACAGTCAACCAGCCCTTGGTTCTCCTCCATTCCAACTGAAAGGGTATTTTTGTTTGTTTGGTTGGTTGGTTTGGTTTTTTTGTTTGTTTTTTTGTTTTTTGCTTTTTTCCTTTCTTTCTTTATGACATTATAGGTTTTCTGGTGAAATAGTTATGTATTTCTAAAATGTTAAGTTTTAGAAAGCTGCTCAAAAAGTGGAAGTCAAGGACCAGCAAACCTAGAAGTCAGTAAATTGCTGTCATGGTTTTAAGTTTTTCTAGGCTTTAGAAAGCTATTTTTTATCCTTATCAGTTTGATTCATAGTCTCAGTAAGTTACCTGGAGATGTTGTAACTCAATCAGGTACTAATTATGAAGGCAAATATCCATTTTATGGTTACTCTCCATTAATATACTTGGTTATTCCATTACTTGTTCTCCTTGACGCTCATCTCCTCCTTCCCCTCCCCAGTTGTGTTCCAGGAATCTAGTCTATAACAGCCTTTCAGTTCCTATCTGTAACAGACAAAATCCTTTAAAAAGCTAATCTCAGGTTTTGTTTCATCTGACACTAACACATTAAGCCTCTGAGAACTCTTTGTATTGAGCTGTCAGCTTATATTTCTCAGTGCTATAGGGCTGAAAAGATGAAAATTAAATGGCAAGTTGCCTTCTTCCACCAGTGTAGGTAGATAGCTGTTTTTCAGTCTCACCTCTTCAGTGCATTTTTGAAGGCAGTTGAGCAGGTTTTCTCCATATATGTGAAAAACTTTAATTTTCTCTCTAGCTGTGATAAATCCCAGTCCTGGGTCCCTGCCAGCACAAGGAGCTCCCAGGGCTCCTCAGCTCAGGCCACAACCACCCCTCTACATCAATTCCAGCCACATCCTGTCCATGCCAAGGGGAACAAAGCCATGCTAAATACTTCTATCAGGCAGAGCTGTTGTGTGCTATCAGCCAGAAAAGGCAGCTAGGCATATTCACTTTTGTCACTCATGACAACAGCCTGCAGCTGATAAAAGATTGTATTTTAAACTGGTTTTCTTCTGTTCAAGCTGTTTTAACAGCATGGACATCATGTTCCCTGCATCTGTCTGCGTACAGAGCTTTCTTCTACGTGAGGCTGTGGGTAGTTCACATTGCCTAAGTGCATTTTTGACCTGACATCACATGCCAGTTTAGAGCACCCAAGCGAAAAGCCTTCACAAGCAGAAAAAGACATTTTAGGGTGTTTTTGTGCTAGGGTAAAGTGACCGCGTGACATACAGAGCGCAACACCTCCCAGATCAATGTGTTTTGTCCTTTATCTTGTGAGAGTGGATGGGGTGGAAGAGATGAGAACTTTTTAATTTGACTATCCATTCTGTACACCAGCCTTCATTAGAAGCACCTCACTGCTGAAATGTAAGAAGTTTCAGAATAACTTGACTTCACTTCTGATGGAGCCGATCATGGGACTGATTCTGTTAATAACTTGACTTTGTTCCTAGAGGGCTATTATATAATAACTTAGTACAGTCTTTAAGAACATCTAACCATACAACTTCTTTAAGGCTGTGTATTAAATATTTTGGTCTGTGCCTCACACAAGTAAAAAGCAAAGATCAATTTTGTTCCATACATTTTCCAGAGTATTGTCTGCTCAAACCTTCCTTGAAGAAGGAAGGGTCCCTGCAGACACTCAGGGTCAGGCTGGATGGCCTCTGAGCAATCTGATCTATCTACAGGTGCCCCTGTTTATTACAGGGGACTCAGACCAGATGATCTTTAAAGGTCACTTCCAATTTGAATGATTCTATGATTCTATAGAAAGCTGCTTACAGAAACCTGTATGCAAGCATATCATAAACTGATAAGATATATAAATGTGTTTAAATGGGGGTACATTTGTTTAATATATATCTCTGTGCATGTGATATGAATATATCTGTATGTGTAATGCATGCAGCAAACGTACTTAAATGGAGTAGGTGCTCCTATAACTAGAATATAAATCAATATCTTGTCAATCAGTAATGATGTGTTGCCCTGTGACTGCTAAAAAGTTGGCCAGGTAAAACTGAGTACATTTCATTTACAATGCATGTTTAAGTAAACTGCCTATGTGTACATATATATTATATATATGTAATGCCAGAAAGCACAAACAAACACAGACTGCATTTTTAAATTAATCTGTTTTCAGATTAATAGAAAAAAAAATCACTCAAAGATAAACGTCAATAAATGAATAACACCCATGTTATTTTCCTTTGATTCTTTTCTTTGCAAGATTTTCAGAATTATAAACACTGACTTCTTAATTAGTGTTTATAACAAACAAGCAGAAAAACTGCCTTTGAATATTCATGCCAATGGGAAGAAAAAGGAAGCACTTATTGCAGCTCTTTAATGTGCTGTGTGTTCCTTTCAGAAAAAAGGACATCCAGAACGCTGTTTGTTTGCTGCTGCACTGTGTAAGTGCTGATATCTCCTGGAAAGGTATCCCAGTATTAGCTCCTGACCTAGAGTGAACTCCAGTCAAATCACAGACCATACATTATTATGAGTAGTTTGCTTTAAAAAGCATAAAGTAGCAATCCTTTTCCTAAAATGTAAGAGGAAATGCTTACTCTGTGGGGGTGCACCAGTGGGTTTGGGATTGTGTTTTATGAGTACCTGGATTCTCAAGCTGATGTAACTCATATAACATTTACACCAGGACATCACACAGTGCTATAACTAGGGGTTTTTTATGTTGTCTTTTTTTGTTGTTGTTGTCAGGCACTTTCTGTCTACAAAACATAACCTGAAAAGATGCACTCTGCATGTTAGTGTGCTCATAGAGGATATTTCACAGCATTTTCATTGCATAAGGACTTCAGTTTTGTCTGAAGGGATAATAAACCTTTGAGCATCACAGCTTTGATATTGAAAATATAGCCAGCCAAGTGCTTAAATATTGTTCAAAAGAATGTGAGTAATCTACTAATTAAGATTTTTTTATTTTTATTTTTTTCTCATTCAAGGAAACAACAGAAATGGTGTTGGCGTGCCCTGAATAGCTACACCTGAGCCAAGCTCCATGCACTTCATTTAGGGTTATGAGGAAAGCAGGCATTTCTGGCATACATTTCCCTTCATTCCATGGCAGACAGTTAAACCAGACTGTGAAACTCCCTAAGTGTTTACTGCTCTCCATTCAAGAGGGATTTAGGGGTACTAATTTACGCTCATTTATCATTATGTACAAGAAAAATTAATTATTTTGAATCCCCAGTTCTACTGTCCAGTTTAATGAGCCTGGTTACCTATTTTCATTAGGTTCTGGCAAAGCAATAAAAAATTTCTCCCAGCAATATACTCTGATCTGGTTCTCAGCACTGCTGAGCAACACGAAGGAGCCAGCACCAACTGGGCATCCAACTCACAGAGAGCCCTACAAGGACAGGCTTTGAGAACCACCGTTACAAAATACAGCATTAACAATGTTTTCATTGCATTAGCGTCTGGGGACGAATACGGCAGAAAAGATGCACAAAAGACCTTTCACAAGTACACAGCTAAGGGCCACTCTGTTAGAGCTCAGGAAATGGTTTGTAGGAGAGTCTGAGGAGAGAGGAAAAGGAAAAGAAACTAAAGCAGCATGGAAAAGCACTAATCTCCAGCAGTGGACAGGGATTAGCACCAGTTCAGACTGACCAGCTGAAAAACAAATTATTTGCATAAAGATGTATTTACTTCTTAGCATATATTCAGCCATAAAAATCCCACGATAATGTGTTAAGCATGCTATCTCCGGTACAACCAGCTCTCAGACTGCACATAAGCCATTTATTGGTGTTTGGAATGTTCCTTAACCAATGCCACGTGTTTAATAATACCAGCAATTGGAAATGTTATGACTGTCTGTGACATTTTCATACTGCTCCCTTGCTAGAAAAGTCTGATAGCAGCCAGTGTGCAGTCACCCAGTCCAGTTCAGTCCAGCCAGCGAGCATGCTGGAGAAGGTGAATCAAGCTGTATTACATTTGGAAAGTAGATTTGCCCTGAAATGAACTTCAAAATATACAGCTCCTGATCCCATGTGAAGTGCCTTTGACGTTTAAACAAATTCAATTTTCAGAGAAGTTTATGTGCAGAGGGAGTAGACAGATCAAAATATTTTTGTCTCCATACGTCCTTTCTCCTGATTGCCAAAAATTTATTTTATTTGGCTACAGAGCCATATTTAACCTCAGTGAAGACCAACAGGCAAAGAACTAGAACAGGAAGAGCACCTTCCCTTATTTCAGATATATGGCTTCATCTTGGACTGCAGAAGCACAGTTTGGTCCATGAGGACAGAGATTTATGTGGCTACATGCACGCAAGCATACTGATTTTGTTGACTTGCTGAGGTATACACGTCAGGTTTCAGAATAGATAGGTACAAGCTGTATGCTAGAGTTTGAGACTCTGAGTGCTGTACCACAGACCATTTCAGAGCAGCCACTTCATACAATCTGCAATACAAAGTTCCTCTTGGGTTTTCTTTCCATCGCACCTCAGTGCTTCAGATATATGAATACTCTGTACCTGGATAACTCAGGCTCAGAAGAACCACTGGCACAACCCAGTGTTGAACCCATCCCACCAACAGAGATTAGACTATGTACTGTGATAATGCTTTATGCATCAATAACAGTTGTTATTCAGAGTCAGCCTGGTTTTTGATTTGGGTAACAATGATCTTCCTGGCAGAAGGAAGCAGGAACACACAACCCAGAGCCATTCCCATCACCTCATCAGCATGACTAATGAAGGTGCTGAGGGCTGAAAGTGTGAAGAAGAGAGTACCTTTCCTTGAAGAAAGAAAAATGGAATTGAGATGATAATGTTTTATGGTTTAACACCTACATAAGGGGGTCTAAAATTTCCATAAGCACCACATCTACTATAGTTAGTGGATGTACCTACTAATGGCTATTAGAAATCCAAGGTTTTCAGACAGATTAGGATGTGTGTGATATGGAAGACAAAACAAGGAGACACTTGCATTATTCTTTATTTTCCTTGTTCATGTGTTCATTAAGACTACAGTCTGAGGTAGGCAACTACTTAGTCTAATACTCAGCTTGTCCTTCTTAACTTCTGATCAAAAGATTTGCAAATTAAGTCTGACACATTCTCAGAGTGATATATTGGAAAGACAAATCTTGGAAATCACCAAAGAGAAAAGCTCAGCTTATTTATTTATTTTTTTTTATGTGTATACCATCCTTAACTGCATCTTTGAGTGAGATGTTTTTAAATATTTAAGACTAAGACTTACAGCCTAATTTTCTATGCATAGACCCCCTTAGGTACATTTTAATTAACAAGGGGTGCTTGAATACACTGGTAATGATAATTACTGCCCCTTTTTTATTCCACTGAAGCAAACAGATTTCCTGTCAGATCACAATCTATTCTCATGATTCTTTTCAAGCTGAACAGAAGAATCTACAACAGACAGAGGTCATGATGACTATAGCCCTGAGAACAACACTATTTCTTATTGATTTCCTCTGTCCTCTAAAACAAATAAATTTATGTCCTCAGTTCTCTAGCTTAATGTTTGATCTGGCCATAACTGCACTCCAGTAGTTGAATAAATGACCCATAAATTTTCAGTACTATACAGTGGTATTATGTTTAAAAGTGCTCATATAAAATTTCATTAGCCCATAACTTTTCTGTAGTATGTTGGTTAACATAAGGAGAGTTCTAACCAAGTAAAATACAGTTATGTCATTTTTATTATTCCCTTACCTATAACCAGACACAACTTTCAGTCCTGATGTAAGAGGGCATATCTTCATCTCAGTCATTAGGGTTTGTATTTAGTTCCTGATGTCAAAAGCTAGAAAAAGGAAACCTGTCAGATGAAAGAGAATGTCAGCATTTGATGTACAACTCACTTTTTCAACCTCATTTCTTGACCATAAAATTTATGTCCATGGAAAATCTGAACATTTTTCTAGCACTGTTCTCAAGCTTTTATTCCCCAAGCTTTGTCATACATTTCACCTAAGAAATTATGAGTTTAATTTACATTTACTCTGAATCGATATGTTAATTACTTTAGTCCCTACTTGTGCATAACAAAATTAATGAGAGAAAAAGAAAATGCATCTTTCATCCCTCATTTTCTTTACGTTGATCATCTACAGAAGTTTTTTAACTGAAATTAAAGACAGAATACTCATGGAAGTGCTGGTGAATGTACAGAGGCCTGAAGTGAGGTCCGAAAATCTATTCCACAGTTACTTATATATAATTACCACATATATACTTCTGAGTATTTAGATAAACATGCACCATGACCCAGGAAAGTGAATGCTAAATAAAGTCATCAGAATCAACACGGATGCAGCTTCAGTAATGGTTTGATTTCTCAAATCCATTTCTATTGCAGAAGAGATAAACTTTCACTTTAACAGTTATTTATACAATCACCTATTTGTAAGCTATCAAATTCACGTATTTTAGGAAAGTCATTTTTTTGCTACGTATTTGCTACTTATCACAAACGATTAAAACATGTGGAGGAATCAGTCAGCATGTCTCAGCAGCAGATCCAACTAAGTAGGCTTACCATTCTGTTTCCAGTTATATAAACACATTCAACTGTTCTCTTATTCTCTTACTTTCTCTGGCTCAGTGGATAATTGTTTAATACAAACTAGAACAACTCAAACGTGAACTTCACAAATATTTCACCTTTTCCCACCAAAGTGGAAGCAGTTGTGGTTCAAATCTTTCCTACACATTAGCCCACCCAGACTGGACCCTGACTCACCGTATTTCTGGGGAGCTCTTCAAATACAGGGTTAACAGCCATCCTGAGAGGTCTTTTGTTTACTCAAGATTTAAGTAGGAGAACTTCTTAAGCAGGATTTTGACCAAACTAAAATGTGAATGAACTTATTTGTTTCTGTATGAGTCATTTAAGTTCTACTGAGCAGCACTCTATATCATTTATGTTAATTCAATTGGTTTTGAGGCTATATCTACAATAATAAAATATAAAAATAGACCAAGGTTGCTATGATTGCTCATACTGCTAATTGTTAGCTTCTCTAGTACAGCTTTGGCTTATGCCAACCACCAGTCTCTCAGTCAACACACAGTTTTGGAAATAACTGAGGTAACTGTTTAGGAAGGGAAAAAAGCCGGGTGCAAATAATGTCATCACTTGCCATCAAAGCCACCCTTTTAAGAATAGTCAAAGCCAGTCTATTTTCCTATTTCACACTGTGCCAGATTCTCTGTAATAGGAAGCAGGTTATCTAGAAATTCAGGCTTAAAAAATATAAGCATCTGTAGCAAAACAATATCAACTTACTCTGTACCTTCCTTCATCAATGGGGCACATTTTAGTTCTTTTTTTCCTTTGTTGGTATAATTAACTAGACTGTACACTGTGATGCATAGCCACCATCTGGCAACAGCCCAGTTACTGCACAAAAGCAGGTGAAAATCTTATCTCATCAATTTGAGAATGCATTTATTATCTGGAAACCTTGGAAGGACAACAGACATGAACTACAGCTATCGTTTGCCCTAGAGACAAGGAAAGACTCTTGATTAGTGATTATTTACAAACAAGAACACAGAGGTCAAATAGCATGAGGCTTTTATGTTGGCCTTCTGAGAGACTGCACATAAAAACATATTTGATGGATAAAACAAGTACTACTGATCATGGTATAAAGGGCTTGTTCCTTTTTTTATCTAGGGACATTTGCCAAAGGTATTACCTCCATTTAGTAAAAAGAGTATTCACATATGGGGAAAACAGGTTCACTGGGAAAATGCCAGCAAGATTAAATTAAAGCAGCAAAGGAGTAGGAAGCTTTCAACAAATCAGAAAGTTAAGAAAAAAAGCAGCACCTTCTCATCCATGAGGCTGCCATCTGGAGAGAATTTTTATCCCGCTTGCCTTTCTTTACAGCAATAAAAGGTGGTGGCTGAAAAAGCAAACAGATCACAGTCACTCCCTTTGCAAAATGCAAGCACTGCTTATGAAGCATTGCTTGGGATTCTCCATGCTAGGCTTCCCAAGGAAGCTGCTGGGAAGATATGCTTATGGAACAGCTTTGGGCTGATCCTTGGAGGGTGCAGATTGTGTTCCCAGGCACTGCCGAAAGGCACAAAGCAGCCCTCCCTTTATAACTTGCTCTGCAAATCACTGTTCCTTCTTATATGCAGGTTGCTATATCCTCCTAACAGTCTTTGGTTCTAAATCTGTAACTGAAGTTCAGATCAATCTCATTGTTGACCTCCAATGTAAACTGCAGGAAGAAGGGAGAACATGGTATGTTTGGGACATAGCAGTAGATCCTGTCCTACAGTGACAAAATTGTCACAGCAAGAAGATGACAGTGTGAATGAAAATAAATCAGCAGCAAGATTTTTATTTGTTAAGTTTTAGACACTCTTGTGAACTTTCTTACAAGCCAACCTAAAATAGAGCAAATCAAATTTAGTTTCTGTGGGGGGAATAAAAGAACAGAAGATTATTTCCTTTCTCTTTAATTCCTCAGGGGCAAAACACATTGAAAAGTACCTGTACATTTTTAATGCAATGTAGAATAACTCCAAGAAGAAAGACTAAGGGAAAGATGGCTCAATCACTCCACTTAGGGAAACAAGCAGATTCAGGTTCAAGTTCCAGATGCACCAGGTCTGGACACTGAGGTACCCAAACAGTACTGTGGGCATAAAGCTAGTTTCTTTTCTAAGGGTAAATGCCTGCTCCTGGTATCCCTGTATGTAAAATCTCAGCTATCTTATAGCTACCTCTATGGCACTCCCTTTACTGCACTTGAGTAACAAGAACAACACAGTGCTCTTAGAGCTCGCATGACCCATCATTATATTAAGGCTTATCAGTAGGAGTTGTTAGGTGTTAAGCATCCTTGAAAACTCTACCTTTTATTTAGGTGCAAAGCTATCACAAAGTCATCTTAGTATTATTTTTTTTCCTTCTGCTTACCCCTGGCTTTTTTCCTTTACTCAATGAAACATGATCTGTTTTTGGTATCGTCATGTCCAGAACTGAAAATAGAATTGCTCTGGTCCTAAAACCTACACAACATCTTCTCAATCTGAGGTCAAATATACACAAATCTTACTAGTGAAGACATATGGAAGAATCTTTCTACCCATAATTCACTGTCCAACCAAATATTTTTTAAGAGAGTTAACATTTGAACAGTTTTATGGCTAAAGCTCATATGAGAACTGAAGTTCTGAACTGACATGCTGAGGAGGACCTTTTAGTGCTTCTGTCTCAAAGAAGTACCACATTTTCACTTGATGAATGTTTCTTGGAGCAGCTTTTCTGGTTTACGCCAGAAAAACTGCTTCTCCTGAGAATGCTTTGCTCTCTGAAGAATACATTTAGATGTGTGCCAGCTTTTCAGCTGTAAAATCTATAAAATAATGTCATGGTGTTTAAAAGCAAAATTTTATGAGGATGTTTTCTATTGTTTTTAAGTTTCATGACTGCTGGCATGAAAAGCATTACAGAAATGACTAAATATGTTGCTCTGCCATTCAGGGTTTAAAATTCCTCCACAGCATGGAACTTTGTGTTGCTTGGATTACTACTTCCTCTTGCATCTGACTTCACAGAATCAACTCTTGACTGTCTTCTACAGATATTTTGAATCCCTCTCATCTTCCTGTTTGACTTATTGACTCCTATTTACTCATTTGAATTGTTTGTTTCCAAAAATCTTTTAAATTTCATACCGTCTGCAATTATTATTAATGTTGCAGACTTCCTTATCTGTAAAAATTGCAAGACAGAAGTACACATCTATCAAAAGAAAGATATAAAATAATGGCTTTCTTGAAAAAAATAAATAAATCTATTTGCAATATATCACTGACCAAAATTATTGGAATTATTGCATAAAAACACTGGATATACATGAATTGTTAATATGAACAACACATTCAGGTTTTTTATGAAGACCTGTTTCTTACCTGGCAAGATCTGATTCAACCAGGGATAAACCTAATCTAATAAATCTTTCCTGACATCCACTGCATTTCTAGGGTCCTACATTAACCATCTGTTACAGTGATTTCACGACATAAGAAAACCCAAAAGCTTCTGAGAAGTAATAAGTTACATTTATGTTGTAGATGCTAACGAGGCTGAACCTTGTAATACAAGCATATAGGCGGTAGCAGGGCTTTTTCGGGATGTGACGGTGATAGTAATCCAGCCTCTTCCGTCTCAAACCCTGTAAGGTACATTGGCGCGCATTTCAAACGTGTACCCTAGGGGGCGTAGACGAAGTAGTAAGGTATATAAGGTATTGATTACTCCTAATAAACGCCATTTTGCCACCTTTCTTGATGAGTCACGGTGGTCCTTTTGGCCCTAGCGAGGGTTTCGCTAGCACCTGGGCAAGTATGGGGTTTGGATTATAATTGTGCACGGCAACATATGGTGCCTCGTGTGAGGAACCCCTAAATTCCTAGGCATTTTTCTATTTTTACTTCTATTCTTACTTCTTCTTCATTACTTTATAGGGTGTACAGAGGGGACGGCTGTGCACCCCTAAAAGCAGCTCGGGGGGACGACGAGGTGCTTTTAGCTTATCAGGTTCACCGGGGGGACGACGGGGGACCTGTTTCCTTTTTCTTCTTTCTTTTTCAGAGCAAGAATCCGCTGCGTGGCGAGCGGGGGCGTGGCGAGCGGCAGCGATATTCCGCGGTAGGAAACCTGAGTGAGCAACGGGAGCGGGAATCGTGGAGCAGAGTATTAAGGCAGTGAGTCAGGCAGCTGCCGAGCTTGTGACCTGGGGCGTGATCCTGGGTGCTCTTGGAGCACTTGTTGAATCGTGTTTGTTAGTTGGGCTTGTGTTTGACCCGGAGCAGCCGGGAGGGCGGCCGGGAAAAGCGGCTGAGGACGGTAGGACCCAGGAGAGCCGTCTGGGGAGGCGGCGGAGAGATGGGACGGGGTCCGGGAGAAGCGGAGAAGAAAAAGTTAAAGACGGCGAAGATGGGACGGGGTCCGGGAGAAGCGGAGAAGAAAAAGTTAAAAGATGGCGAATTCCAATCGGCCACACCCCCTCTCAACCGCCAGGTGGACACTTCAGCCCCATATCCTTTGTCATTAGGGGGGGGGGAGTGCGGGCGCGCGGCTAATTCGAGCGGTTGGGGAAGTAGGCGTGTTCCAGACCCGGGGGGGGGAAGTAGGCGTGTTCCAGACCCGGGGGGGACGCAAACATGGCGCCGTCCGGGGGGGGGAATGGAAGTAGATGGAAGTATGGTGCCGTTTTCAGTGTGCCGCCCGCAGAGTAGCCCGGTCCAGCAAGTTTCGGCCGGTGGGCCGGCTTCGGGTCGGGGGGGGCGGCGGCGCGGCTGTGGGCAGCGACGGGATAGCCCGCCTCCATCGGGATCGCCGGTGGGCGTGGAGTGGAACCATGGCACCGCCCAGTGGGATGGAGGGTACCGGCGTGATACCGCCTTGGGAGGCGTGGAGTGCAATCGTGGCACCACCTGCACAGAGCCGGGGGGGCGGCGGGCGCGCGGTGCGGCGCCCCGCTGCCCGCGCCCGCCCTCCGCCGGCGCTTCCGCATTCCCTCCGTCCCAGGGGGCAGCCCGCCTGGCGCGCGGGGGGCCGGGGCTCGATTTCCCGGCGCGGAGCCGCTCCACCTTCCGGCACCGGGCTGCCGGCTGCTGCCGCGAGTTCCGTTTACCCCTGGCTTTAAACACACTAGAGACTTTAACGGCGCATGGCCCTGTGCTTTCTCACGACACTGAAAGCCTCGCATACGTGATCCTCAAGCTGGTGCAATATACACTCTGGAAAGAGGGGTGGATGACTGAGCTTGGGAGGGGGGTGGCAGCTGAACAAGATGATCCCTTTCACCCTGTGCATGGTATAGACATGCAAGAGGGAATTAAAGCAGAGTGCTTGGAATATAAGTTTAGCACTGAGACGATGCAGCTGGTGGGTCTTGATATTCAACCATGTGTTAAGAAACTATGGAATATGCAGAAACTGGTAGGAGCCCTCCAGTGGGTTCGGGGTGCTTTGGGGATACCTGCTCGATTGATGAAGCCCTTGTATGGTCAGCTACTACTGACTTCACTTCTCGTTTTACTCAAGAATGGTTGGTGAAGACTGAC
This sequence comes from Excalfactoria chinensis, assembly GCF_039878825.1. Lineage (NCBI taxonomy): Eukaryota > Metazoa > Chordata > Aves > Galliformes > Phasianidae > Excalfactoria > Excalfactoria chinensis. The sequence goes on from NC_092828.1 coordinate 9,714,617, forward strand.
TATGGGAAGTGGGATAAGAGTTCTTTCCTTACAGGAGCAGTTGGTGGGGAGGCCGAATCTGGTACCTGAGACTGTTTTGCTGCTGTTGGTCTCGGTGATTAGTACCGCTCAAACAACAAGCGCGGGGACCTTCTGGATTCAGTCTAGAATTGTCGGGTCTCAGCCAACAGTAGATTCACACTTATCTGTATTTGCAACTTCACTTATCTTTTAGGATGTGTTCTTCTTATCCTATAGAGCGTGATTCTAGTTTCCTAGTCACTACATATCGATTACACGCTAATGTAATGATGGTGCATGTTGCCGTGTGCTGATGAGCTGATGGATGCTATCGAGGCTACGGACAGAAGACTTTGACTACTGTTCACCGTACAGAGAAGATGCATCATGCAAGAATGATGAAGAATGGAAAGAAGAATGACGAAGAATGAAGAAGAATAGAAAACATCACGGATGAGAACTGTTTCTCGGATGGTTCCAGACATCAAAGGGACTATCTTAATATACACTTCATTTAGTTGTGGTATTGTTTTCTTTTGCACAAATGTAACTTGCACTACTCATTATATCGGATGAAGCTTTTAAGGTTTATATAAAGTTTATAGAGAGTAAGTTATATTAAGAGTAATATATTAATAGATATTAAGGTTTATATAAATTTATAGAGTAAGTTATATTAAGAGTAATATATTAATAGAGTAATAGAGTTATGATAAGAGTAATATATTAGTAATCGTAAGGATTGCATTAAGATCAATCTTAGTTTTGTTAAGGTTAAATTTGACTAAGTAGATGAGTAATTCAGTTAAGCTGAGTACAATAGTATAAGTATATTGCATAGAACATATAGAATAATATCAAATTTATAGTAGATTATACTTGGGATTTTAGTGTTCACATTGAAAAGGGATAAATTGTTGTCTTGGGGGGCGGGGAGATGTTGTAGATGCTAACGAGGCTGAACCTTGTAATACAAGCATATAGGCGGTAGCAGGGCTTTTTCGGGATGTGACGGTGATAGTAATCCAGCCTCTTCCGTCTCAAACCCTGTAAGGTACATTGGCGCGCATTTCAAACGTGTACCCTAGGGGGCGTAGACGAAGTAGTAAGGTATATAAGGTATTGATTACTCCTAATAAACGCCATTTTGCCACCTTTCTTGATGAGTCACGGTGGTCCTTTTGGCCCTAGCGAGGGTTTCGCTAGCACCTGGGCAATTGGGGGTTTCCGAGTCACGGCAACACATTTATAAACACATATGTTCAGAGAATTTGAGGCCAAAAACTTTGTAAATATTGAAAGCACATTTACTTGGAGAATCTAATGTCATTTTTTGTAGCTGTGTCTTCTTTCAAAGCCTACAGTTCTCAGCTGCCAAACCAAGCAGTGCAAATCAAATTTGTTTTGACGTGGACTTTAAAAGGCCTCTGTCTTGTTTCTCAAATCAAAAGGAGGCTGAACTAGGAGCACAAAACAAAACTAGATACAAATATCTGTTAAAAAAAAATAGAATAAATAAAAATTTAGATTTATATTTCTGGCTCCTGAAGTTTGAATTCATATATATTTCTATTGTAACATGACCCCATTATGCAAGCTGAAGACATGAGAAAAATAAATGTAAATAAACCAAACATTCTATTATTCCTTTTTCCAGAGGACTACCATGATGAGAGCACACGGAGCTACTGTTAACTGGAAAAAAGTAATGCAACAACAGGACTCATCTTGCAATGAAATACTCCAAAATTTTAAACTAGAATTTGTTCACAAAACTGTACTGATCGTCATGAATCATAGAGAGATGTAAACATTACCGGTATTTGTGAAATCCAATCATACCCTTCTACTCAGAATTAGCACAGAAGCAATACAAGACAGAACACCAGATATAATGGCAGTTAGTTAAGATCAAACACTCTAAAAGTCAGTTAGTTCATATGGATACCATAAAGCACTTACAAAACATTCAGTCATATCTAGAAGGCAACACAGAAAAATAGTGCAAGATTCTGAGAAAGAATAAATCACATCTTGATTCTCATATCACTGTTTGTGTTCTCTGCTTGATCATCTTTCTTTTAATAAGTACCTGATTATCAATGCTCCAAGTTGAAGAATATTACATCTAATTATTCTCACAGCTACTACAATTATGGTCAAACTGGATGGAAGTTACTTTAATTGTCTTAATGCTTCAAATTTTAGAAGATTAGTTCTTGAAGCATCTAAATGCACATCCTTCCCTGCTTTCTCCTTGCTCCCTGGGAAGAAAGAGTTATCTGCCAGCCTAATCGGGTGTTAAAAGAAGGTACACCCCTACTGTCACAGTAGTTCAGAAGATTGCTTCCTTGCTCTGCTGCTGGAGAAAGAGTAAGCAGGTGCATGTATAAGCATTTTAAAGAGCACCACCTGAGCTTACCCCAGAGATGGTGTTCAGCAGTCAGAGAGCATGATTTCTTGGCTCTATCTGAACTGTCTGACTACAGAGAATGGTAAGGATGTCTGAGAAGCAAGTTTATCCACTCCTAGGATCTTCTCTTTTTTCCTTCAGACAAAGGGCAGCAACTTAAGGATCTACAGATTTGACATGGTTCCCCACCACATCCTTATCTCTAACTTGGAGAGAGATAGATCTGAAGGGTAGACTATTAGATGTATAAGGAATTGATTAGAAGTTTGCAGCCAGAGGATCATGGTCAATAGCCCTGTGTCCAGGTGGAGGCCAGAAGTCCATCTTAGAACCCATGCACTTTAGCATCTTTATCAATGACATGACAGTGGGATTGTGTGCACAAGTTTGTGGGTGATTCCAAGATGAGTGGTGCAGCCGATACAGAAGAAGTAAGGGATGCCATCTGGAGGGACCCTGATAACTTCAAAAGTTGGGCCCATGTGAACTTAATGAGGTTCAACAAAGCAAAGTGCAAAAGTAGCCCTGCTGAAAAGGACTTGGGGGTCCTGGTAGATGAAAAACTTAACATGAGCCAGCAGTGTGTACTTGCAACCCTGAAGGCCAATAGTTTCCTGGACTGTATCAGAAGAAGAGTGGCCAGCGGGGCAGGGTAGGTGATTGACTCCCTCTGCTCTGTCCTCCTGAGACTCAGTTGGAGTACTAATTCCATGTCTCCCCAACACAGGAAAGATGTGGACCTTTTGGAAAGTGTACAGAGGAGGGCCACAGAGATGATCAGAGGGCTGGAGCACCTCTTCTATGAAGACAAGCTGAAGAAACTGGACTTGTTCAGTCTGAAGAAGAAAAGGCTGAAGGGAGACCTCATTGCATCCTTCCAGTATTTAGAGGGAGATTATAAATAGGAGGAGAATCAACTTATTATATTAGTAGATAGTGATAAAACAAGGGGGAATGGTTTTAATCTAAAAGAGGGAAGATTTGAATTAGACATGAGGGGGAAGTTTTTTCCACTGAGAATGGGGTGAGGTGCTGGAACAGACTGCACAAAGAGATTGTGGATGCCCTATCCCTGGAGGTATCCAAGGCCAAGCTGGATGGGGCCCTGGGCAGTTTCACCTAGTGCTTAATCTAGTGTCAGGATGATACATGAGTCCCCTTCCAAGATGTTTTATGATTTTATTATTTTCTCCAATTAGTCACCTGACTCTTATTACGAAACAGAATATTGTGTATATGATCAATCTGAAATTTTAACATAAAGACTTCCAGGTTGAAATGAATCCTTTTTTTATATATAATTAGTATTATATAATAATGATTATATAATACTGTTATATAAGAATCAAGATGCTGACTTTATTGAACAACGTGAGATAGGATATCTGGATGAATCATAAAAACGTATACATGTTTCAAGCTGGAAAAGACTGTGTGTAAAGAACTCCCCAATTCTGATGAACTTTATGGTGGCAGAACAGAAACTTCAAAGATAATTTTCTACTACCCCAACTCCACACTTTCCTACCTTACTTCTGGTACTCTGTTTATAAACAAGCGTGTGTTGCCCAAACTCCTATTTCTTCTAAAGCAAACAGTATATTACTTCTTAAATAGACTTCTAATAGGAAAAGAATCCTTATATCTGAAGTATAGCTGATAGCACCATGTGGCAAGCATCTCTATTTCATTTTGATTATGTGTCCCCATCTTCACTCTGGTTATAAATATGTTGGCAATTCTCCAGAGAAGTGCCACAGTTTAATTGTCACTTTTCTCCTGAACTGTGATAAATATAGAGTGATGTAATTAATGCAGCAGGAAGAAAAGTGCTGCTCTTTGAGGAGGAGAATTCATAAGTTCCCTCATGTTGTCCTAGCAACTTCGCAGAGTTGACATAGATTCTTCTCTTTGAAGGCGGAGTAGGTACATGTCAGTTCAGAAACAGTGGTGTTATCTGTCAAATTACCTTGAGCACTGAATAGAATAAATACTGTTTTTGCAGTCAGACTTGAAAAAAAAAAATGTCCTGCATGCAAAAATTTATAAAATAGATAATCAAGTAGATTAACTTAGGCTCAATTCTACGTTCCCCAAAATAAACAGAAACAGACTTGTATGTTTCAGTAAATCTATCTGAAAGACTAAATCTCCTTAGAAATCTAAACTGAATTTCTTTATTAACCCCCACAATAAATTACAAGAGAATTGTGTCAATGTACTGTGAAAACTTTGGACCTGCTTCAATAACAGGAGAACAAACGTCTTTACATTTACTCACAAGAGGAATGGTTTCAAATTAAAAGAGGGGAGATTTAGAGTAGGTATTATGAAAATTCTTTACTCAGAGAGAAGTGAGGCACTGGCAGACTGCCCAAAGAAGCTGTGGATACCCCATCCCTGGAGGTGCTCAAGTCCAGGTTCGATGGACCCTGTGCAGCCTGATATAGTGAATACCCCTGCTCCCATAGGTCCATTCCAGCTTAAGCCTTCCTATGAGTCTGTGATGATTGCTGATGTTTCTGCGTGTTCCTGGAGATAATAGAACTCTACAGAAGATAAAGTAAAATGTATAGTGCAATTGCACTCTCATATAGTGCTATACAGCACTGAGTTTGACCATTCTTCCTTGGGATTATCCTTTGGTTTGAGCTGCTATGAGTAGTTTCTCTTGGAAACAAATTCTTTCTCTTGTCCAAATACTGACAATACACAGCTTTCTTCCTATTCTACTGCATACAAGTGACCTGCCTGTGGTTGGTTCCTTTCCTGTTGGGCAGAGTCCATGTGCTAGATGAACTTTGTGTTAACACCAAATGAAGTCTGTGGTTTTCTTCATTTTCAATTCCCAGACCTGTACCTGCTCCCTGTTCATCCTCCCATCACATGCTTTTGCTATTGTGTTTCTTTATCTATTCTTTTAGGATTGAAGAATTTCCCTTCAGTGCTCTTTCTTGGTTTGGATAATTCCTCCTTCACCTGTATGACAGCTGCAGCTCAAATCCTATCCTCTCTGGAGACTGACTATTCCCTCTCAGCTCCAGGTTGCCTCTCATCTTCCTCTGACAATTCCTCAAAAGGCTCAGATTTGATGTTCTCCCAGCTGTCTCTGTTTTCTGTTCATAAACTGTTGATTTTCACTGCTCCTTTTTGGTTAAAGTAGATTCAGGATTTTTTTTTTTTTTTTTTCAGCCAATATGAAGGCTGAGGTTGCTGCTCTTACAAGATGCTCAATCTGCCCTTGAATCAAAGTCACATGCTCTGAATCTCAAGAACACACAGGTAAATTTGACTTCAAAGGAGTATGAAGATATGGGCAAAAAAATAATAATTATATCCTCCTCCTCTAGAAATAGCCACAAAAGGGAAAATATTGTGGAACAATTAATTCTATTACGATTCCCCGGAGCTGGCTTCAGAATGCATAACATTTTCATAAATGATTTTGAAATAAGGCTAATGCAATCTTGAAACAGCAGTAGACAACAAAAAAGAGTGGAGTGGAAAAGAGTAAAGATAGGACAGCTATACAGAATGATCTGGAGTCAAGATGCAAAACAGTTCAAGCCCATAAACAATTTTAATAAAATCAAATTCACATTATACATCTAGAAAGAAAAATGCAAATCATATCTACAGAATGGATGTGTATTGACAAAGCAGTGACAACAGGAATCTAGAATTGAGACAGACAAGAAGAGGGACCCACAGGGAGTCCAAGTAGTGTCTGTAGTGAAGAAGAGGCAAACCAAGCAGCAGGATAGATGAATCAAGTCAGATTCAAATTGGAAATAAGACTTTGTTTCAACTGCAACAGTACTTAAACAAGACCTTCAAATCAAGAGAGCATATCTTTGAAAGAAAGTCACAATCTTTAGTTCTATAAATCTATTATAGCTTAATGAACAAGTAATCAGAGGGAACAAGCATTAAGACTGAAGTTGTGCCTTTGCTGCCCCCTGGAGACTCTTCCCATTGAACTAAGGACCTCAGAAAGTAGAACAGTGACATCCACAAAGTTTTCAAGTCTGGACAACAACACTTGAAATTGAAATAGCAGGTTTTTTTTTCTTCAGCTCAGTCCATTATTTTATCTGTTTTTTGGCATTTCTTAGCAAAGAGCGCTAAGTAAAATCAACTGTCAGAATGCATCATAAAGAAGACATGGACTATATCCTGTGTAGACAGAAATAGGTTTCTTAGGCCAGATCCTCTATCACAGTAAATCACTGTAGGCACATTGTTTTCTCTCAGCTGCATTGGAAAATATGGAATTCCCAAAACTGGGATTTTGCTACAAAAATTTTTCACATAACCTAAAAGTTATATTAACACATCTTAAATAGTTACGAGATGCTGCAAAAGATTTTGTGATGCTGTTCAAGCGGTCTGTAAGAAAGTGTGGCGTAAGAAGGTGTGGAAGAGATTACAAGAAGATTTAAAATGCATCAAAGATCTATTAATTCAAACAACTAGTCCTATTCAGTTAATCAATTCTTTCTTTCCTAAGGTCAAGATGGCATCAGAAACACCATATATCTATTGTTTAATTTGCCAATTAGAAAGTGCACAAGTTAACTCCCTCCTCTGAATCTCAGTTTGCGCTGTTCAGCAGTTATTGTTAAACTTAATTTTAATGATTTAATGAGGATCATTGTAAGGAGCCAGCAGAGGGGTGAAAATCCTATCTCTCTCTTCAAAAGGTAACACTTCCTAAGCCTACCTGGTCTTAGAAAACAACCAAACCTCACATACTTTGTCACCAGAATATAGCTCCATCAGCATTATGCAGTCAAGAATGAGTCACTGATAGATCTAAAGAACAATACGTAGGTTCTGTAGAAGAAAAGTACCACAAAAAATTAATCACCGTATTAAATCAGCTTGGTTCAGGATCCACGCAAGGAGACTCATGAAAAACTTTCCTGAGAAAACTATTGATTGTGGGGGGTTCCCAATCCCGCTTCTCAAAGTGCCTATATCTGACTGGGCAAAGACCTTTACCTTTCAAGGATAACACAAGGTTTTCTTAATGGACTTGTGGAGATATGTGTTAGCCCTTAGTAGTGCATATTTCCTTTTGTTCCTTTCATATCTCTTTGAAAAATGACATTTTTCCCTAAGCAGATAAAGCCTTAGCATCTCTTGCTGCACCTTCCAGGGGTTGCTAGCAGTAGATATGTATGACAATCCCATCAAACACACAACTAGTCATGTTCTTCTGAAGGCAATCTGGTTCATAGAATCATAAAATAGCATGTGTTGGAAGGGACATGGAGGATCATCAAGCTCCAGCACCCCTGACACAGGCAGGGTTTCCAACTGCTAGACTAAGCACTAGATGAGGTTGCCCAGGACCCCCATCCACGCTGGCCTTGAACATCTCCAGGGATGGGGCATCCACAATCACTCTTGTGTTCCAGCACCTCACCCTCCTTCTCAGTGAAAAATTTTTCTAGCATGTTTTTTCCAGTAGCCTTTTCATGGCACCTTTCCACATCATTTAAAGTTTAGTTAATATTACAAAAAAACAAATGAACAAACATTGCCAGACTTGTGCACCTGTGGACAGGATAACACAACATTTTCTTGATGGGCTTGTGGAGATAAGTGTGGACACAGACTAGTGGACCTGTGTCCATCTGCTGTAATATCTCCCAAGAAGGCTAACAGAAGTTTCAAAGTAAGACAAGCCCATTAAGGACAGCTATAGGGCAATGTGATGCTAAAGAAACAAGTTTCCTCCATTCGGATATATATAGGTTGTCTTAAGTCCTGAAGTGTGTAACTTTATGTCCTTTTTTGATAAAGTCTTTATTATTTTAATTTCCTCTAATCTTTCATGAGATTTTCTCATTATCTATTACCCTTTTTTATCCCTATTACGCTTCTGGCTTCAATGATATCAGGAGACAGTAAGGTTCAGAGGTTAATTCACAGAATCACAGAATGACCCGGGTTGGAAGGGACCTCAAGGATCATGTAGTTCCAACCCCCCTGCCTAGCAGGGCCACCAAACATACGTCTTTACTAGATCAGGTTGCCCAGAGCCCCGTCCAACCTGGTCTTGAACACCTCCAAGGACGGGGCATCCACAACCTCCCTGGGCAGCCTGTTCCAGGACCTAACCACTCTCCTAGTAAAGAACTTCCCCCTAACATCCAACCTAAATCTTCCCTCTTTTAACTTAAAACCATTTCCCCTAGTCCTGCTATTATCAGCCCTTTTGAAGAGTTTGCTCCCCTCCTGGGAGTAAGTTCCCTTCAGGTATTGAAAGGCTGCAATGAGGTCACCCCGCAACCTTCTCTTCTCCAGGCTGAACAAACCCAACTCCCTCAGCCTGTCCTCATAGGGGAGGTGCTCCAGCCCCCTGATCATCTTCGTGGCCCTCCTCTGGACCCTTTCCAAAATCTCCATATCTTTTTTGTACTGAGGGCTCCACACCTGGACACAGTACTCCAGATGGGGCCTCACAAGAGCAGAGTAGAGAGGGACAATCACCTCCCTATCCCTGCTGACCACCCCTCTCCTGATGGAGCCCAGGATCCCATTTGCCTTCCGGGCTGCCAGAGCGCACTGCTGGCTCATGTTGAGTTTCTCATCTATTAGGACCCCTAGGTCTTTCTCTGCCGAGCTGCTCTCAAGGACAACTCCTCCCAGCCTGTATATAATTGTGCCCCGTATTTAAAAAAAGTACTTCCTTCTTTAACTGTGTACATCTTTAAATAAAGCTAAAATAGAAAGTGAAAAAAAAAAAAAAAAAGAATCAATTTAAGATAAAAAGAAAAAAAAAAAAGTGAGTTAAATTATGACACTCATATAATTCTTCCCTGGATGCCTTGGGGAAAACTTGATGGCTCTGAGAATCTGATGCAAATTGCCACTGTTAAGGTAAGATTAAATAGAAAATTTAAAAAATAACTCCTTTAATCAGCTCCTCAGCTGGTGTGAATCAGCTTAGTTCTTTGGGAGTGACTGTGCCTGAAGAGATTTATATCATCCAAAGATCATGCCCTTTGATCTTTAACTATCTAATCATTTCTATCGATCTCCTGTGGTCTTCTTTTAATGTATGTACATCTTTCTTATGCCACAGTGTAAAGAAACAGACATGTACTTCACCCAAGGTCTCACCCTCCTGCTTCCTCTAGATGAGCTTCCTGTTCATAAATTCCAGAATCTAGTTTATCCTTTTTTTTACAGCAAATGCTACCCATCCCCATTTAATTTCCCCATTTAGTTTGTGACCCACCATGCAGTTTGTAACTCCACATGTTGCATTAATGGTTCTCCCTCCCTGCTTGCAAACATGTACCTCTCACCGTGTATTTTGCACTTGGACATCCTGAATTTCATCTCACTGATCTCAAATAGCTTACGCATTTATAATTTAAAATGATCTTGTTTAATTATGTTCTTTGCTTTTCTTCTTTCTCCAGGAACTGCCATCCTTTCAGACTATAAACTCAGTTCTGCATCAGAATCATTTTATTCCAGAAATGTAACAAGTACTACAACACCAGCACATTGCTGTCCAAGCAGTTACCTAATGAGACTCACTACAACAAAGCTCAAAATCAAAGACTGCCAAAACTAGTTTACTATTTTTGTTGATACAGTTGTTAAAATTCACATAAAAATCTTATCCTCTCCATTTTAAGTACCAACAGCTTCTCCAAGGAGTTTATGAGACCTTCTGCAAGGCATAATCTACAAATGTAACATGAATACTCTCAAATCTTACAAAAAAGAATACGATTCCTAAGACTACTAAGGACTCTTAATATATCCTTAGTGTCTGGATTGGGAGCTAGGAGATGTGCTTTAGTGGTTTTCTGTAAGCATGGTAAAGGGAGGACTGTTGGACTAGATGTTCTTGTAGGTCCTTCCCAACCTTGTGATTCTATGAGCCTATGATTCTATGATTCAGGTTTAACACGTCTCAAATCATCTGGTCCAGCCCCTTGCTACAGCAGGTTCCCTACAGGAGATTACACAGGAAAGTGTCCAGGAGGGTTGTGAACATCTCCATAGAAGGAGACTCCACAATCGCTCTTGCACAGCCTGTTTCAGTGTTCTGTTATCCTCAAAGAAATTCTTCCACGTGTTCCTCTGGAACTTGGTGTTCCAGTGTGTGACACTACTATACAGAGGAAGACTATACTGCAGCTACGCTTTTCTTGTCTGAAAGAAACAGCTTTATGCATCTAGTCTACATCTGCTTCTGACAGCTAATGAGTCAAAGAAGAGTTGTTCAGAGCTGTTTGACGTACTCTATAAAAGAAGTCTTCAAAAGAACTGAGTACACAGACCTCATCTCTGCCTGCACGCCTTCCACTTGCTAGAGCAAAATGACAAAGCGGTTGACATATTCAATGACTAAAAGTACAGTGTCTCTATTTTCAGTGTCAGCCAGCAATCAGAACTATTCCTGTGGACATATATTTGCAATGTAGGCAGTAGTTCTTTCTTTTTGAGAGATCCAAGGAATACAAGTGCAATTCTGCTTTTCATCTGCTCTATAAACCTTCTGTTGTGCTCTCCTTCTGAGACGTACCTTATCTCTCTTTCTCTTCAATATGCAATAAGAGGTGGAAAAGCAACCTGTTGGTTTCTCTCCTAAGAACATATAGCTGGCCTCATGTTTCACTCTCCACAGATGTAGACATTGCTATCTGCAAAATGTCACAATGCCTGGAAGAAATTAGTTCCTGTGCAAAGAGCAGCAGACTTATTCTGACCCTATAGAAGACATAACAATGATCCACAGATGAAAGTACTTTAAAGAATTAGCTGGGGCATACTCTGTTTCTTTCATCAGAAGTAACAGTCTTCTGTTCAACAAAATTGTGTGAAAATGCTGAATTCTGTTTCACTGCTGATTAAACAGTGACAATCATCCTTTGTGAAGGAAACACAACAAAAAGAACCATTTCCCATTAAGTGCATATATTTAAGAATAGTATTTCCAGACAAAGCTGAGCTCCTGTTGACAAAGTTACAAAATATGTCTGGATTTAATAAAATGGAGCCCATAATCTACTGAAGTGCAGAGGGGGAGTGCAGTGATAGACGAGTAATGGCAGAAATGGTGTCCAAAGGAACCTGAGCCTGCATCAAGGTCTGATCCTGCAACTCAAAGAAATTAACAGAAAATATGATCATTGCTTTCAGGGGGGATTAATAAAGTGTTTTTTATTTTTCAATCAAATAAAGGATTGTGTAAAGCTTAACAGAGCCAGGTATATAAGAGGCGGTTTGATGTTTTTCTCCTACACCAGAAACTGGCTATAAATAAAAAGCACGAGAGCAGTAGGGCTTCCCTTCCAGTTGTGGAGAAACCTCTCCCCTGTCATCAGAGCAACCACCAAGAGTCAGATTTCAGCTGTGATGCACTGAAGTATAGCTTCGTGACCCTGCTTCCAGATTGATAGTGACGTGATATTGATGTGATGCCATATCAAATGGCTTTTATACTGGTTTAAAGTATTTAAAGTCAGAATCTTTCCACTCAGAAGTCAATCTTTCTCTGGGGTACTGCTAAAATGCTGCCACAGGAGAGACATAAAGGCACTTAACTGTATCATAAACACACTTCTTCACCTAAGGATTCCCAGGGAACACTGAATTATACAACTGTACAGGATTTTCCTGTTTTGGCCTCTGAAGATGTACCAAGAGGCCTTCAAAAAAGAAACTGTTGCATTTCTATCCGGAGTTACACTTGCACAGTTCAGGATCTCCTTACTCACCAATGGAGAAGAGTTGGTCCTTCTTTTTTCACCCACTGCAAGACCGAGAACAGTACAGGCATTTTCAGGAAAGAAAACAATATTTCAGAGGAATAATTATGTTGTGCAATATCACTTACATATCTAGTTTCTTTAATAACAATTTGCAATTTAGATCGCAAAAATTACTTGAAACAATCAACTGCCTTCCATCTGATCATGCAAATTATGAAAATAACACCATGCATTTGTAATGTACTAAAATTTTACTAATGTAATTTTGCTTAGACAATTATACAGAAGAAAGATCCTAGAGAGAATTGTACTGGAGTTAGATTTTCAAGAGAAAAATACAATACAATGAAGTAATCTGGTACTTAAATCTCTAGACAATACAGTTACTCTCCCAAACAGTAGAAGAAGTAATCTCAATCTTTTGAGCCTGGACATTTGCAGTTGCTGCAGGAGCTGTTAGCTTTCTTTTTCACTTTCTCCACCTGCTGGCCATACTGAAAAGCAGCACAGCACCTACACAAAAGCATCTGACTTCAATGAATCACATCTAGGTACTTCCATAGGTTATTAATAAAGCCTTTCTGTTCTATTTTCTACTGTTAAAAGTGAGATCAGAACCAATGCACTCAAACAACACTGAAAGAAGGGACAAAAGGTCATTAAAGTTCTTCAAAAAGCAGAAAACGACCCTCACTGAAAGTATTTCCTATCTGCTGAGATTCCAAATGCAAGAAAGAATAACTGAAGGACTAAACTGGACAAAAAGGGTCAGTGTTAATGTTCAGAGCATTACCAGACCATTGCTAATAGGTGATGCATACACATTTAATTGGGATACAGTCTCTCTAACAGCCTCACAAAATGTTTAATACAATGGGTGAAAAAAAATAGAAGGACCACAATGATGAAACCTGTACTGTTACACAGTAAAACAGAGATGACAGTAGCAATACCTGTCCTGTGCTTCACGATGGATCAAAGGCCAGTGAAGGTAGCTAGAGTTCTTACGCAGTTTTGTAAGGAGCACAGAGTGGCTGGTTGGGAGGCCAATGCAGATGGATTCAGTGATCCCTGATTAACACTCTGCTGTTACAGAGATTTGGCATGACACTCATGCTGCAAAGGAGTTTGAAGTTATACTCACCTATTTAGAGTTGCTGAAAGCTGTTATAATGAAATTGGGCAGGGAAGAATGGAACTGGGTTAGGATTGCTAAACTGATTTCATCTGGCAGAATTTTAGCAGCACCCCATTAGAAGCTACTTACAGAAGCAGTTACAAGACAGTAATTGGGCATTGAAGCAGTTAAGTACATCTACCTGAAAAATATGAAGTGATAATAGGAAGGAACTACACAAACTCAGCAAGTCCAAATAACAGCAGGCAATAGGAATCACAGTTCTTAAAGCCCAGTCATGAAACCATTGCTTCAGAAGAGGAAATACACCAAAACCCTAAAGGAAAATCTTAAGCTGCTCCTCACAGATGCAGCATGATATATCAGTCAGCAAAGGTGATCATGAAAGGTACTCCTTGTAATGAGATGATGGCGTTGTATTCTGGGAGACTATCCTAATAACTGCAATATTTGTGTGAAAATGCTCTTTTGGCCATAAAAATTACCAGCAGTAACAAAACATAACCAAGCAGGTGTGAATGTCTGACATCAGCTGATGTTTACATACTTCAGTGAACCACTGCTCCAATATCTGATGTAGCTGTCACTTGGTCCTTGTTTCAGACTTTATTCTTCATCATTTGAAATGTTTGCCATGGCAAAGCTGATGATAGCTGACTCTTGCTTATTTTACATTGCTAGATTACTTAAAATTCAGCTTAGAAAAACACATCCTTATGATCACTGAAGTGTTAATTATCATTTAAAACTCTGAATCTGAACAAACAAGCCCCAAAGCTTGGCACAGTTTGATTACAAAGCATATCTTCAGACCTGTTTTTGCTGTCAGACAAGCTGCAAGACTTCCTCTAAAGGCTTAAGGCTACCTAATAATTGATAACATGAAGAATAAACTGCAATTTCATAAACGGACGATGCAAATGATACAAACACAGAAAAGTAAACTGGTTTGAAATGCGCCAGGGAAGACTTCTGAAGATACATACATGTATTCCATAAGGAAAAGTAATCTCTTCTAATTTGTTACGTTTCAGATGAAAACCTAAAATTCAGCCCTTTACTGAGGTATTAGGGAGGAACCAATCAGATTTTTCCTATGCTGAATATTTATCTGGAGACTGTATGAGAATGTAACTCTTCTACAGATCTATTTAAAATATTTCCAGCTACCAGCATTTCTATGATTGCAATCTGTAATCTAACCCTTCTGTCTCTGTGTTGTGACCATCAACATCAACTGTTTTCACTCTACTATGACAGGTTTCAAATAAAGCTAAATTTACTAATGGGTAGTGATGGCAATAAAAAAGGCAGTAAAATGACAGGGTCACATCAGTGCTTGAGATTTCAGGCTCAACTCCCTCCTTGGATAAACAGGTTTTTATTAAGAGTTTATATCCACTACTAGCCTTCATCTATTGCCAAAGTTGAATGTTACCTTGAATGACCTTCTAAGTTGAATGACCTTCTAAGGCTGTGGATCACAGAGAAAGCAACAAGATACAGTAATCATCTTTATGCTTTTAGCACAGATGTATATTTAAGCTTATATAAAGCTAATATTTCCATACAAAAATAAGGAGGAAGAACATTCTATCACCCATTCTCCAAACAGAGAAGATTCTGTAATTACAGGCTTATTGGATGGCTTGTCACCTGCAGTGATGTCAAACTGAGAACAGTGATCAAGAATTTGAGACAGATCTATATGTTGCTGAGTTTAGGATACAAAGTCTACGTAAAGAAAATAGTGTGCTATGCTAATACGTTAATATGCTAGTTAGCATAGCAATGCACAAAGACAGTTTTAAAGCAGAAAGACTAGAGTATTAGTATCTGTAACTTCAGTCAGCCAGGCGTGTATTTCATTCTCCCTTTGTTGGAAATAAAGAAATAAAAACAATCCTTTTCAGCTTCCGAACCCCAACTTAATGCAAATCCATCTGTCTTAAGGCCTGCACGGGTGAGTGAACTCTAATTCAGGAAATGACATTTTTAGTCAAACACATTGTCCCACAGCATGAAACATCAGGGAAGATGGCAATAACTGGAAAATAATTTAAAGTTTTGTTTCTGGCTTTAACACGTGGAAACAACCTGCACCTGGAGGAGTCACCAAACATACTAATAAATAAGCATCTTGAAGAGCTCTTCTTACTCTGCATGTAGCCAAGCAATAGCTAAGGCACACTTGATTACATGCAAGTAACATATATAACCCTATGTCTTTTCTTAACTCTTGCCCTTCATAAGCTGACCATTTTTCAGAAACTGTTACAACAGTAACTACACATCACCTTACTATGCTGTCCTGCTCCAGAGAGCTATACTTTAAATGGCTTATTCTATTATGCTTTCCCTTATTCCTACAACTTAACTACCTTCAAATACCCCTCAAAGTATTAAGTTTCTCTCCTTTAAAAAGGCTTATGCCCTGTAATTTTTGTAACAAAGCACTGATTAGTGTTATAGACAAGATGTTGTATATGCCACTGCAGAACCTTTGGGAAAGGCTCAGTGAGCCATGGCCCCTGTTAGAGGAAGGCAAGGGAGTTGTACAGTGCAGCATATTAGATAATGTGACACATGATCTACTGCAATTATTAGGTTAGTTATCTTTTTCCAGGATCAGAAGAGAAATGTAAAAGGAGAGGAGGGGAACACAACACTTCAGAGAGTTCTTTGCAATCTGTTAGCTGAAAGGCAAGGGAGTAAACAAAGTGGCTTTGAAACTGTTCCAAAAACTTTTCCAGTTTCATCTTTCATTGCTCCTCTGCTTGGTCTTCAGTAGTTTCCTTCCTTTGTTTTTCAGACTCCTTGTGTAGTTACAGAATTCTCAGATGCATTACTCACTCAGCCCTAGATTTCTCTGTCCTGTAATCAGTTCCTAGTTCTAACCTTCACAATTTGTCAGAAAATTCTTCATCAAATCAAGAATCGTTTCCAATCAGTATGAAAGAAGGGATTTTTTTAAGAAAAGCAAACAAGATCCAGGAGTATTATATGTACTTTACTATAACCTTTTCATACCAATGGTACAGGAATTAAAATACAGCAGAACTAGTAAACTAACTAGAATAATAAAATATATTGGGACGAGAAGAAAAGCCTCCAAATTTTGCAGGGCCTCATGGACTAAGCAGTCCCAAAGTCAGTCAAATACAGTTATGTACACAAGCTTCAATATCAGAGGCAGCATTTTTATCACCGTATATGTTTTTTCTTTTTAATAGTGTCAGACTGTCTTAGCTCCTCAGTCCCATGAGCATATGGACAAGATTCAGAAGGCAAAGAACAACCATCAGGATGATGAATGAAAAACCAACAGAGACGTGTTTTAAATGCTTCAGCTGAAAGGCATCGTTTTACTTCAGGCTTAGTTTTCCTTGATGGTTTCTCTTTTCTCCAGTCACGAATATGAACTCTCCCATCTAGAACTAAGATTAAGAACAAACATAAATTCAGCTGCTAATATACAGCCAAGGGAACTGTACTGGAAAAAATGCATAGTGACAGTCAGCAAATAACATATTTTCAACAAATGGATCACTCAGACAAAACTAAATGTACCATTTGTACAGAAATAGAAAGTAATGCACAAGAAACTGAAGTAATATAGACATAATCTAAAGAAAAATCATTTATTTCCCTGTGAAATATTTTACTATCATGCTGAGGTACCTTTTTAGCATCTTCATAGAGGGGGTTTATAGAGGTGGGGTTTCTGTTTACTACAATCAATTAAGATAATTTATACTAAAATGCTCAGAATCTAGACTGCAATTTAGACTGGGTAGAAGGGGGAAAATTGATGATTGAAAAAAGCCAATCCAAACAAAAAAAAGGCCTATTTATTTCTTACCTTCAAATACTTGATGATTGTTCTTGAGCAATGTTTGCAGGCCTCCATATTCACTTTTCAGCCTCTTTAAAGTCTCCTTATTTAAATGTTCTGCTACTTCTTTCAAGGAAAGGCTTTCTGCAATAGATAATGGTGTGGCTATAAAAATGCGTATGCCTAAAATCCTACTAAACCCTAACTTCTGCATAAAGTAATGCTTATGAACAGAACCTATGAATTACTTACAAGTACTATAGCAACTCTGTGCTATATCACAAAATATGTGTGTTTTCTACGTATATAGTCTGTAAAATGGCAGTTTTCATTCTACAGTGCTCAAGTGTCCTCCCTTTTTTTCCCCCCTTCAGTAACATACCATCTGCATTGTGCTAAGCACTCTTTATGCAAATGTAGCAAAAAGAAAAGAAAAGGACTCAAAGGCTCTTCTGTAACAATATATAACAAATTACAGCAAGTAAATAATAAAATGGACACAGGAAAATGGAGCTTAGTGAGCATTTATAAAATAAACCACAAGTTCTTCTCATTCTAAGGCTAAGACAACTAAAAATTGCTCATGGCACTTCAAAGCACTTCTTAGAGAACTGCAGCAAGTTATGTTACTATCAAACAATGTATTTCAAATCCTTTTCATCTAGATGCAAAGTCATGTTTTTGAACACAACTCTGTTGTGTTTTTGTTTTTGTTTTTTTTTTTTTTTAAATTAGATTCTGTTCTAGTATGTAAGTAATGTAAGTATTGAGGAGAAGAAAAACAAAAAAAGTTTCAAAATACACTTACGCACTTTACTTGCACCCCAGGGTGCTATAAAACACCACAAAAAATCCAAATACAAAACTTTGCTATAACACTGTCGTAAGGATAGGAAGCAGTAGATACAGTTGCTTTAAAACAGTCCTGGATTATCCAAAAGAGGCAGCAGTTACAATCTGGTAATAAAGAAGTAGTTTCCCCTTTATGAGGATTGGTGCTTGCTGATCATTCCAAAGGAGGTGATCTCCAAGCAGAGATGCTTCCTTTGTGGCTGCCAGCCCTTAAATGAGGTTAGGGAGGGTGGACCCTGGGTCCTCCCAGTCGCACAGGTGAATTGCTTCCACCTGTGCTTCCACATTGATTCAACAGGTAATAATTGGTTCAGGCCATAACCTAACTGTTCCTACACACTGTCTCTGGTATTTCCTGAAGTCTATCTCACTTGCTAGATTTACAGTCACAAATTCATCAGAAAATACACCCTCTACCAGCAGAAGCAAAAGGCAATGCAGCAATGTTAGAAAGACTATCTCACCTCCTTGATTCCAGGTATTCTTATTCCCACCATGAGTAGTAGAACACGATTTTGTAGGGACTGCATTTAACAGCAAGTTTGCCACATTCAGAACGACACCATCTACAAAATCCCGAGGGAGGGCAGCACAATTTCTAGTTTGTTCTGCTTTTTCTCTGGGTTGAAATCCAGGCATCCAAATTCCACTAGCCGTCTCCGTCACATTTTCGGGAAGTTCTGAGCTTGCTCCTTTGCACACATCAGAGTGATTGTTATGATTAAATCCATCTTCTCTGTCATGTGCAACCACAGCACAGGACTGACGATTACGAATAAACTGTGTTATTTGCCCATCAATCAATGAACGTTCTGTAGGTGGATAGGTCCTGTTTTTTCCAATAAGGCACACCTATCTTAGCAGAAACAGGTAAATCACTATTTATATTGTAGCATTTATACAGTCTAATTCCTACATCACGGTGCTCACTAAACAACCGTGTCCTACACAGAAGAAACCCAGAAGCCAAACTATAATCCATTTTGCCACACAAGCAAAGCTGCAAAATGTTTAAATAATCTGACCTGTTATTTCAAAACTTAAAGCTGAACACCTCTTTCTGCTCCAGAAGCAATTCAATTTGAAATTCCTAATAAGAAAACCTACAAAGCTAAGTGCAAGTAACCAGTATTGGCAGATGGAAAAATTAAAGCAGAAAGCGTAAGTGCTTTTCATCCTTCAGAGAAGCATGTAATAAATAACCATAAATCATTTTGTATTTAGGATTGTAATCTATCAGTCCAAAATTACCCTTTTTGTTGATGGAATTCTAAGGCAGTCTTCTTCCACATGAAAACCACATACACATCCCACTTCAACAACAAAATCAAGATATTCTCTGTACTGAGTCTTCTTGCTTTGTCTTCGGCTGTATTTCCCATGGAAATCAAAGAAGCAACACGGCAGCACAAAGTACCTACACGAATAGGAAGACCTACAAGAAGGACAATGGACAGCTAAATTTAAAGTTATTTCCATAAACACACAAATTTAAGAAATAACCCATCAGATAAAAGCATTGATGTAAAGTTTTATGAAGAGACAAAGCTTCGAGAAATTATATTTACATGACGCTGCTCCAGGATATTTATTTGTTAATTATTTGCTATAGTAAATTATTGTGCCAACTTTTCAGGAATAAAACTCTCGGCACCAAACTATTACAGAAGAACAATTCAAGGAAATGTGGGATCAACAGCAATTAAATTATTTTTAAACAAGATTCACATCTAAGAAATAAATACAGAATTCATTTTGAAATTCAAAAGCAGAATGCTACACTGAATTCTCTGATAAAATAAATACAACTTCCATGTTTCTCCAAAGCAAAAGAGAAACACTTTGTAAAAAATAATCAACTGCCATCATAAGAAGCAAATCTTGCAAGAACAGCTGGTATGGTTGCAAAAGAAGTATTCTTCACCTAGCATACATAGGTAATAATATTTCTATTAAATTCCGCTCCTCCTGCCTCCCCCACCCACATCAAATACCTGGCAGCTATTACAGGTATCCACGGTGTTAATTCATCTGAATGGTTTCCAATCAGCCAGTCAGTATCTGGAAAGACATGGCTGTCACCTGGCACTATAGAAGATTCCTTCATTAAAACAACAACAACAAAAAAAAAAGAAGTAAATTTTATTAAAAGTTTCTTTCATTCTACTTGTTAATAAAGCACTAAGCAACCATGCAAAAGCCTAAAAGCAGAAGAATACAGGGGAAATGAGAACCACAGAAGAGAACAGTATTTTCTACAATTTGTACTTTTGCCAAGCAGTAATTTTTTATAGCTTCAAAAAGATGAATCTGATGACAAGAACTCTCAAAATATTGGTCAGAGAGCAGAATAAGAAGTCTGATGAAGAAATCTGGCATCCTAAACGTATGTAATCAGATATCATACACTACTTACGATTTCTTGCTACTTGTCACATTCATTTCTGCTACATGTATTTTCACAGTCCTACTCCATTTGCTATGTCATACAAGCCTAGGTCAGAAATTAATCAGAACATAGCTTTCCTACTATCTTCTCTTTCACAGGCATTCCCTAAATTAAATCTCACTATACAGAATACCACATTTCATGAATAATAAAACTAATATAGCCTAACACCTCTTGCATATGTTGCCACTGCATCCTTGTCCAAGCTGTGTTGGAACTACCTTATGACACATGCAATATCAGAAGCAAATATAGGAATCAACAGGTTAGGAAAGAAAGTTTCACTGGTGATCTTTACAATAACACTCTGCTTGTGGGATTTCAGCACACAAAACTTAGGAAACATCACCACTTACCACGACACTACTGACTCAAGGAACAGCTGTTAGTATCAAAAATACCTTATTCTGATATTCTTTAAAATATAAACACAAGGAAAACCCACAAACACAAAACCGCACCAGAATCAGGACAAGTTCCTCAGTTCAAATTTTAGAAGCTCCAAAGTGCCGTTAGCATTCACTTTAGCCACTCAAAGGAATTCACAAGAAAGTTAACAGGGAATTGCAGAAGTATCAGGTAATTTCTATTCCATTCTTATTCCATTCATCAGAAAGCACTGGTTTGGGCATTGTGAGTTATCAATTTGGTGTATACTTTAAGCACCATATTAAGCACTTTAAGTTCTATTAGTTTTCAGTTATGCATACAGATGTCCAGATAATACACGTAACAAATGGGCATGTTAAAACAAGTGTTTGACAAGTGTTTTCTCATGCTTAAACAAGTAATTCCTACATTACCTTTCAGTACTGATTATTCAACTTAGACGCAGCATCAATGCTGTACTCTGCATTTTGACAGTGATCCCTCATTAAATTTATATTCAAAATAACTCACAGCAGTTTGGCGAGCTAGAGTGCCACTTGTTACATTCCTTTATATTAGTATTGGGACTGATTGCCACAGATGACAATATCTATTCTGCAGCTCATGTTTTAAATTAAAATCAAAACAAAATCAACATCTGATGGTAAAAGGCTGTGAGCAGGCGCTTTCTACATCTGTGGGTCCTGCAGCTACAGGAGCAATGCAAAATCATCCTTCTTGCTTATTAGACCACTCTCTCCCACATAAATCAGTAGTTCCTTCCACGCACATTCTGGATATTTTTGTTTCTGTCTGTCATTTTCAAGCATTCTGTACAAATTCCGTTTTATTCCCTTAAACAAGACAAACAGAAACCACCCCCTTCAGGCTGCAGAGCAGTAACTGTTGCTCAAAAGTCTTCCGTGTGCCAGGAAATCTGAGAAATTGTGAATAGTTGGAACCTAATATGAAATGGATGCACAAAATTCAAAGATTTCCACAACACAAAAGAAGGGGCAGAAAAAGTATATATAAAACAAAGGGAAAAAGAAGACACTGTTTAGTGTGATCAAAAGTGACTTAATATAGCATAAAAGGAATGAAGGAGCACAACAGCTTCATGTTTTGGATTGCTTCTTGAAGCTGCTCATAAGATGTAATTGCAGACTGTAAGAAAGGAATCTGACAGTTTTAGTAATATATACCTAAAATGGCAGAGAAGACTCCATAAAAATGAATGTGACAATACCATCTTCAAAGCATGAAAGCTGCTGCTCCTTTTGTTGACCTGAAGTAAGCTGTCAGTATCTGAAGACTTGCTGAATGAGTTTTTAAGCAAACTTACTAGAGAATAGCTACAGGATGTCTTATTTTTTATATAGGAAGCTCACAGTCTTTGAGAGATGAGAAACTCTGGAAATTCAGAGAACAAGAAGCTAGGAAAATACCATTTCCAAAGGGCAACTGTTCACCACACATTAACAAGCATTATACCAAGATCAAATAGAGCTGAAACAAATGATGCTGTGCTCAAATTGTCTGTGTCCTCATAAAAACAAGAATGATGACCTTTTAAATATAATTCCTCTTTCAAACTTTCCATTTTTTTGAAGATTGCTATTGCAATGAGTTACCACAAGGCCAGCACAGAATAGTCATAGAATCGTGAGTGGGAAGAAACACTTACAGGTCATCTAGTCCAACTTCCCAGCAATGCACAGGGACACCTACAGCACAATTCGGTGCTCAGAGCCCAGTCCAGCCTGACCTTGAATGTCTCCAAGGACAGTGCATCCACCACCTCTCTGGGCAACCTGTGCCAGTGCTTCACCGCCCTTACAAGGAGAAAGCTTTTTACAATATCCAATCTAAATCTCCCCTCTTTTAGTTTGAAACCATTTCCTCTTGCCCTGTTGCAACAGACTCTGCTAAAAAGCCTGTCCCCTTTCTTCTTATAGCCTCCCTTCACATACCAAAAGTCCGTTCTGAGGTCTTCCCACAGCCTTCTCAGACAGAACAGCCCCAGCTCTCTCAGCCTGTCCTCATAGGGAAGGTGTTCCAAAACTCAGATTGTTTTTGTGGTCTCTCTGTAGACACTCTCTAACATGTCCATATCTCTCCTTTTCTGTTGAGTCTCTTTTGAGGTTCAGCACTTTTGTCCCAAACAGAACAGCACAGTACAAGATCAGAGTGACACTCAGAGCGACTCTGTTATTAATTCATAAATAAACTACTCACAGCTTTCATATTTTATGAAGTACAGAATTACAAGCAAAGCTGTTCGGTATTGTACTTCCAGTAAAATCAAGGATTGTCTCATAATGTTAATGTCTGCACAAGTAACAGGAAATCACATCGCTCTTCCAAGCTGAAAACAAGCAAACTGCAAATATGCAAGACCATGATGCAGCATTCCTCTATTAATCCTCCCTATAGCTACCTCTGGTACCTATGGGTGACACTATACCAAACCCACATAATGCTTTAAACAATTGTCTATAATCCATTGTGTTTAATTATAGTTTTTTATCAACACAGTCTGAAGCAAAGAACAAACAAATAAAGTTACATACATTTGCATAATACCTCTAAATGAGTTTCTGGTCCATAAATGTCCCATATTTTTCTTCTCCTCACGTCAATTCCTCGACCTACATGCTGAAATATTTGATAAACAAAGTATCATTTTTAAGTACCATTTTTAGTAGAAATTCTCAAACAAGATGTCTAAATCTACATATTAACACTGACTTCTTCAGTATCTACATATTAACACTGACTTCTTCAGTCACACAACAAAATACAGCTTCGTTTCAGGCAGAAGTCTCTAGTCTACACAGTCCTTCCTGGAAGAACAACTATCCAACTACTGAACTGATTTATTGGAATCTAAATACACTTTCTCCTGTACAAGCTGATAGGAAAAAGAACAACTGGAAATTAAGGTGGGAACAAAAAAATCCATTAAGTAACTGTATTTCAAGTTCAAAATCCTGTGTAGAAGTAATATTTATTGCAAATTAAATACTAATGAGTCTCATGAAGACAAAATTTAGACAGTCAATAACGTATTTGTCAATGAGGTAGAAAAAAGAATCATCCACAGGGAAATACAGTATCTAGTATTAGACCAAATTCTTCTGGTCACACAAGTCCAAAACGCTTGTTTAACGAACACTTCCTCTGCTATTTTTACTAAGTTTTCCCAGAAGTTCTAGATGAAATTTTCTGAGACTACAGAGCAATTGAGTTTTGCTGAATCTCAGAGAGTTTCTTTGCTACTTCTGCTTCAAAACATGTGCCTCAAAAATCTGAATTTTGCTGCTGCCAAAAAATCAACACTCCCAAAAACAAAGCTCAGCAGTTAGGCCTTTACAAAATAAGAAACCCCAGAGCTGCTTTTTAAGTACAAAAACACTTTCAGGCTCTGATGAGTAGACTTCAGTTTTGATAAAATTAACTTCATAAAAGAAACATCTGCTCTAAAAGGTAATACAAGAGAGAATCTCTACTTTAAAACTACCATTTTCTTTTTGATAGGTTTACAACATGGTTAAATTATACTATTACTTTTCCTTTTTTCCCTCCTTCCTTTTTTCTTGCCTCAGAAAGACAAATAGCTTTCACTACAACCCATTGCACGAATTAAAACAGCTAATTAATTAAAAGTTTCTAAAGCTTTGCTAACTTTTTCTTGTTACAAAAGTACCAAAGCCTTGTTCTAATAGCAAGAATTAACTGAATTTTGGCTACTTGCATGCCAAATTAAAGAAAAGCAAGACATGAATACTGAATTATATTTCTTTTCATTATTTTAAAATGCACTCTATTTACCCCTTCATTGCTAAGAATATGAACCAGTAGGCCATTTCCACATCCAAGATCTACAAACGACTGCTTCTTGGCCAATCCTTTTTCCTTTCTTTCTTCTTCCCAGAGAACCTAAGACAAGAAAAGAAAGCATTTTTGACTTACACTCACACATTTCCCTGGCAAAAAGTAGCTAGTAAAAGAAGAATGCTGTGAGACAAAATAGATGTCACAAGGCAGTCACTGTATTTGCAGAGAAAACAACTTGAGGAAGAAAGAAAAAAACCAGCAAAAAAAAAAAAAAAAAAAAAAAAACAGCAAAAAAAACCAAACTCTAGAACTGCTTATGAAGGGGAGGAGATCATGTTTTGGAGTATAAAGCATTTTCTAAGTGTTAAGCAACCTCCACTCACTTCTGAGCATCTGGAAGTAGAAACTAATCAAAGAGCACAGAGGTAAAATAAGCTGATAAAACAAATGGCACAAGAGACTGACAACTGGAAGAAAGGGGGAGTAGCAAGCAAACTTCCAGCAGTGTATCTTCATGTAATACTACGCAAGAGATTATATCCACTGTATAAAAGAAAGAACTGATGGCAACGCTGAAAATAAAGACCAAAATGTTCCTTGCAATCAACTGGCTATAAGCTGATACTTGCAATTTCCCACCAACTAGGTAAGAAAATTCAATTTACTTCACAAGAGTCAGATGCCACAAATTCTGAATCAGCTGAAGGGATCCCAAAACTTTCAGACCAGTTGTAGCTCCTGCTCTGTAGATAAGTAATTACTCCTATGTAGTTTTGCTATTCGGAACTTGTTAGTATTAATAACAGGATGTTTGCCTGCAAGGCCTGGAGTAGACTCCTGCTGTGTCTGTCAGAAGCCTTTTCCCCTTCAATGACAAATGTATAGTCTGTACTTCACTCTTATTTTTCCTATGGATAGCAGAAATTGTCAAGAATATTCACCTATGGAAATTAATATTTGGTACCTTGCTGCTTGTTAGCCAGGGGGAAAGAAGCTACAGATAAGCCATCAATTCATCAGGTTATCTTTAGATTTTTAAACGTAACAGTCATTGCACTTTCACACTCCAGACCGTATGCTTAAATCAGAACAAAAGCAAACATACCAAAAACAAACCAAATAACATCAAGCAAAAACTCACACCTTTTTATCAAACCTCTTCCTTTTTCTTTGTATACCTGTAATAACTTCAGGTCAATTGAAAAACTGTAAAATAAAAATACTGATTTTCTTCAGAAAAATTCTGTTAGAAGCTTGTAAAATATTAGATGAAACAGACTGGGAGAACTGAGGGTCTTTCATCCAAGGAAGGCTACAGGGAGATCTTATAGAGCTCTCCAATATTTAAAGGGATCTACAGGAAAGATGAGTAGGGACTCTTTATCAGGAAGTGAAACAATAGGACAAAGAATAACAGCTTTAAACTACAATTGGGTAGATTTCGATTAGGTAATTGGAATAGATTCTTTACAATGAGAGTGGTAAGGCAATGGAACAGGTTGCCCAGAAAAGCTGTAGATGCCCCATCCCTACGTGAAGCTGGATGGGGCTTTGAGAAACCTGGTCAAGCAGGAGGTGTCCCTGCACAGGGAAGGGGGTTGGGACCAGATGGTCTTCAAGCTCATTTCCAACCCAAACCATCCAACAATTCTGTGATTACTAAGCAAAACAGCTCCTTACCAGCAAATAAGTGGCAATGGCAACATCTTCATAAACAAACTTCTCAGGATCTGTCACTTCAGGCCATACCTTCAGAGAAAAAATAAAATCATTTTAAATACTTCAAAAAGTTCTCATTTAAAGAAGATGAATATCCAGATCTCTTTATCAGGATTCTGCATTTGACAAGTTTTGCATTTTAACCTGATTAAATATATACATAAAACAAATACAAACTGCAAGATTTTGCGATTCATAGAAAATAATGTCATAAAAAGAAATTTTGCTATTGTTCAATCGGTAATGTTTCCAAGAATCTTAAGGCTCTGAAGTAAACTGCTGTATCTGTTCATTAGAGTACGCATCATTTTGCTTATTCTAATTCTTACGGCAAGAATACTAATATTATTCCTACTAAATGCATCTATAACATTAATATTCATAAATTAATTTTCACAACATATGATACATAGAATTACCCTGGC
The DNA here is from genome assembly GCF_039878825.1 of Excalfactoria chinensis. Lineage (NCBI taxonomy): Eukaryota > Metazoa > Chordata > Aves > Galliformes > Phasianidae > Excalfactoria > Excalfactoria chinensis. The sequence continues at coordinate 9,741,403 of NC_092828.1, forward strand.
ACAACAGAACATGAAGAATCAAAATCTGAAACAGTGGTTTACAAGATCATTTACCCATGTCTTCCGTTGTAGCTAGTCTTCGGTCTCTACCAAATTATGCCATACAGTATTTAAGATTGTCATCGCCTTTTTTAGGTGTATCCAAGATAAGAAACTAAAAACACTGCTCCTCTGACTCAGACAAACATATCAATGCAGCTATTTTAAATAGAGTAGTAAATGTTTAGCCTACTTACTAACTAATGGTGCTTCCTGACCCCTTGAGGCTTTGAAGGACATACTGTATTCATGTTTCATTGTGAGAATGACTTAGTATTTCCATCTACTGATCTGCTGCTAACTCCTTACATAAAGACAAGCGTTACATTATGGGAAATGTCTAACTCCACATGATATTTGCTGCAGATGTGGCTCAAAATTCTGCTTTTCCACTTTAGTTCTTCCAAATACTATGAAAATTATTTTTTTTTCCTTCACATACACAGTAAGAGATGAAAAAACAACACAACAAAATATACTGCATACAATTCAAGTCAACTACTTAAAAAAAAAATAGGGACAGAAAGCATCGTAAGACTGAAAACAACAAAAAGTAGTGACAAGAAAGAACGAGGTCACCACATTTGTCACCCAACTTACCTTTACCATCTCTTTGTACTTTTCTTTAAGATCTTGATAGATCTTGCTGTATTTTGCTATGGGAATGAGTGACAACGTACTTCTGAACTCACTGCACTTTTGCTCCACAGACCACTTAGCCAGTTTGGACAAAAGTACATCTCCAAGCCACGATAGTTTAGGGTAGGTTATTCCATCTGAAAACCAATCTTCTGAAGATGGAGCTATAATAGACACAGACCTTGAAAAATAAAATAATAACTTTAGTGAAGTAGAGTGCACTTATACATCTCACAACCTCAAGAGGGAAAAAACATAATTAAGTGGAAAAAAATTAGAAGATCAAGTAAAGGTATAACTGTAGACTGAGGAATAAGGAAAAACATAATAAACAAACAAAAAGAAAATAAAACAGGGAAGTTACTGAATAATGGAGCAGTATTCCCTAAGTTCTGTTTGACATCTCATCACTAATTTAAGCACTGTTTGAGAAGCTGTGCTAGACTTACTATGATGACTTAACAACTTGCATATGATGCACAACCTGATTTACCACAATAATCCAAACACTAACAAGTCATAGTGGGTAATTCACAAATACATCACTTGAGACATTTCATTACCTGATTTTTAAATTTAATTATACTTCCTAAGTTATGCAAGCTGCCAGCAGGAACAATCATTCCCTTAATGCCCAGGACCAAGCTGTAATAGTCTGGAACCAGTTTAAGCTGGTTCCAAAAAGCAATTGCTAACTGTATTTCAACCTTACTATTACCTACAGAACCTGGCATTCATCACAGATACAGTCAGCTCCTCCAAACAAGAAAACGCCACACACAGAATCAATATATCAATTCAAAGTTGAGAAATAATTGTTCTATGTTGATTTTAGTATTGTGTGTTTAATAGAATGCCACGCATTCAGATCACACCACTGGTCATTTATTAATCACACAAATTATGAAAACCAAAACACCTAGATATCAGTATTAAAACACAAGGTGATCCTTTGCAATAATTCAGGATTCCCCTTCTCTCTCACTTGCAGCACTTACCATTCCTCATCTTTTATGTGTGTAAGTTGAATTTGATAAATATTGCACTTTTTAATTTGGTATTTTCCTTCACTGTTTTCCTCCAAAGGCAGAAAGGTCACAGTTCCCTTGCAAACATCTGAAAATATACGTAAATAGTGATATGTTATTCCATGGTACAAACTACATCGTTCAACACAAAAAATAAACTCATTTCCTTGCTATATTAACTGCAAACTATAGAGAACAGTGCTTTATTGCTGCTTGGTCCTACCACACAGTAAATCTGGAGTTCTGGGATGTACATTCCAAGTCAACAGAGATATAACCTCCCACAGAGGCTGAGGATGCCCTGCCCCTGGAGCTGTTCAAGGCCAGGCTGGACAGGACCCTGGGCAGCCTAGCCTAGTACTAAATGTGGAGGCTGGCAGCCCTGCCTGCAGCAGGAGGGTAGGAGCTTGATGATCCTCGATGTCCCTTCCAACCCAAGCCATTCTATGATTGTATGTATCACTGTAACATTAGGCAAACTATCAGTGCAATGTTATCAAGTAATCAGTAATACTATCAATAACAGTTTTGTTTTCTACTGCCCGAGAAGGTCTGTTTTTAGGTAAAGTTGCATGTATAACATAACATATAAAGTCACACTCACACTACTGATCTTAATGGTATCTCTCACCTGTGGAATAAAATGCTTACACCCTATACAATTAACCTCTATGCAAGGAAGAACAGAAAATGTCTTCTGAAGTGACCAATAAAACAGAGGAGATGGCAGCAAACCACAAATGGTGTGACACAATTTGGTACTCACTTACTATCCTTAACATCTTAATTTATTCTCTATTTTGTTCCTAGAGATCCACTCTAATGGAATTTATGCTGTGCCACATGGCAGACAAAATGTGTCCACTATTACTTTACACAGTAGTTGCAAAAGTGTTTTTTAACAGGTTAAAAACAGCAATATCACGCAGAATCACTGAATTGCAGAGGCTGGAAGAGACCTCTAGAGATCATGCAGTCCAACCCTGCCAATGCAGATCCCCAGACCAGGTTGCAAGGTAGGCCTCCAGATGGGTCTTGAACATCTCCAGAGAAGGAAACTCCACAACCTCACTGGACAGGCTGTTCCAGTGCTCTGACACCCTTATTATGATGATGTTCTCAATGCACATTTGCAAGGAACTTTCTACCCTTCAGTTTATGACTATTTCCCCTTGTCCTATCACCACTCACTGCCGGTGCAGCCCCACCACAGAACACAAACACCTGAACAAGTCACCTTGCACCACCAGCTCCTTCACAGTTGGGGCGGGAGGCCCTGCGGACCGCGCCCGCGGCAGCAAAGCCCTCAGAACAGCACGGAGCTCCCGACCTGGCCCGGCCGTGAGGAAAGGCAACAGATCCCCGCACACCTCCCTCCAGAGCCGGCCCAGCTCCGCAGCGCCCAACGGCTCCTCGCAGCTCCCGAGGTGGAGAGACGCATCTCCGTCCTCCCGTAGCAGCACCGCACCCTCCGCTTCGATGACGGCTCCGCACAGCCTCCTGTTGGCCACCTGCGGCTTCTCCAGCCACACACGCACAGCCACCCAGAAGCCGCGGGGCAGCACCGCTCCGCCGCCCCGCACCACCGCCGTGCCCAACAGCCCCATGGCCGGCGGGAGGAGGCGCGCCGTCGCAGGCTGCTGCCGTCACTTCCCGAGGCGGAGACGGCGGCGAGCGGAGGTAAACGGCGCGTCCGTGCCCCCCTGTAATTTGCTGTCAGTAAGCTGGACTTGTGCGAGGGCTTTGGCGTGGTCCCGCACCGCGTCCTTGTCTCTTAATTGGAGAGTTGCGGGAGATACTATTAGTTGGATAAAGGGTTTGGTTGGGTGGGCGCAGCCGGAGAGTTGTGGTTAGTGACTCTATGTGTAGGTGGAGGCCAATGACAAGAAGTGTCCTCCGGAGGTCCGTCTTGGGACCGATGCTCTTTAACATCTTCAACAATGACGGAATTGAACTCAAGTTTGCTGATGGCACCAGCTGGGTGGTGCAGTTGACACCATAAAAGGAAAAGATGCCATCCAGAGGGACCTGGACAGGCTTAAAAAGTGATCCTAATGAGATTCAACAAGGCCAAGTGCAACTCCTTGCCCTTAGGTCAAGGCAGTCCCAAATACAAGTACGGACTGGGAGAAGCAGTCATTGAGAGCAGCCCTGCAAGGAAGGACCTAGGAGTTCTGGAGAACAAAAAGCTGGGCATGAGGCAGCAGTGAGCTTTTGCAGCATGGAAGGCCAATGATATATACTGGGCTGAATTAAAAAGGGATCATCCAGAATGGTAGAAAGATTGTCTTCCTCTACTTTGCCCTTGTGAGGCCCATCTGGAGTACTGTGTCCAGACCTGGTGCCACCAGCACAGCAAAGGTGTGGAGCTGTTGGAGTGGGTGCAGAGGAGATGCATCTGCATCAAAGATCAAAGATGATCAGAGGGCTGGAGCACCTCTCTTCTGAGCAGAGGTTGAGGAATTTGGGCTTGTTTAGTTTGGAGAAGACTCCAGGGAGAGCTCTTTCCTGTCTTCCAGTGCTCAAGGGGAACTTGCAAGCAGGAGGGGGACCAGCTTTTTGGCACAGTCTGATAGTGATAGGACAAGGGGGAATATCATTAAACTAGAAGGGATGAGATAAACAGTCATAGAATCACCAGGGTTGGAAAAGACCTCCAAGATTGTCCAGTCCAACCATCCACCTGCCACCAATATTTCCCACTAAACCATGTTCCTTAGTACAACATCTGAATGTTTCTTGAACACCTCCACGGACAGCAACTCAACCGCCTCCCTGGGCAGCCCATTCCTGCACCTGGTGACTCTCTTGGAGAGCAAGTATTTCTTAAAGCCCAAACTAAATCTCCCTGGTGCGACCTGAGGCCATTCCCTCCAGTCCTATCACTAGTTACATGAGAGAAGAGGCCAATCCCCACTTTGCCACCACCTCCTTTGAGGGAGCTGTAGAGAGCAGTGAGGTCTCCCCAGAGGCTTCTCCAGACTGAACAATCCCAGTTCCCTCAGCCGCACCTCATAAGACTTGTGCTCAAAACCCTTCATGGCTTTGTTCTTCTCTGAACACACTCCAGGGCATCAATGTCTTTCTTGTATCAAGGGGCCCAAAACAGAACACAGTACTCAGCCTTACCGGAGCTGAGTACAGAGGGACAATCGCTTTCCTGCTCCTGCTGGCAACACTATTTCTGATACAAGCCAGGATGCCATTAGCCTTCTTGGCCACCTGGGCAAGGTTAGATGGTTTGATGTTACAAAGAAATTCTTTGCTTAGGAGGTGGTGATACACTGGTACAGGCTGCCCTGAGAAGGTTGGATGGGGTCCTGGGCAGCCTGATCTGGTGGCTAGTAGCTCTGCCATGGCACTGGGATTGCAATTGGATGATGCTTTGGTCCCTTCCAACCTGAACCATTGTATAATTCTGTGATAAGGTCCAACTTTCCTTGACTGCAATACCTCAGTATAGAAATGCTTTTCTGACCCCTTCTGTTTGAGGAAGCACATCTCAGCACACTTTGGTGTTAAAAAGTACCACCTTCTGCAATCATTATTTCACGCTTCAAACAAAATAATAATAATAATAATAATAATAATAATAATAATAATAATAATAATAATAATAATAATAATAATAATAATAAAAAATCACCTGCCCTGAATTTTGACAGTTGAAATAGAGATTTTACAACTGAAACCCCAAAGAGGGTTGTCTTGCCATAAACTTGAATTACTAACAGGAGCACCTTCCAGATAAGAAAGCTTTTAACTTTGTGTTTGTTGTGTGAAACTGTAACAATTTTCAGTGAGTTCTAAATAAGCCATGCTTTTATTTTCTGCCATGTCCATAGGCTGATTTCAGAACATCAGTGGAACTCAGTTCTGTGGGGCTGAAAGCAGCATAGAGGTGATCTGTGGAGCTACCTTTGGTTGTATTTCTTATTGTAATTGCCAGTTTTGATTTGCTAATTAATTTTAAGGTTGCTTGCTGAGAACTAATTTGCATCAAAACCTAGTGGGAAGATGAGAATTTTATTTATTTATTTATTTTTGCAGTGTTGGACTCTGCATGAAAACACAGATATTAGCATTTGAACAATCTCACTGATCTGCAATGTAAGTAAATTTTGACTTAGCATTTCCACTATACATCTCCCCAGTCTTCTTCCTCTACAGAGGAAAGTGCAACAGCACTTTCATAGGCAAAGTGGCACACTAACTAGTGTAAAAAGGACAGGATGGTGTTGGTTGAGTGCAGGGAGCTGCATGACAATGAAGGTCCTCCTTATTTCTGTGTGGATTCCTTTATGTACTGAATGCTAAATCTGTACCTTCAGGATATAAATGTATCTTCATGCCTGATAACACTTATCCTTCTTTATTCTTAATAGCTCTTCTGGAGAATTATTAATATCAGCAGAATATATTAGTACACAAATGCAATTTATTTGTAGATCTCTGCAGAAATTCACAAATCAAAGTATGGATTGATACCTGCAGTAACAGTATTGTGCCCAGGCTGGCTTTTGAATGCTAGAGTAGTGAGAGCACTCTCATTCAATAAACTGCTGCTCTTTCTGTAATCAGAAAATTAATCATTAAAGAAAATCTGGAAATTAAGTCTTGATCTGTCTTTTGCAAAATAAAGGAGGAATTTTAGCTGCAGAAAACTTAAGTTATTTTGTCCAGATAATATAATGATGTTCAGAAAAAAGGTACTATAAACTACTCATCTTAATAAATAGGATTCAACAAATCGGGTAAATTAAATTTGAAAGCTTCATTTAAAATCTATCAGTATATATTTGCATTGCACCTGACAAATTCAGCTGTAACATTTCTACACTGATCTGAAAATGCTTCCAGTTTATGTATAGTGGTATCTGTCATATCTAGAAGTTGTCATATGGTCGTTTAAAGTATATCGCTTAAAATGAAAAATGTCTTTGTCTTTCTCAGAGTCTATCCCACATAAAAATCGATTAAGAAAATGGGAGATTAAGAGGAAAAAGCATTTCTTCTGATTAAAAAAAAACAGTGTGCTCTGTTCAGTTTTCAAGTGCTTAAGAAACATCTTGGCAAAACAGAAGTGCAAAAGTATGATTTTGTTGTGTTAGGATATTACTCATCTATTTGGAAGCATCCTTAGGAGGGTTTATAGCCTTTGTACAGTGTTTAGATAGTGGGAAAATTCTATCATGTTTCGTGAAAGCATGAGCAAAAATATGTAGCAAAATAGGTCATATAGCCAAGTTGAAAAAAAAAAAAGAAAACAGCACCAAGAAAACCCTTAATGTCCAAAGAGTTTTTTTAAGGGGGGTGGGAATTTTGCAGATGTGTGAAAGTAGCTGATTATGACAATTCCTGAATAAATATCTTGTGGGTTTGGGAAGTCTGCTTTCATACTTACTTTCTTCATTCAGGTGAAGGAAATGCAAATATGCAGAGTTTTACAGGAGTTTGTTTCTTGCTGTTGGTGTACTTAACATTATTAGCCAGTTATTTATTAACATATTCAGCCAGTGAAAGATAAGGGCAGAGTTCCTGTCAGGTCTCTGAAGTCTTCTGACTTGTGTTAATATGTGAACAGCAGTTCATCGCTTAAGTTCAATAGCATATCTTAATACATAACCAATAATTGTTTAAATGTTAACCAGTACAGTGGGGATATTTTTGGCATTTCCTGTATTTGATCACAGTTTTGTTGTTCATGTTTGTGTGCTTTTCTTTTTTATTTTGCCTTTCAGGTAGAAGTGAGGTGGCTTAATCATTCACATTATGTTATTTGAAACATCCTATTATCTTCCTTGGATCGCCCTTTTCTTGATACAGAATATTACCAGTGCTGTTCCTTCTTTATATTGTTCTTATTTTAAAAGATTTAGATCATGTTTTAATAACAAAGGCTATATAATTCATTTACATTTGATCAAAGACATTTTTTTCTTAGTATATACCAAGGCAACTGGATTAGAAAAATGGACAGCCAAGCTTTTAGTTGGTTCTGCACTGCCTTACTCACACATTACAACAAGTCTGTGGGTTTAATTAACAACCCTTCTGATTTCTTAATCTGCAGTACTTCAGTTCATAATGTAGACTTTCTTTGTTGCAGAACTGTTTGACTAACAATGGCACCCACACTGAATGTAAAAGAAGCCACTGGCAACCAAAGTTCCTGGAATACTTTGCTACCAGATTTCCCTAGGGGGCCTCTCTCCAAATATAGACAGAAAGCTTCCTTCAACTGGAAAGAGATGGCAGTGTTCCTCGATGGTGAAGATATCATCCAGCTTAAGGTAAGCTAGCAAGACAGTAAGTGTTTTTAATTTTGGACTTAAAGACATATAAAGAAACATAAAAGAAACATAAAGACATAACATAAAAGAAACATAAAGACTTAAAGAAACATATATGATTCTGAAACACAGAGTATTTAATAATAGTCTTTAGATATGGAGCAAGAAGAAATTCTTTTTGCACATCTGTTTTTCAGAACAGAGTTGAATTTTTAAGCTAACTACATTGCTGTCTAATAAGGCACTACCAGGTGCAGCATTGCAGGACTTCATTGTCCTTTTCAAACTGAGAAGAATTTCTATCTGTCATATTTCTTTATGAGAAGCATTAAATCATATATCTCCTGATTTTTCAATTTACTTAAACTCATCTGAGTACATGCCACTACTGAACATGTTATTTCTGTCATTCTTTGACCTGACATAAGTTCCTACTGTCTTTGTGTTTGCAATAATGCTTGTGTGGTGTGTGTTGGATAGTTTAGCTTGCCTAACTGAATGACAGCAATCCCTAATATAAAAAAGATAAATTGCAACACAAAAGATGATGTGGGAATGCATGACTTGAAAGATGTAGGAGGAGACAGAATGATCATTTTGATGGTGATTTAGCACTTTGTGGATTTAAGCTAATCTTGTAGGTTCATCATAATTATTAGAATACTTGTAGGAGAACCAGAGGCGTTGTTCTGCATCTAACTGGTACACATTTTAACTGGAAGACATTTTAGCAACTTTGCTGTACATAAGGGGTGCCTACAAGAAAACTGGAGAGGTTCTTTTTATAAAGGCATATAGTAATCGAACAAGGGGCATTGTTTTGAAATTGAGAGTAAATTTAGATACTAAGAAAAAATTACTTATGTAGGTGATAAGACACTGGGACAGATTGCCAGGAGAAGGTGTGGATGACACGTCCCTTGGCCCATCAAGGCCTGGCTGGCCATCTCCTAAAACAAATAATTCCATGATTTTATGAATCTATCTAAGAAAAAAAAGATCAAAATTAAAACTTTGAAGGTTGTGCATCCTCATATAAAATGGGTACATATGATGATTCTGTTAAAGGGAGTACATTTCTGCTTTCATCTGGCAGCAGAACAGTTGTGGTAGCCTAGTGCCTTTACCATTATGACATTTATAACTAAAAAGATTTTGTCTTCAATCTAAGTACAAGTGCTGCCCGCCAGCAGCTTCATAGTGAAATAATGAAGCAGCTATAAAAAGAATGTAACTTTTACCAAACCATTCTCTTACATTCAGAGTGAATCAGTCCCACACTTATTATGTAATGACAAAGGAGCTTTTGTAAAGTTGAGTTTCATGAACTGTATCCATAATGATAGACAATTTTAACAATTTTTTAATTCTGTGAGCTTTTTGCTCTATAAACTTATATCGAACCGTTACAGTTTAAGGCCTGGTATTATTCTACATTAACTTGTTTTGTTAATTCCTTTGTATTAACATTCTCAAATCATTGTTTTTCCTTCCTCAAGAACAGAATCTTCTCTGCTCTAGAAAGTGATCCTTTATTTGCACATCATCCTGGAGAAGAATTGAGCCGTGAGAAGTATCAAGAGCTGACGTTCCTGCGCTGTAAAAGGCTCTTTGAGTATGATTTTCTTACTCAGCAAGAGATCATAGAGAACCCATTGAAGATATTAAATATGGTTATCTGTATAGGAATGTATGATTGGTCTCCATGTCTCCAATTTTTCTTACACTGCGGTGTAAGTAAAGCTGTAAAAATATTTTTGAAGTATCTTGTAACACTCTTATTTGTTCTGTTGGTTTTCTGCCCGTTTTGTTACAACAATATATAGCCCCTTGTTTTCAATAATCAAATTCAGTTTAGCTGTTTAGAAGACTCAGAGATCTGTGGGGTAACTTTAGTTTAGTAGATCTTTGTCAGCTAGCCGGAATCCTGTTGAGTGAGTGCAACAGCATAGGCACAGCTACTATTTTGACTTCTTCAGTTCCACCTTCTTTTGTCCCTTCTCTCTCCTCAATGGCAGTAGCAGCGAAAAGAACTAGGTTTTATAGGCCCTGTTTGGTGTTTGTGTCTCTACTACAACTCTGTATACAGTTGTCTGAAGCTTTCTTGCCTCAGCCCCTGGTGTGTTGATTCAGGGCAGAATATAGAAGTAACAGAAATCTGTGTAAAGATGATCGCTGACATCAGTGGGTTCTGTTCATCACTTTGCCCCTAGATTAGTCTCAGAACGAATGCTTAACATGGCTGATAGTATAGAATAGTAGCTGAATTATTCATACTCATTGCAGAACATGAGAGGTCTGGGATTTAGGGACATCCATCTAGTAAATTGAACATATCTCTTGTTCTTGTTTGGTTGTGAATCAAATACCTTCAGTTCTCAGCAAACTAGAATATTCTTAGAGTTTTGCATTATTCAAGAAGATATCCACAAGCACAAGTGGAAAGTGAGCTCACAAGGCTTATTTAAGAGTTTGCAGTGAAGGCTTGACCAGATTTGAACAGTGAAAATTTGCTACTGCAACAATAGTATTTTTATCTCTATAATACATTTAGTCTTTGGTCTCACTCTTCAGTGTTATTTCCTCAGAGGACATTCAGCCCTCTGTAAAGAGGCTAGGAAAAGATCAAGTCCTGACTTACTTCCTCATGGTATAATTCAAATAGTAGTTTACTACTTGCCAGCATACTTTACCTGATCTCTTTAATGAATATCATTACTACAAATTCTTATGCATATACATTTGTGTTTTCCATCACGAGGTCACTGATTTCATTCATTATTTTCTGTTTTTGCAGGTATTTGGAGGTACAATTTTGAGTGCTTCAAAAAGGTTTGCAGACTTCATGAAGAAAATTTATAACATGGAGGTAAATTTCTTTTGATAGCTTTTTAGAACTGGGTATTTTCATAACCATGACGTTTAAATGCATTTTTGTAGTGTTTTTGATCTACGTAGGTATGTACCTACCAATAAATAACAAAGTAAAGGAAGACAGAAGAGCACACATTCAAGCAGTTAGCCCGGACTATTTCACTAGCAATTGTTATGCTATTTCCTGAATCTGTTTTAGTCTATACAGGTTAACATGCAGACTAAGTTTGGAGACTTCTTCCAAAAGACAATGTAGACGACGCTATGCCAGTTTTGCTTCTCCCCCCCACAGTCTTTTAACAATATTGTAGCAAGTTTTATACTTAGACACTCCCACATCTGAATCATGCACTGTGCAGCACATATCCTTGGTGAGATGCTAGAAATATTCGATAGCAATGCTATAAGCTGGAAAATATTAATGTCTTCACACTATAGAAATATCACACAGAGTCCAAAGGAGAACTAGAACCAAGTGCACTGCTCAGTAAGTAAGTGCATCCTCTCTGATACAGAAAGAGCCAATCCTATGCATTTTTTCCTGGTCAGCATTTACTGTCTGGCTTGATCCCCAGGCTTATCATATATTGATATGATACAAATGTAACCCCTGCTAATAATTTAGACTCCTTGCCTTTGTAAAAGTAAACAGCTTCATTCCACTTCTCCCTTGACTTTGGAAGTGAGAACTGTTTGTAGCGTGAGCAAACTCGCCCATTTTCACTGCACAGTCCTTCTCTCAGCTGAGACCTGAAAACTGTCCATCTCTGCCTGCCTAAGTAAGTCAGCCAGCAAAGGAGAAAAATCTTTTCCCTTATTGCAGGCATCATAGGTACTCCCAACCTTAGGATTATATCCAATTGGCTTCTTTGCAATACAAGCTTGTATCTAAATATTCAGTCATTTGCAAATGTTGTGGTTTAAAGTGCCCTAATTAATTAGTCTTGAATTATGCCTTATATCTCTTTATTTAGATTTTTGGATGTTTTGCTCTTACCGAACTCAGCCATGGAACTAATACCAAAGGCATACGGACCACTGCTACATTTGATCATAACACTCAGGTTAGTTGATGCACAGTAGTAGAGCTCAGTGCTGTTTGTCTGAGGTACTCAAAGAAGTACTCAATAGATTTCATCATTTTGATCATTTTGCTCCTTTTTATTTTGTGGCTGCAGGAATTTGTCATTAATTCTCCTGATTTTGAAGCTGCAAAGTTCTGGGTTGGTAATATGGGGAAACATGCCACACATGCAGTTGTGTATGCCCAACTCTACACTCCTGATGGACAGTGCCAGGGATTACATTCCTTCATTGTACAGGTAGGATAGAAACATGGTTAATCTTTTGTCTATTTGTGGGGGTAAGAGACCTCAAAGATTTTCTGTTAGTGCTGTTTCTTATGTCTGACTATCATGTACTTTTAAGTAATGCCTTCAACATTTATTGCAAATGTAACAAGTGTTCTGTTTTTAACTGTTCACTGTATTTTTGTGGTGGTTGTACACCCAATTTTACATCAATTTTATGCAGCTGGAAAATGCAGAATAGTTAAGAGTTAAAATAATCTATGCTATGTGAAGTCCTGAAACTTGGCTTAAAGTGAAAAGTTAAAAAGTTGTAGACAGTAAAACAGACTGAAAGTTGAATATTATACAGAAGTTTTCTTGGTTCCTTCTGCATTTTTTATATCTAATTGAGGTTTCAGTGCTTATTCAATCTGTGCTAGAGTTTATTTAACACAGTAGTTTAATTGGCCTAAGTAATTTTTATTACAGGATCTGTGCCCCGAATGAAAGGATATATAACTATGATTTAAATCCAGGACTGCGTGCTTGGAAAAACAAAGACCTTCCTTTAGTGCTAGTAACAAAATACAAGTTGGACCTATTTTTACTATTTGAAAAGTTTAGTCAATGACTAATATTTCCACTGAGGAATGGAAATGATATTTTCTTCCACTTCTATGCAGATTCGTGATACAAAAACTCTCCTACCAATGCCAGGAGTGATGGTTGGTGACATAGGGAAGAAAATTGGGCAGAATGGGTTGGATAACGGGTAAGTCAATCCATTTAAACGAGGAAGCATTCTACAGTGTATCATGTGTAGTGGTGCAAATACCCTGTGTCAATTCTGTCTGTACATCTGAGATTGCGAAATAGCTAGTGGCTTTAATTTGTTCTTATTTAAGTTATATATGTATATGTATGTGTGTGTGTGTTCACACACATCAATTTTGAAGAACTTTTTAGAATCTAAAGTGCTGCTGATAACAGTGTGAGTGTCCCCAGGCAGTCTTACAATCACAGGCTCTGCAACAATAATACTGAAATAAGTCTGTGAAGTTACAAACTAAAGTATGTCAGCCTCTAAGTTCATCCAGGTGTAAGCTCTCAGTTATCTTGCATGTTGAACTCCAGCCCACGGCAAGGATAACAGAAATCCACAGGCAAGATTTATTGTTAGGAAAGATATTAGATTAGTCTGACCCAGTAGGGCTGAATCTTAGACCCAGGTCAGAGACTCATTAGCTGTCTTGTTTAAATCACAGGGTTCCTGGTCTAATCCTGTTTATTACAGAAAAGAAGGAGAAGGTTGATTACTTTTTTTGTATTTTTTTGTGTATGGTTGAAATAAAGAAGATCCATGGCTCCATTTCTCAGTCATGGTCTGATTGGAAGGAGTTAGGGAAACTGAGGTTGACTTAAGCATATGAATGGCCAATTTTTTAAATGTTTTCATGTTTTAATGTTTTAATCTCTCTGCTGTTTATATAGCTTTGGGTAAAGTCAGAGACTAAAACAGTAAAGAGAGTAGGAGTTGATGTCACTTTTTTTTACTTCCAATTTACTTTTATATGTTGGTTCTGTTTGTTTATTCAGTTATTGTTCTACATGGTATGCTATTGAAGTTAGCAAAGTGTGGACATCCTAAGGTATATTTGTAATGTAATGGCTTTGACTGTCTTTCCAAAAGGATGTGGGTGTTCTGTAGTTTTGTTGCCTGTACCAGCATTCTCCTGCTGTCCCAAGCACCTATAATGTCAAAAATTGAACCAAAGTTTATATGTATCCAGATAATTCTCATCAGTGCTCTGTTACATGAAGATACAGATGAATGGGAAAATAAAACATGCAGAAAAGAAAGTCTTAGAGGAAAAGTGTGAGGAGATGCCTGTAAAAGAGGTTCTAGTGTTTCTGGTGGGATTCTTTTGCCTGCGTCTGTGTTACAAACTTGTAGCCACCAGATGGCACAACAGCATGGGCCCGAGCATTCCAAAAGTAGTTCAGTTTGATATTTCAGTAGAAATAGTCAAATTCTGCTACTCATTCTTAATTTGCAGTATTGTTTTAAACACAACATAAGGAAAGGAGAAAAAGGAAAATTTTGCATGTATTTTATATGCTCATGTTTATTTAATAAAGCAGATTAAATTAGATCCCATTATGCTATGACTTAAAGTGTTACTTTTAATCTCTACTGCATGCTTTGCCAGTTTTTATCAGTATATGTCTGTAGTTTGTTCAATTACTATAGATACTTCAGTGTTATGCTCAGGATAAATGGTCAGAGTTTCATTCAGAGAACAGGAAATTTAAAAAAGATACCAGAATTTGTTCCTGTATTTGGAGAAGTTTATACTACTGTTTTTCAGTATGGGTACACAGGTATCTCAAACATGCATAGGATGCGTAGGAAATGGGGAAGAAATTCCCCGTGCTCAGAATAATTTTATGGTTTTAGAAAATTAATCTCTTGGGTTGTTTGGCTGAAGGTTGATTGACAGCTAATGCAGAGCATAATGATTTCTGGAGAAAGAATTTAAAAAGTAATGTGGGAGATTTCAAGGTGCAGACCCAACTGAGTAGTCTGCTCCTTCAGAATCTGACTTTCTAAGTAATTCTCAGCATCACTGCTAGAATGTCCCAAAATCATGTATTTTCCAAATCAATGTAACTTCAGCTACCTATTTAGAAAGACAAGATCACTTCAAAGCATTTTAAAATCTGTTCCTTTCTATCATTCAAAAAATGTTCTGTAATATATGTATGCATGACCAAAGGCAGAGTACAGTTTTTTTCTTATGGTAAATTTAGTCTCTTCCTGTGTTTTGTTACCAAAAAATAAATCAGGCTGCCACCAGAGGATGCAAGTGCTTCAGTCTTTATTTGCATAATACAAAGATGTCCTGCACTTTTTCAAATGTACTGATCACTGAGGTCCCAAAATTGAAATATCTGGGGCAAAAAATGGTCACTAAAAGCTGAGTGTTTGAGAGTCATGGGATTTTCCTTAACATGTGGCAGGTATGAGAGAGACATAAGGCAACAGCTTTCATAAGTGCTGATGTGTGTTTGTGTTTCTCCTCTTTGGTTTTGGGGATTTTGTCTACTCTGGTTCAGTAACACTGCCAATATTATCCATTACTTCAGTGCACATCAGTAAGTGATTGGCAGCAAATCAGTGGTGAAACAATTTCATGTTTTTTCAGTTTTAACTGCTGCTTTCCCCATTCAGAAAGAGAAAACAACCAACTGAGTATGAGGAAAGAGTCTGAAAATTAGTTCTGTGTTTCTGAAGTAGTACTGAATGTACCAATCTATGTAAAACAAGTTCTGAGCTCATACAGCTGTATCTGCTGCTAGCATGCATACAGTTTGGTGAGTGTACAAAAGCTATGGTAAGTGAAGAACAAGTCAAATTAAGCTATCAACGGTACAGCAAACTACTGCCAAAGAGAAAGCTATTTATTTGAACTGGTTTCTTTGTAGTCCCCTACAAAGGGGGCTCTTTCTGAATGAAGAAGGATTGTTAGCATTGTGCAGTTATAATGATGGACTTCGGAACACTGATCATTTTTCACTAGCAGTTAAACATTTCATATACAGTTAACATGCGATTTCTGTGAGCATACAGCCTGGAAAATCGTTCAGTTGCGTTCTCTAACAATCTCTGAAGCCAGATTCAGTGTTCTGGATACCAGAAAACAAACACAGCACCCAACAGGAATTGGGTAAATGGGATTTGTTGGTCAGAAGAATCCCTACTGGAAAGAGATTGTATTCTGGGCTTTCAGAACCTGCAGTTCCTTGCATGCATTGTACGTCATTAAGTCCTTTGTATTATGTCTTCTAAATGGTTAATTTATTTATTTATTGTGTGTTCAGTAGTATTTCAGTTTCAGTGCCAGTAATTCATAAAGATTCTGCTACTGCTGTTTTAAGCATGGACCAAACAAAAGCATGCTCCTTTATAGTGTTTTTGTCTCTCAGTATTTATGCCGTTAAATCTTACTTAGATTTCCTAATGGTTGCAGTTGTTTTACTATGAAAGCAGGAGCTGTAAATTTTACAGCCTAAATAGTCTCTCAGAGCTTCATTTTACAATCCAAAGCAGAAGTTGGTGAAGATAAGTTGTACACTATGCTCCCTTGGGTTTTTGTTTCTACTCCCACACTGCCTTTTCCTTTGTGCTGGAACAAGCATTTGTGTAGCTGTGCACTGGACACAGCTAGGGAGCTGGAACTGTCTGAAAACTAATCTGACAAAAATACGGTCTGTTTTCATACAGATCATTTGTCAGGTCTGGTTCACTGCAAGGCCACAGAAGAGGCTGTTCCTGTACAGGAAAAGGGACAATACAGGGATGTAAATAAGACAGCAAGTACAGAGATCAGTCCTGCTTCTTAAGCAAATAATGATTGTCCATATTTTTTATTGCCCTCCAGCTTCTGGCCAGAGTCACAATCAATTGTATAAAGAGCAATAATAATGAAGCAGCTATGAAATAAAAATAATTGTTAAAAATGCCATAAGTTATCTGCATTCGTTATCATCAATCCTTATGAGCGGTGCCACTTTCAAAGTTAAACCAAATATTTTGTGAGACATATCTTGTATATTTGAAATTTAAGTCAAAACAGTGACTCTGCATCGTTGATGTTCCCCTGCTTTGACCTTTCCACCTAGTTTCTACAGTCAAACTGAAATATTGTATGGATGCATACAGTACTGAGCATGTTGCTAAGATGTTGCACTGCTGAAGAGAACTGCCTTATCCCCTCATTTTTGTCACTTTCCAGTACCTCAAAACTGCAAAGCTGCAGCCAGTACATCAAGATAGCTATCTCAGTAACAGGCACTGGCAGTACTAAAGGGAAAGGGGAGATTCAGATTTGGTCATGCACTTGTTTTATCATCATCAGAGCTAGGGCTTCACATCTGCAGTGCATTTCAGACAGTCTTTTTTGTTGTTTTTTGTTTGTTTTTTTTTTTTTTCTCAGCAGAGCTGTGTCAGCTCTTGACTTTTGCAGGAATCTACACACTCAGAACTCCTTGCTGGACTGGCACTTAAACTCACTCACTTTATGGTGAATGGGTCTTAGTGTCTCTGTGAAGTCTATTAA
The DNA here is from genome assembly GCF_039878825.1 of Excalfactoria chinensis. NCBI lineage: Eukaryota > Metazoa > Chordata > Aves > Galliformes > Phasianidae > Excalfactoria > Excalfactoria chinensis. The sequence goes on from NC_092828.1 coordinate 9,758,685, forward strand.
GATAGGATTAGGAGGCCTATGCTGTTTTAATACTACTATTGGGCATTTCTGTTGCAGACCTTCATTCTTAGATTAGTGTCCTGTTTATAAAAGCAGGAGCTTAAATTCTGCCTTGCAGATTTCCCCAGCTTGTCTGTAATTCTCAGCTGTAACCTTTCTGTGAGTTTCAGTATGGAATATGCAGTGTTTTCTTTCTCTTCTACAAATTTTTCAAGAATTATTTCTTCCCAAGGTTTACTGTGTCCCCAAAACAGCCATTGATTTCTAGTCTTCCATTCATCTGCTTTCTTTTTGTGCCTAGAAGGATGGAAGAAACTGTCAGTGTACCAGCTCTAACATAGTCAATAACACAAGCTGGCAGGAAACGTGTTTGTGTGGGTTTGAAATTCACCAAAGCATATTTGAGCTATTTGTACCATAGGTAACAGCTTATTAACTTAGTACTGGCAAAAGGAGCTCATGGCTTTTCCAGCTGCTCTTTTTTTTTTTTTATCAGCATAACTGCACACCAGATGAATTACTATTGCATGATTTAAAGTCAGGAAGATTAACTTTGCTTGAAATGTTCCCTAAACTCCTGGCCAGAGAACCCAAACAAAAATGCTACTATTGGAATAGTTTTTAACTCTGCTCTTCTAATCTAGGTGGAAATGTACGTAATACAGTTGTTTGACTCATGTATTAGATTTTGTAATATTCCACGTTTCTTTAATGCTCTGTGGAACATATTTGAAGTGACAGCTATCTGTCTTTCCTGAAGAGAGCTCTTAATCTCAGAAACACTAATTGCTATGTAGAAGAGGGCCCAAGTAGGGCAGCTTTCAAGCCTATGGTCTTGTCATCAACACGTGAAATGTAGCCATTTTCCAAACCTACCGGTACTTGATATCCCCATGACTGTATATACAGGTCAGTGATTGTAAGATATTTCTACTTTTCCTTGATTATTTAAGGAGATTTTCCCCTGAATGCGTTGACAGATGTGGTCTGTGTCTATTCACTATGCTTCCTAGGCTAATAACCTTTAGAAATGTAATAGTTGACTTCATTAAAGCTTACTATTTATTTTTAATATGTTCTGAGATCAAGTTCAAGTTGGCCGGGATGTCGAATGTTTTCAAATTGCAAAGTTGTTTGAGAAGGAGCATAACAGCAGTTGGCAGTCAAGTCACAAGGTTGCGTAGCTCCCAGGTCCTATAAGGTTCTGCTTTGATTGTCAACACTCATACTTATAGACAATGTATCATATTTCTTTGCTTGTGAGAATTTTCTATGGGATTTTTAATTGCTAGTTCCACCTCACTCCTACACTTCTCAACATTTTTGCCATTGTACCTGCCTCTGATTTGATAGCAGCTTACAGAAAAAAAAGGAAATAATAATCTCTAATGGCAATTATCAAAGAAAAAAAATCTAAACTTAAATTGTCTTAGTGTATGAGCTAATTTTCACATTCAGAAAGTAGGTTGTTATATAATAATATATAATAATTGGACATTTATTATTATGGTTCACTAGCTATGAAAAAAAGTGATTATAAGAAGAGTATGTCTTTTTAAATCTAAATGATTCTAGGTAACATTTAATAAGCTGCAGAAGTAGCTGCCTTGTACATATGTCTGACTGTAAGTATTTTCCAGTTATTAGTGTCTGCCTTACTATTTGAATACATTTGTAGCTTCTTATCTAATGCTTATTTTGTAAGCTCTTAGGAGCAAGCTCCTAGTTGTTCTGTGGATGTACAACTAGCAAAACACTGAACTAGGAACTTAAACATTGCCATACACATTCATTTGTAATTAATGTAGTGAGTAATAATAAAAATAACCCCTCTAGTTCTATCTAACGTGCATGCTATTGCTTAAAAAATAACAGTCACTATACATTTTTATGTGTGATGGGTTTCATTTGTTGTATAGAGAGTGGACGAAGTGAATTGAACCAAAAGATCCTTTTTGAATTAGACGTTTTACTTTCAGTGATAAGAAAAAATATTAACAAAGATGGATGCGACATTGTTTGTTAATGCCAGATTTGGTTCTATTATGAAGCAGCATTGTCTCACTGAAACATGCACTTAACAAAGTACTTCTTAGAATGGGTAAGTCCAGTTAGGATAGCCTGCTTTTCTCTGTGCCTAAGTCTGAAAATACTCTGTATCTCTAAGGCTGAATAAATTCAGTATGCAGCTATGTTTCCTTGGAAACAACTTGTAATTTTAAAGCATGTGCAGCAATGCATCTCATATGTGATTTGTTAATGTGAAAGACCTGGATCTCGTGGGCCTTATTAAGTAGATCAGCCTGTATTGGCAAGCAAAAGGAATTTGCTTTGATTACAAATACAGCTTTTCAAGTGCTATTAGATGCTGAGATATTAGTGAGTGGAGCAGATATTACTGCTGTTGAGCCAAGTTGTTTTGTCCATTTGGGTGAGACAGTTCATATGCTTTCTTCCTGAAGAATACAAAAACTTGGGACATTCTGCCAATTCTAATAGCTGATGCTAGAGTGTCACAGTTTAGAAAAGATAATGTCACTTGCTTTTAACAACTGAGATAACTCACTTGCCTATGTTTATGCAGACTGAAAGTTCATTTTAGGTTTGTGGGCTGTTGGTGAAAGTGTCTGTTGCACTGATTCTGTATAAGGTCTCTAGTAAGTAACTTTTAAGTAAGTTTATCTACTGTCCATCCACTTACAGAACACACATTACTCTTCCATTAGTTGTTCTTTTTTATGTATTCACTTATGGAGTTGCTCAAAAGGTCCCCTAAGTGCTCTTTTTTAAGCATCACCTTAATTATTGAAAAAACCTCGAGGTTAAGAGTGATAGCAAATCATTTCCCAGCTTGAACTTCTTCTGCTGCCCTGTGAAAGCCTTTGTTCTTCCAGGCATACTCTGTGAAAATTACTTCCCTGGCTTGATGGATTCACTGATAAGCACTGTGCCGTCTTGTTTTTGTTGTGACTTTTTTTTTCTCTCTAATGTAGAGATTCTACTCTACTTCAAGGTAGATTTTACATTATTTGTGTATTTCTTTGACCAGGTTTGCCATGTTCCACAATGTCAGGATACCTAAGGAAAACATACTGAATATAAGTGGAGATGTTTCACCTGAAGGAAAATACTCAAGTTCTTTCAAGGTAGGAATCAGTTTTGTTTCATTAATATAGTTCATTAAATATACAGAGGTTGAGCATGTGGCTCTCATAGGTTGGGATGCGCTTGATACCTTGACCTAAACAGCTGTGATGTGAATGCTGATATTCAAATGGGCTTTCAGAGATGACTCAATTCACCTAGTTGGTTTTACTGATTTCCTGCTATTTAAACCACCTTGGCAGTCCCATAGGAGCTTAGAGAAAAACTACTTTGGATTTTTTCTGAACAGCTTAACTGAATGTGTTCATAAATGAAAATTTCCCAGTCCACTGGGCTTCTGATCATCCTGCCAGAATTGTATCTTCGAGGCAGGCAATGAAGTATTAGCCTCACCATTTAGGCTGTGCCTTTTATTTATTTAGGATGTTAAGGAGCGTTTTAGTGCAGCTCTTGGATCCTTGTCCACTGGCAGAATTCTGATCACAGCAGTTTCTACGACCAATTTAAAGCTTGCCTTATCGATAGCCATTCGCTTCTCAGCAACTCGCCATCAGTTTGGACCGACTGATGAAGAAGAAATACCTGTTATTGAATATCAAACACAGGTAAAAACTTTGGACTTTGCACCTATAGGCTTTTATATAAAGACACGCAGATTTAGAGCTATTGCAAATCGAAATGGCGAGGCTGGTGTAGGTGACATTAAAGTTGTCTTTCTCGTCTGGAGTGTAGATTTTGGAATAGCTAAAATACAACAAAATATTCATATCTCTATGAAGTACCTTGAAACATCTGTCTTCTAAAACAATAAGCTTTTCTGTGAAAGACTCTTCTTTATGTGCACAAAAAAGTATTGATGAAGAAAATAGCATAAAAAATGTCAGTGCATCTTTTGCAATTATCCTGATTTTCTCTTTTTTAGACTTCATGCTTTAAAAGTATGCAAATCAATGCCATTCATTGTGGTGATATCCCAAGCCATCACTAATTTTGAGAGGAATATAGCCAGTATTTTTTTCCAAAGAATATGCGGGTGAAAAACACCATTTGATCTGAAAAAACAATACAACAAGAATAGTTATAGTAAACTGGGAAATAGTGAGAGCTTGAATCATCTGAAAGAGAAAGTTTACCACATAAGATACATTAAAAAAAACTTATCCAGTTTGTCCTTGCAAAGTGAATGTGTGTGGTTTTTTTCCCCCAGGCTTTCCAACTAGTCTTGCAACTTGGGAAGTTTTCAAAGCTTTCAACGAACTTTAGCAAAATCTGCTTTCTTTCCACCTTACTTTTATGAACCTGGAGCAACATCCCACTTCCTTAAGCCTCTGGTTTGCTCAGGTTCATCCTATTCTGTAGGCTATACTTGATGAACCTCTCCGTCCCTTCTTGCTTCCTTAAGGAGCTTCCGCTTTCCTTTACAGGTTTCCATCTGATTTGCACATTAAGATGTCAGTTTCTCTTCTATCCAGCCCTGTGTTTTTTTTCACAGAATTCAGCAAGGACGAACCTACATCAGCAATTAATAAAGAAGTGAAACAGTTACACCCTCTGTGGTGTTGATACTGAAGAAACATATGAATCATGACTGGCCCCTGGCATGCCAGACATTCTATAAACACAGAGAAAAAATATGTCATTGGTCCCCAAAGTTACAGTGAACTTTTGCACTGGTTTAACAGGATGTTTATCAGAAATTTGTAAAATTCATGGACTGAGAAAGCATAACTGTAATTAATTTATAGACTAGTTACACTTAATTATGTTTATAAATGGTTATTGCTAAGCTGTCTTCACCATAAAATACAGTTCTTCAATTTGAACAAAGTAAAACGAATGTTGTTTCAAAATTATGAGGTATTTATGTGTATAAAACTGTAAAGTATATATGTTTATCAATTAGTAATCAAATCTATTTACTTATTGTTTCAGCAATGGCGTCTTCTTCCATATCTAGCTGCTGCATATGTATTAGATTATTTCTCCAAATCACTGTTTGAGAACTTCGTGGAATTTTATGCAGGTTTATTGACAAAGCAAAGAAGTCAGAGACAGGTGAGATATTTACATATTTCCTCTTAGATGAGTTCTTTCTACAACAGACTGGAAACTGTTAAAGTGAAGAACCTACTTAGAAGTCATCTTATGATCAAGAATGACATCTCAGAAATGTAGTAATGCAAAGCGATGGATAAAGCTGCATTCTGAAAAGCACCCAGATGAGTTTTGATGGAGTGTTTAAAGTTTTATTGGCTTCGCTGGTATTTAAGACTATGTTTCTTCACAGAACTGTTTATTGTAATTATATGATAATATAAATTCAGTTTATGACTTCTGTGAATATGGTACTGCAGAAGGTATTTATCAAAAACTTTTCAAATTGATGCTATTATTAATTACTGTACAGACAATGTAAGTCTGGTTTGAATTTGCAATTCATATTCAAGCACTAGAAAATACTCTTTTGGAGAAAAACATTAAGATTTTTGAGTCTTAATGCTGAATTTCTCAACCACACTTAGTCCATCAAAAGTTACCCCTTCATAAATGAAGTAGTTTGATGTATTGCTCTCTGTGCAAGGACTGATTCTCAGCCAAAATAACTGCAGAATGAATTTTTATAGCATATAAATTATATACATGTGTTTAAATCTTGACAGTTTTAACTCTTAGGGCCTACACAGTGGCTGTGTATTGCTATGATCATTTAAACATTCATATTTTTCCTGCTAAAATAAGGTCTGTGATGGATTTCTGTGCTAGTGGTTAGATATTCTAACAGAAGAAGTGTCTTTTCAATTGTTTAATGTTATTTGATTGTTTAATGTTTTATCTGTAGAGATCTCCAGTGCAGTCACTAATGTTAGGCAAAATACTGGCCTTCAGAGACAAACTGTAATAGAAAAAATCTGATTCTTGACAATTATAACAATTTAATCCCTATGAATTCCTTCTGTTCTAGAGGAGATCAAAAGAAAAAAAAAAAAAAGAAAAAGAAAAGAAACAAACAAAAATGGAGAATTTCTCTCAAATTGTCTTTGGTAGTTTTAACCCAGCATCTCCAGAAACTCTTTGTAATGTGGAACTTCCAAGCATTCTTTCAAAGGAAGGCCATCATTAGTAGTATAAATGCAGGCTACAATAATTCTTCAGAACTTTGGGTGGGACCATTGAAATTTTCAGATTCTTGGCAAAAGTGGTGCTTTAAAGATCTATGAAGACCATGGAAGGCAGTAAATAATGTAAATATCCCCTTGTTGACCTGAGTGAAAGGGATTGTTTATATCACAGAGGAGGCAGAAGCTTTCTCTGGATATGCTTCAACCACCTGCCACTCCATCCCTGGGAGGTAATCAGGGAGTTATCCCATGCAATACCATGTCAGCTAGCACATCCCAGCCACCTAACCGTATGTCCATTGCCTGCAATGTTTCCTGTCCCATATGAGAATATTAGTATCCAAAAGCTTTTGTGGCAGGTTACTCTGGGGGGAAGGAAAATGCAAAAGGAAAAAAAATGCTCTACACTTACATAGATCTCAGAAAAATTATCACTGACTTGTAACTTGATTTTCACAAAGGCTGATTTGGGACGTGAGATTCATGCCTTATCTGCTGCCAGCAAACCACTGTCTTCTTGGACTGCTCAGCAGGCAGCCCAGGAGTGTCGAGAAGCTTGTGGAGGACATGGTTACCTTGCCAGTAAGTCACAAACTGCTACATGCACTGATCAGAAGGAGAATGTTTACATTCACATGTAATTTGGCTGCTGTTCAGAGAGTCATAGAATGATTTGGGTTGGAAGAGACCTTAAAATCATCTAGTCTCAACCCCCACTGCTATAGGCAGGGACACCACCTACTAGACAAGGTTGCTCATAGCCCCATCCAGCCTGGTCTTGAATGCTTCCAGGGAGGAGGCATTCACAACCTTTCTGGGTAGCCTGTTCCAGTGTCTCACCATCCTCAGTAAAGAATTTTTCCTAATATCTAGTCTAAATCTATGTCATGGTGTCTGAATTTTAGGAATATGTTTAAAAAGGGCTTTTTCCACTCACATCTGTATTTTAACATTTATTTTATACCTGACAGTACCAAAAAAAAAAAAGAAAAAAAGAACCTTAATCTGTGCAGTATCTACACCAGCGTTTGAAAAGAGTAAGAGTCTGTATGATTTGGTTTTAGTTCCAAAAATAAAGATACAGATTATACTGAGAATTCCCCTTCTAAAATGAATGCCACACTTTTCTAAAGTCTTCACAATATATTCATTTTCACAAACTGAACAGTGAAATTCCAAGCTCATATGTTGGTAAGAATGTCTGTACATACAGGAGCAGACAACTGTTTTACACTTTGTCACAGAACAATTATTTAATCCCTCATAGTCTAGACTGATGTATAACTACGTATTAAAATGTGCACTTTTTTTTCATAAAGTGAATCGTCTGGGTGAAATCCGGAATGATAATGACCCAAACTGCACATATGAGGGAGATAACAATGTCCTGCTTCAGCAAACCAGCAACTACTTAATGAGCTGGATGAATTGCATTAGAAGTAAGTTTTCATTCTGGAATCATGTGTTGGACTCAGCAGTGAGTAGATAATGGAATTAAGAGGTATTTTCTGTCTCAAAGCAACTGATAATCATTTAATCATTTTGTAGAGCATAAATAATGTGCTACAGACTCCATCATATGATACATTCACACATCCACAGATATGGGCTGCAAGAAATGTTCTCAGTCTTGCAGAAGCTGGTTAGAAGTTTAGCAATCCCTAATTAAGTCAAGTAATATTTATTGGGAAGTGCAGTTTAGTTCAGTGAAACTACTCCTAACGTTGCTATAAGCCATATCACCTGACTGTAGCAGTCAGCTACTCTGGCAGTACACTTTGTAGTTCTATAGATAAATGATTTTGTTTCAGTTTCCTAGCAGTTTTTCACTGGCTAGAAAAGTTAGTGATAGGAACTGAATCTTACAGGGCTCATAGGCAGAGATGACCGTTTCTTCACCTCTTGTGCACCAGTTCACATTGGCCTGGAGTAGACCATAATGAGTATTGTGTCTTAGTTGCACGTGACCTATCATGGCTTTATAGTAGACTTTTAGTTCCAAAGAGTGATTTGTTTTCTTGTAAGTAATTTTTATTTTCTTTGGTTTTTCAGATGAAGTGCCTTTTGAATCTCCTCTTGGAACAGTAAACTTTTTGCAAGACTACCACCATATCATTGGCTGGAAATTCAAAGCCAATAGTGTTGATGATTGCATGGACTCCTCAGGTAGCCTTTTGGTGTTGTTCAACTCATACTAGATCTTAAATTCCTTTCAGATTCAGATATTTGAGATTATTAGGTATTTGTCACATCACTATTTGATGACTTTCTTTGTACTAAATGTATTAAAATGCATTTCCTTTTTAAATAGCTTTCTAGAATAGCATTTTTGATCTAGGCTTTTTGCTGCTATACTACTGTTTTCAAGTGAAGGGGTAGGTTCACAAAATGTAGATCTATTTCTATTCTTATATTTTCAGAAGAGAGTAAGTAGCCTGTAGACCTAAGTCTTAATACAGGAGAGAATATAATAAGGTAGAAAGTTTCATGAAATCAGAAAATACTTGTCTCAAAACTGAGCTGTGTATATACCTTGTCTTTTAGATTTGGTTCAGTTGGAACTAGTGTATGGACAGGCATGGTATGTCATCACTGTATCTTTACAATCCATCTTATTCAGCATTTATTTATTCCAGCTGCAATAATAGCCAAAGTATTACATTAATGGATTAATTAGAAACACCTTCACATTTCATCTCAGATAACAAATGAGACTGCAGCAGAATCTGCATGTCAATTCTAGCATTATAAACGTCAATATTAACAATTCTGGCTTTCTTCCCTTATGCACAGTTCCTTTAGCAGCATATAAATGGCTGGTTTGCTACTTGCTCCGAGAAAGTGACCTAAAGCTGAGAAAGGAGAAGCAGTCTGGATGCAGTGATTTTGAGGCAAAAAACAACTGTCAGGTAGTGCTTATTCAGCTTTCCTATTTTACTTGCTTATTTTCGTCTACATTTGCCAGATGCTGTTTTTTTTTATCTTGTGTCATTAAGTAAAATTTCCTCAAGCACAAAGCAGCAAATCATCTAACTAATAATATATAATTATATATATATAATGTATAATATATATATAATTATATATTAATAATATATAATTCCTGTCCATTTGCATTGTACTGAACATGATAGAAAGAGGACAGTTATGGTCAGCAGAAGTTTTCCAAGATATATTTCCTTTCAGAAAAGTTGCAGGCATATGCTGAGTGGTGTGTGTAAGTATGGTATCACAACTTCTGAAAACTAAATCTACTGCTATTAAATCTACTGCAGCATCTGATTATTACATCTCCATCTGCTCTTGTGGCCAAATACATACTATAGGAAAAAATCTTGCTCTGGCAGGTAGGTAAACTAGATGACCTAATAGGTCTTTTCCATCTCCAATTTCTATAGTGCAAAGTACTCATGAAAGATACCAGACTGACAGCATTGGAACCTGAAAAGGAAACATTGACAATCTACAAATAGCAGATCCACACTCTCACAAGAGAGTTTTAACAGCTAGTAGTGGCTTAACTCCAAATTTCACTTTATATCCCTAAAGTCCCCAAATTCTTCTGTTACCTCCATGAGAAACTGGCTTGTATCCAAGAAAAGAAAACTTGCCATTTGTCACTGAAAAAAGAAATCTGTTCCCTGAGATGGGCAGTGTGGCTTCCCTTACCTGCAAAGCTCATTAAAAGTGGGAAGGAATATTTATCTCTTCACCTATAAAAAGCCAACCTGCCTTCAAAAAGGGATGATATCTATAAAACCAGTGGTAGAGGAAACCTTTCCTATTTTAGCCCTTGAAGCAGCCTATTAGAGATGCCATTCTGGGTCAAATTCAGAATGAGAGTTGCCTTCTAGTTGAATGCAAAATAAGATCTAGAAATTCAAATCTGATTGCTTGTCACCTGTCCAACTCTTTTAAGGCTGATGCCAGAGTCAGAATGTTAGAGAAGACGGCCTGCACAGCAGTATGAATGTTATTCACCTCACTTCTCTTTTATGTTCATTGTGCTAAAATGTAAAGAAATGTAGGCACACAACTGCTTTTCAGATAGGCTTTGATACAGCCCAGGTCATTAGGTTTTCTTTTTGTCCTACAATTTGTCTCTGGGACAAGAGGATTTGTTATTTTAAACAACATACCTCAAAAACATCCAGAAACGATTTCCAATCTGTGCTTTAATTCATATTCGATTTTAAAGTTTCTGAGCATGAAGAAACACGTCTGTCAGCCCAGTGGCTGACTAATACACACAGTGTTTTCTCTTGGTATGGTAGATCTGGAGGAGATTCCTAACCTATGTTCCAAGGCAGGAAGGTAAAAGTGCTTTATATTACTTCTCTTTAATGTTTCACACTGGCTGGAAGATTACCAACCTCAGAAAGTGGAAGATCCATTTATTTTCAGCCAGGATATGGATAGAAATAATATGAAATGTAAGTAAAGGTATAGGAGGAAATAGAATTTATAGGAGAGAAGAATATGAAATTAATTCTTAATGCTTCATTTGGAATATTGAGACCTATCTCAATGTCATTAGAGAATTCATATTGCAATGTTCTGATATAAATGAGTTCACCTAGTAAGGGGAAAGTCATCCCTAAACTTGCAGGGAGTAAACATTTTGCAATTCAAACTTGCATCTGAGATTGAACCAATGTATGCCAGTGTACTGCTATCAAGAAAGAGACAGTGATCTTTGGAACATTCCTTTTAAAATCTAACAATAAATTTAAATGTAAAGGTGATGCAAGTATTTTTTTAATATAAAAACAGGAAAACTAATTGAACAATTCTAAATGATACAAACTGAATAAATGAGCTAAAAAGCAAGCATCACTTCTTATCAGTGCAACAATCAGCCACAATGATTCCATATTCCACTTCTGTTCATCAGGTCATATGTTTTCAGTCAGTCTACTTTATCATAGGACATGCACCATCATACCTTAAGGGTGAAGTATATAAAAGTAGACAAGTCTTTCTATGTGAGTACAATCACTTAAGGTTATATATTTCATATTAATAGTGACTATGAAGCGTTGACTTGCCTTTCTGATCAGATAGTTGTCAAGGATTAGTTGGATAGTTCCTTCAAAATATATTGTACTGAATCCACTCATGCTAACATGATCAAATTTTATTAATTGAATGAGCTGTAGTAAGTTTTCAAGGGCTTACTGAACCCATTATCATCTTTATAAGTTTCTAGAAAAATGTAAGCCTACCTTATTTATTGTTGAGTTGTGTAGGTTTATTGATGACCTTGAACTGAGCAGATTGGATTTTTCCTGGTCTTCTCTCTAATATACCTGCTTGCTCCTCTTCAGTCTGGGTGCAACAAGCACTGCCAAACCACTGTTTATGTTTTAGGTGTACAATATGTGTTCCCTTTAGATTGTTAAGACAATACCCAAAATGGAAAGCAGTGGAAAATTTGGATCTCGTTTCTTAGGGATGTTTCACGTGGCATTTTATGACTGAACTTTGCGAAGAAATTGTGGAAAGGCTTTACTCCTAGAGTTTCTTTTTAGACTTCATTTAATCTCAAGCTGTATCAACAGATCTAAGTCAAGAAATCTCCACTAATATCACCACAGAAACACTATTTTGCAGCAGCTGGGAATTGTTTCCTTGTATTTTGTTGCTCAGTATCCTTCTCTGCTTTTTCCTAAGGTGTATTACTGTCGATCATTAGCCATTGCTTTTATTGAACAAACAGTCTTACAGAGATACCACGACTACACTCATGATCCCAACATACCATCTACTCTGCAGCCAGTGCTTAAGAATCTCAGTGCTCTCTATGGACTCTGGTCTTTAAGTAAACATCTGGCTGTGCTCTATCAAGGTGAGACAATTCCCTGAGTACACTGTGCATGCCGTTTTATAATAGCCCTATCTTAAAGTTTAGAGACTTTTTCCCATGTTGTATTTTAGCAAGGGGAGGGACACATTATTAGGATTTAGAGTATAGCATTTTCTTATTGCCCACACAATTTAAAACATTCATCCTGGACAGAATTTTCAGGAGCAAGAATCTGGAGCTAGAAATTAACCCAGAATACTCTCAGCTTAGAGATGATGGAAGGCTCACAAATTTCATCATGATTAAGTGCGTGGGGTAAAAGCAGAGGATCCAAATGTCTTAGCCTAATGGTTTTGCAATCATCTCATTAATAAAAGGCAGTAAATGCAATTACAGAGGAGCATCTATTTAGTCTCAAATACCGGATGGATAAACTCCTTAGTAAAAGGGTTTTATCAGTGTAATCTTAATTGCTCTAAGCTTCTTTGAAAACTTCATTGTGAATATATTTGCAGGTGGCTATGTTTCAGGTGAACAAGCTGGTAGATTTATTCAAAATGCTATTCTGGAGCTTTGTAGCAGGGTAAGTATTTCAATATTGTTTGTTGTGCTTAAATAACAATAAAAATAATAAGAGACATAACATTTATTCCATACTTGGGGGAGTAAGTTAGGAGGATATTGACTCAAGAGTTTCTGAATAACTGGATGTAAGAGAAGATTAGTAACTGATTGACCCTAAATCAAGTCCTATTTCATTTACTTGAAAAAGAGAAAAAAATATAACTTAAAAAAATAAAGATCTTTAATTTGTTGTCATTGGAAAGACAGCAAATGCTATTTATTTCACTGCTGTGTTAACTCATGAATTGGTTTTGTCAACAAAAAAGCTTTTAAGACTGCATCATATTTTTCTTCTATAAGTAAAATAATAATCAAGAAACCACCTTTATGCTGCTCTGTAGTTCACGGGTAATCATAGACTACTACAGAAGTTGCCAAATGTGTGTATTTTCTTTTTAAACAGTTGAAAGATGATGCAGTTGCCCTTGTTGATGTCTTTGCTCCTCCTGACTTCATTCTCAACTCTCCCATTGGTAAAGCTAACGGGGAGGTAAGACTTCTTGTGCTTTATATTTATACCTTTTATTCTTGTGTTATTCATAAAGGGAATGTGCACAAAGGGACAGAAGCAAATTTCCTGCTCCTCATTTTCTCTTTGTATTCTAATGCTACTAGGCTTTTGCTGTCTGCTTCAGTTGGGAAACTTTGGTCTACAGTGTTTTAACTATCTGACTTCTTTTGGTCCTGAAATAGTTGTACAAGGTAGCTGTTCTTTTTCTTTTTTTTTCCCCTTTTTTATTTTTTTCTCTTTTTTTCCCCTCCATTATCTACTCTTTTGCAATAAACAATGCAATTCCACCCATATATGCTAAAGCCAAAATTTCCTCAGCCACTGATTGTTATGGCTTTGCTTGGCTTTGAGGTATATCCCTGTCATAACTTTATTTATCTGAACTATATTTTCTGCTCAGGAGAGTCTTGAGTTCCTAAAAAGAGTTCTGTTTCAGACTTCTACTTACCAGACTCTGGAAGAGTGAGGTCCAAATTCCATTTTTTTACCCAGGCAAATTTGTGAATGTGATCACAGAACACATAACTCATCTGAATGCATATTTAATCACTAAAAACAAACCATCTCATAAATGATGATAAAGTACACAGAACTTCACAAATGAATGTATAGGTATTTTGTACTTCAGTGGAGGAAATCGGAGTGTTCCTGGTGGTTCACACCTGTGGAATTTTAACTGAATCACTAGAGTGTTTTTCCCAAAACACCTCTACTTTCAGCCTAAAGCTTCTCCTCATAGTGTTGAACTGAAGGAGAACTGAATTCTTTGACCTAAGCTCTTTTGGGAAAGCTCTTTAGCTGTTTATATGCATTTTCAGGAGTCTGAAGTGCACATAGATTCCCAAAGAAAAACTATATGTCTGATTTAATCTTGGGTACACCTGTAGATCCATCAAAAATTAGCACTTGTTCTTTCAGAGCATTTGTAATTCTTTGGAACATGACTGTTCAAGGTGCTTACAAAACAGCGCTGCGAACATCCTGTCATCTTCCCTGAGCTGCCATTGCAGACTTCTGGTGTATAGGTTGCATTGAACAAGCAGTTCCCTAGTCACTGTCCATTCATGACTTAGAAACCTGCCTCCACTTGAAGAAGACACTGCTGTGGAGAAACCAGAATGATGAGTGTGTGGTCAGGAACTCAAAGTACAATCCTGTCTTTGCAACAACAGTTCTCAGAGTGCCTTTGGTCAAATGCGCTTTTCGCATACCAGCTTCCTTCCTGTCATTCTCTCAGTCATTCCACAACTGAAGGAGAACTGTAAGTTAGCACAAACATGTTGCTCTTTCTACTCATGCCTTTGAGGAGAGGCAAGCTATAATCACACTGATTCATAAAAACTGAAGAAAACAAAGCATAAATGAGAATATTCAAGATAAAAATGTTTCTACTGTGGATTCTGTATAATTCTGAAGAACTTCAGTTATGCATAAATAATTTTCTGTTTGGGCTGCAATAACTGAGCCTTTTAGTTGAACAGGAAACAGTGGAGTGTTCCACCTCAGCATAGTGACTTACTGTGGCTGTTACTAGCCAGTGTTACTAGCATTTAATGACAGATCTATCCTTTCAATTATTCAATTACAATTAAATATTTAAAAATATAATTATTTTTCAAGACAAGAAGAAATTGGTTCATTTGTTTGTTTGTTTCACTTGATTTGTGATAGATTCACATCTCTTCCTTACTCTCACTGTTCTACTCTGCTTTGACCATCTCAGAACTACCTGTCAGGAAGTGCTTCCCAACTGTCATCCCATGCAGTATGTGGCAGTTTGGTACTAACCAGTACAAGGGTCAACATTATTATAGGGATCTCTGATTTTAATACAGATTTGAATGAATATGTTTTGTCAGCAGCTCTCCTTTCTTTAATGAGTGTATAACCTATCCTCTAGTTCTGCCATATCCTTTCAGAGTTGTCATAACCAGACCTATGAGTACGATTCAGGATGTGGTTGTACCATGGATTTGGCTTTGCGAGGTCATGGTGCCTCTTTGCTTTGTTTTTTTTCTCTTTTCTTTTTTTCTCCTGGCATATTTCAAGAGCTGTGTTTCATTGCAGAGCCTCAGCAAACCAACATTCTTGCTTACTGGCCAACCCTATTCAGCAGGCCAAGATGTGGGATAAGTGTTATGTAGAGACTGATGTCACAGTACAGCAGTTTCATTTAGCATGGAGAGACCCTGCAGAGAATCACTGCAGCCTGGGGAGACTGCCAGGAAGTTTGACAGGATTGCTGAGTCAAGTGTACACAATGCTTTTCAGTACTCTTTGTCTGTGTCTTTATGTCAAAGTTGATCATTGTTCCCATGGTGATCAAGAAATAAAGAAGGCAGCCCAGATGTTAAAGAGACGCTGACCTAACAGAGTGATTACTCTGGTAACCCAGTCTCTACAAATAAATGTGGAAGGGCTTGCTCTGCTTATCAAACCACCTCAACAAAAGGATCATAATTATCACTGGAAGCCTTTTTTTTCCTTTCTGTAGATTTTTGAGGCTTAAATTAATGAACACTCCCAAGCTAATTCTGAAAGAAGGAACATCATACGAAGACTCTAAGGATATCTGTATTGGCCAAAAGCCCATTTGTACCTAATAGTCTCTCTCACGTAAAAGTTGTGGATGCTATAGCCAAGAATATCAAATATGGGGTAAATACACAGTAATCTGATCCTGAGATACTACCCTCGCTCTAACAGTCAGATGGAGATTGCTTATCAGTAGCTGATAAAGCTGTCATGTCATGGATTTGACTTGCCTCTCTTTGGGTTATTTTGTGCACTCTAACAAAAAGTTTGGGTTGATTTCTTCCACTAATACAAAAGCCATAGGGACTTATTAGTGTTAGGGATTACTGTTAATACTGTTACTATTAGGAATTTGGGACTGTTTTATTTCTACGTATATCACTGAAGTTAATACAATGTATACACTTCTTACAGACTTTCTTTAGTTTATTAAAGCAATCGTGAAACAGTGATATCAATTTATTCTAGAGACCATGTATCTTCAGCTCAGCAGCATGGCATCTTGGGACTTCTGAAACCATCAGACAGCTTTACCTGCATTTATTGCAGTACAGACTTTGAACAATGTGAGACAAGCAGATAGGACTGCAAACAGCACTGATTTCCTACTGTACTAAATACTTGCTAAAGTCTTTGCAAAGTTATTACATCATATTGAGAAAGTAATTTCAAGTTGTGATATCCAACCCATCTTCCGTAGAATTCAGGAAGGATTTCTGAACTGCCTCTAAGTCTGTGTCTCTTAACTTGTGCAAATATTTTCAGTTCTAATTTGAAAGAGGCTACCAGCCATTTGGTCAAAGATAATACTTAATAAAACTCCTGCCTCCTAACTGTGTTGGTTCCTATTCACTGCTATCTTTGCAAGTTATCAAAAATGAATGCAATCATTTTAGTACATATTCTGGAGTGATTTTTGCCACAAACCACAGATAATAAAGTTTCCAAATTTATAATGGATAGCTGTTAGTACTAAGAATTCAGATTTTATTTAAAAGAAGCTTTAATAATCTGGACAACATTTCCCCATAGAAGCGTGATATCTCCATGATTATTTCAAGTTTAAGTAAAAAATGTTAAATAATGAGCTTGGAATGGATGAAATACTGAAATTTAGCCAATGTAATCACAGTGAAAATGTATTTAATATTTAAATGACTTTATGTAAATCACCACAAATGCACAGGGCCAAGCCTCCTTTTCAAGTAGGTGAGAAGCTTTCCACTTTACATCAGTGACCATGTTTATACTACATACACTAATGTGGTATTGTACTGTACTCAGCCTTTCTGCTGAAGATACAACCGTCACCTTTCTATAATGTTATTTAAAGTTTTGAGCCTAAGTGAATTATGACCTGCAAATATTTCTAAAATCACATCTCTGCAGAATTGACTTCCTGTGTACTTTTTATAACTGTTCCACATTAAATTTCAAATTGATGAAGAGTGATGAGCTAACAATCTGCTTCGAAGAGAGGAATTTCTTATATCCAGACCGAGCAGTCCACATCTGGAAGATAAGTTATGTTACGTTTCAGAAGTGTATTGAAATAAAGGTAAAAGCAGACGTGAGTGCTTTCAGTCTTCAGGTTTGGACAGAGCAAAGATTAGCTTAGTTTAACCTTGCTTACAGGATTCTGCTCTTGATAATACAACTCATGTCAAATTGCAAATAAAAAGTTGTAAGGATTACTGTTCTTAATCCAAGGATGGTGGAAATGACTTATACAAATACCCGATTCTCACAGTACTTTGAAATTTTGCACTTTATCTTTGCATTTACTCTTATCTGTGCATAATTATTCACACTGATTACCTAGAAACTCAGCCACAGTCTCGTTTCAACCAGTGTGTTTGATAATCTATCATTCAGAAATTTTCCTGGTTTTATTTTCTGTGTAAGTTAGTTTTCTTTTTTGTTGTTTTGTTTTTTTCCAGTTATATAAAAATATGTGGGCCGAGATCCTTCAAGGCAACAAAGTTCTGAACAGACCTTCATGGTGGGCAGAATTTTGTATTAATAAGCCTGTTACAGGAAGGCTGAGTTCAAGATTGTAAACCAAACGACTTGAAAGTGGCTGGAGGATAGGCCTGAGATGGACACCGTATTTCAGACATCAGGAGGAAATGGGTCTGTGTGTCAAACACTGATAGAGATTTTCATCAAGAAGCGCCAAGTCTTAAAGTAACTTTGAAATATAGTCCAACTCTTCTCAAGGACTCTTAACATAATAATGACAGGAGTGGGAGCAACACATCTGCAGGCTGTTCATATTTACTCAAATGCAAAGAATGAAGATTCGTAGTGATTATTTCTTTGAAGAGTTTATGTAAGTAAAATGTTCCAGTCATTCCCTTCTCTTCACAGGCATATTATAGAAGTTAGATAATTAATAAACATTTCCATTAGGGTTCATGAGCAAGATGAATAAAGGTATTTTTTTCAAGATTCTAGGATAATATTATGAAAATGAAAGGGAATCTGAGGGAAGAAAGGAAAAAGGCATCAAGAACACCAAGAGTGAGAACCCTTTAGAAGGGGATGGGAATCATTTCCCACAGCTGTTTTAAGTCCTCGAGGCACTTCTGATTTACTTCATATGCTCTATGTTAAACAAATGGATTGTCCTTTCAATGCAGAAGAGGGCTGGATTTTTAGATAATCTGCCTTCATATCGTGTACATACAAGTAATTGAACGTGACTCATAAATACATTTTAAAATGTATGAGAGTGCAAACAAAAAACTCTTGAATATGTTCTTTGCTGATTGTAACATTTTCTGTACTGCGGAACTAATGTCAAGCTTGGGATACAGTGACAAACAGAAATTGCACGTATGTTTTGGGTCAGAATTTACTCATATGGGTTGTAATAAATACAGTGTTAGAAGAACACATGATAGTGATGGGCTTTATTGAATGTATGGGGATTTTTCTCTTTCAGCTATGCTAAGTCTAAGATAATTTTAACTATTATACTTCTTTTCAGAAATGGAACAGACTAACAGAATTTTGAAAATTTGAATATTTGATGCTGTGAAATATATTTAATATATGCTATGAAAACCTGGTTCCTGCTTTCCTTTATTGTGTACATGAAGTGATGTGGTTGTTTTACCCAAATTCTGTTTTCCTTTTTTTAAGTAGACAATATCAATATAAAGTGAATATTTATCATGTGCAAGTTGAGTATTACTTATGATTAACTATGGCTGATTTTTAGCCTGGGATGCTAAACAAGTGTGAGTTATTTGAATGTTGAAGTTGACTTGAGCAGAATCAGATTCTTTATGGAATTTTACAGTGTCAGTATTTGAAAGTTTGTAAGGAAGTAATTACACACAGTGCGATCAGGGAGTTCTGTAGCGACTTCTGCAATTCCATCCAAATCTCACAGAACAAAGGCAACATTTCTTTCATAGAATCATAGAATTACCCAGGTTGGAAAAGACCTTGAAGATCATCAAGTGCAACCATGGCCTAACCAGTACCCTAACTCTAACAACCCTCTGCTAAATCATATCCCAGAGCACCACATCCAAATGGCTCTTAAACACATCCAGGGATGGCAATTCAACCACCGCCCTGGCGACCTCTTCTACTACATAACTACCCTTTCTGTAAAGCAGTGTTTCCTAACATCCAACCTAAACTTGCCCTGGCACAACTTGAGGCCATTTCCCCTCATCCTGTCACTTGTCACCAGTGTGAAGAGACTTGCCCCACTCTCACTGTAAGAACCTTTCAGGTACTGGACGAGGACGATAAGGTCTCTCCTCAGCCTTCTTTTCCCCAGACTAAACAGCCCCAGCTTCCTTAGCCTCTTTTCATAGGGTCTTTGATAGAGAATGCATTGAAAGGACAGTGTTACCATCTCTGAGTACCCGGAGGTGCTGTTTTCTCTGAAATATTTTGCTTTTCTAAGAATGTCCAATAGGTGGCATCTTCCAGTGGGGGAAAAAAAAAAGCTCTCAGTGCTTCGTAATGACACAGTCTCTTCCTGCCTCGTTCCACATGGATGGGAAGAAGGAAAATAAAGCGGCAGAGCTATATATAAACCTACCAGAGCTGTATATAAACCTCACATACAGGCTAGAAGTCTATTTGTGAGGCCTTTGTAGCCCAGAAGAAAAGGAGTGCTGGGTCCATTTTCTTAATCCAAAAAAAAAGAGAGAAATCAGATGTGCTGTAATAGAACTGAAGGCACAGCAAGCCCCACAAAACACAACAGGAGAAAGAATCATATCTCCTCTGTAGAAATATATCCCTAAATAGTTCCTGCTAACTTTATTTATTACTACTATTTAGTCAGCAACCATAAGACCTGATGAAAGCTGAGCTGTGCTGCGCTGATAAGGATTGTACAGAGTGACAGGGAAGTGTGCTGTTTGTACTGTAAAGCTCCTAACCTTGACTAGAGCAAGTACTGCATGGAGTCCATCGGGAAGAATATGATTATGGGCATTTAGAATTGCATACTCACTAAAATGTGATGCTTATGGACACTAATATGAACTGTGCAAGTCATCCACACAGCTTGCACCAAATTAAGAGCTTCGGCAGGGTCCTTGAATATCCATACAGTTCATGGAAGGAGTTGGCCACCTGAACATATTACCACGCTCTGGATCACAAAGTGCCAAAGCTGGAATAAGTAAAAGTGAAACAGGTGTACAAGAAAACCATAGGGAGCTGCTCTTTGTAACACCCCACATCTGTGTACCCCCACGCAGGGACTTTGCAAGCCAGGTGGTCAGCAGCTGCTGGACTTTATATGCTGCCAGCAGAGGCTATCATTTCCATTTACTCACATCCAGTACAAAGCCACAGTGCAATAAGAGTCAGGCTCATTCTGTGAGCTCAATAATTATCAAAGTCTTAATATATTTTAAAAGAATATCTACGTGAAAAAACATTCTTTAATCAGTGAATACTATTAATTTCTGACTTGTTATGTTAATCCAGGTCAACAAAACCAGATAAGAAAAATATCCTTTTCCTCTGAAATTAACAACAATCCAAAGGTTCCAGAGGTCTCCTATATCAGCTTTTTCAGAGCAGATGAAATTGTGTGAACTTGCTGAGTTGCATCATGGGGAAAGAAAGATGCAATGAAATTTGGCATCCAGTTCTCTTCTAAGTCGTAGGCCAATAATTCAACACCTACCACAAGATGTCATTATTATATGCAGTTTGTTCCTCCTTATAGGGCATTAAATAAGAGACCTCTGGCTGAACAGAAAAGTCATTTCCTTCCAAGTTAATATGCCAGATAATATTGGATGTAACATTTTAACTTGGTTAGGGCACTGGGTCAAAGGCTGTCAAA
This sequence comes from Excalfactoria chinensis, assembly GCF_039878825.1. Taxonomy (NCBI): domain Eukaryota; kingdom Metazoa; phylum Chordata; class Aves; order Galliformes; family Phasianidae; genus Excalfactoria; species Excalfactoria chinensis. The sequence continues at coordinate 9,779,717 of NC_092828.1, forward strand.
TAGCTTCAGCCCAGAACAATTTTGCTATGGGAATCTCTTCTTTCACATGAAGGCAGGCAGCTAAGTCTGTCACCAGAAAGCTGATGCCAAGCAGATACCTAAAGGAGCCCTGAACTACAGTTTTTACTGTTCCCGTTGTAGCTTGTCTCCTGGATGGTGGCATTTCTTTTCCTTGTGACTCTGTCAAGCACGAAAAGAGTATTTCAAACTGGTTTCCGCTGTGTTGTGATTTTTGTGCTGATGAGACTCAACTAAACCAAAATGTTGTTCCATATCAGCAAAAAGCAAAGTGTTCCTGTGCAATAGGACACTGAATGCACACCCTTCCTTGCTGATGTGGCATGATACGTAGATGGACATTTCACATTACATTTTGCAGTAGCAGTGGTGTCAGATGTGGTTATTAGTGAGTCAGATGGGATCATAACAGCTTCAGAGCTGCAGATCTGTAGATTCAGCTTTCCACAGGTGCTTGTTTTCTGCACAGAGGCATGGACACATACACCGCTGTTTCTGTCTGTAATCCTCATTCCCACAGTAGTATATGTTTTATCTTGTGTTCTGCAGTATGGTAAGTTTCTCTGCTGTTTGCCTTTATTCATGTATTTTCCTTTCCGACCTAATGTGTTTTCAAACCTGAGTGGTGATTTAACTCGTGTACATACTGCTGTCAGATGAATGAACATCCTCTTGGAGTACTGAATTCCACAAGTTTTGGTAGTGTTTTGTTATTCCTGAGTCTCATTAGGCTGAGTTCAGAGTAAGGCTCTGGATTGTTTTAGCTCGGTTCACTGGCCTAAGGAGAACTATGAGCAGTGGGGAGATCACAGCTTGAGGCAACCATGTGATGCTATAATCTGAGGCAGATGGATCCAGCCAAGGGAAGAACAGCCATGACCACAGCAGGCTGCCCACAGCAGTGTCAGTGGGAACAGAAGCTTCAGGCTTCACTCTTCCCCAAGCAGGCTAGGCCACCGGTTTATCAAACACAAGCAGAACATTTCACATCATTTCCTTTCAGAGGCAGAAAGATAGAAAACTGCAATGTTTGATGAAAGCAATCTTTTTCTCTCAGAATTTTGTAGCAGGGCTGCACTTGTTCAGTCTTTCCACAGCATGAATCTCCTTCTTGAACAGATGCGGCTTCTATCACAACTTCCTTTGCTGTGTTTGTTAAAGAATAGGCTGGCGGGTGTGTAGCTAGAACAACTTCCAGTGGATTTCCTGAAACAGATTTACTGGTGTAAACTTTAGTATCCAGCATCTGCTGAGATTTGCAGAAGACTGCAAAGATGAGAGGCTATGGTAGATCATTCCCTGCTGGCCCATGCTCTTCCTTCCTCCCACAAGACATCCTCCCCAGCTCATGTCACCTACCTGTTACCTTCTCTGCATTCATAGTTTTGCTATAAACCCACTTTTTGCCAAATCATAAAATATCCATTGTTATTCCTCCTTTTCTGCAAAGAACATCTTTAAGCAGCGATTTGACAGAGAAGATGCCTCGATTCATGGTGATTTTGTTTAGAAGGACAATTGCTTGCAAAGTACACAGAGAGGTAACCTGGAGTTAGAAAATAGCCTGGGTAAGGACCAACACAGAACTCTAATTATAGCAATTATAGCAACAATATATATAGCAATACAATAAATATCAATTCAAAAGTTCATACCAAATAGGCTTTGTCAGGCAAAATTGGTATCATTCTTGGAGATTCTTCAAACTCTTTTTTTTATACACATTTGATAAGCAATAAGCATACTTACCTCTAAGGCACTATAATTGGTGTCACATTACATTGTGCTTTAAAAAAATCAGGATTCCATACATGAGTAGCACACATAAATTGGATTAAGAACATCCTAACTGACAAGGTCTCAGAAAGCCATCAGTGAGGAAATGATCGTTGCTGTAGGGACATTATTAAGGATAATTCTAGACCTGTTACTGTTTATTATTTTCATAAATGAGCTGGAAGTATGTGTAAATTCTCTTGTATTAAAATGTGCAGAATCAGTGTACTGATAAATAAAGCTTGAGATACAGCACAGTCTGAGTGGCCTGATAAGTTTAAATCAGCCTTTTTTGTTGATCCCACTATTGCAACAGCTTCCTCAAAAAAATAGGGGTAGAGATCGATTTTGTCACTTTAGGTCAGATAAGGCTGAGATAAGGGTGAAGCTTTCCTCTCCACAGTGGCTGACTGTGGATCAGCAACTGCTCTGTATTAATTTATTTGGGAGCAAAGCGTGTGTTTACAACTTTTAAAGGTTACGGAAGTGTTGCAAGAAGAGTGAGAAAAGATCCTCACTTTTTTTTTTCAAGTCCAGCCTATCACATCCATACTTAGACCTATAAAAATGCTGGTCTGCCTGGAGAGTAGAAACTGCATGGTAGATAATGAAGATTTATTTATAAGAGCAACTCAGAGCAGTCAAGGTGGGCAAGCAACTTGGTGTGATCTCCTCATGCGGCATAGTAGCAAAGACTCACATAACACATTTTAGACATGGCTAACTTATGAGAATGTTGTGGAGGAGGGTAATTTTGTCTCTGTCTGCGCTCACAGACACCAGATTCCAGACGACTGCTTCCTCAGTTCAAAAACAAACCAGCAAAGGATGCAAAAAGGAGCAACAATATTGACTTCAAAGCTGGAGAAAAGTGTAGTACAAGGGGAAGGAGGAGGAACTCAGTGTTTAGTACATCAAAGAGGAGATTAAAATATGATGCGATTACAACGTTAGTGGCTTGTCCAAAAGTGGAACAAAATGTTGGATGTCAAAACAAATCTAATTTGTGTCCAGCAACTAAGAAGAGGTTTAAGGAAATGGTTTACTTTGAAGGAAAGTGTGTGCATAATCACACATTATTTGGGACAACCAAACAATGGCCTATGGTTGCATGCTGTACAGAGCAAATCTTTTCAGAACAGCTGGTGCCATTTGAACTGCCGTCTCCAAATGTACTTCTGTGAGTGTCATTAAATAATGATTATTTTTTTCTTTTTTTTTTTAGCCCACACAAACTTTTGGCTTTTTCCATCTAGTTTATCAATGATGAGTGTTGGAAAAGTTCAAAACTGAGCACTGGCTGAATTACACTGTGTGATGGAGGAGCCAGAACAAACATCTCCTGAGGAGTATTCCCACTTGTAAATTTATTTTTGATACATAGAGGGTGGAATTGGGTTTTTGTGCTTGTTTTGATTTCTTTACAAATTGTCGTTGAAAGAATCTCTTCCAGCTTCAGAGGAACTACATATTCCATTCCAATCCAAAACTATGGATGAGCTCCATGGCCAGAAGCATGGGCCAGGGGTAGCACAATTTTCACATAGTGTAGAAAAACTGCCTCCATCACCTGAGGAAGTGTAGTGCCATCCAAACTTTAACAGGATCATAAAAGGGAAGCAACACCCAAATGTGTAAAAAAACCAAGCAACCTGCAGCCCAGCTATTTGTTCAACAGAAGCACTCTCAGGGCTGAGCTGTGCAATGCAGCAAATAAAACCAAGTATTGCTTTTAACAGCAGTTTCATGGAGCACTGTTTATCCAAGGCACGACCCATAGGTATGGATTCATCCAGAGCTGCTATTTGGTTTCACCTGTGGGCTTACTTCCAGAGTGGCCCAGTGACAGTCATCAGATGGTGCACCACTGTACTATATGCTTCATGAGTGAGAAATTCTTTTAGGCCAGCAGGACGATAATGAGAGCACAAATTCAAGGATTGTCCTTCTATGTTTTTGGCTCGGTTCCTGTTTTGGGGTTTCATTAAGGTTTTTGTTTGAATCTTAATGAGGATCAAAGAAAATTTTACCTTTTTATCTACCAGAATGTCTGTTTTGACAAGCAAAGAAATAGAGACAGCACTACTTAGCCATGTCCTATCATCCTCAGTCCATTTTTCTGGTTTCTCTTCACTGTGAGCCCAGTTCTGCAGCAAAATTTGGACCATTTGCAGTTTCACTTCTGTTGCCAGTTCCCTGTTCATTGTGGGAGGATTCCATATGCAAGCAGAGGATGAGTTACCGTGTGTTAAGAAATAGTCCTGGCACTCAACTGTTTGAGTCATCTCTCTGTTTGCTTGACTTCTCCCATAATACTTTAATCCAAATCTTGATTCACGAGCTAATCTCACAAGACAGGATTTAGACATTTTGAGAAAAAAAAAAAAAAAATGTGTTTTTTTTTCTTTTTGACCTGGAAATATCGCAGTGAAAAAGAATATTTTACTTCAACTGAGATTAGAGAGCAAAAGCTTCCATAAAATGTATGTTTCTGAGATGTTCAACTTACAACATGATCAATTATTGCCTTTTTTATCTGAGAGGGACACAGTAGCTTGTTAATAATGAGGTGTGTTTTACCATTTCTCAGAGCCATCACATTACTTCTGTAGGACAGAATCTTTTTCTCCTATGCATTCAAATTCCCATTCAGATATAACAGATTAAAAAGAAACTATTAAAAGTTCCCATACAGATATTTATAGATGTTCCCTCATCACAGGACTTCAGGTGACTCAAGATTTCATCTGATCAAATGTTGTTCTTCAAGACAAGACTAACTGCATCTGTGTAAGTCTTTAAATTTGACCTTTTCTCAAGTACAGATTCAAAGTTAAATTGTAATTAACATTCTGGAACAGTCTAGTGTGGTTGTTATTGTAGAAGTCTACTATTATTTTTTTTATGGCATGTTTTTGTGGGATTCTTGGTGTAGAGAGAAGGAGGGCTTGTTGAAATGCTTGAGAGATGAAGTTACAAACTGGGGTCCCACCATCATAACTACTGTACAAAGCTCTCAGAAACAAATTACCCATTATCTTCAGCAATATAAATAGAGGGCAAGAAATAATGCATTATGAGCAAATTAACATCAATACAGGATAGCAGTATATACAGCATTAGCATTCCGGTTCCCTATTTTGACCACATCTTCCTTATATGCTCGATGTCATGGGAGTTTAAAGGGGAGATTGTAAAAGTAGTTGATGGTACGGGTCTCTGGAAATTTTCAGAGACCTTCCTAATTCAGAAAGGAAGGTGATGAGAAAACAGGTAACCAGTACTTGTCATCAAGGATGGCATAATGGAGGTTGGAGTACATAAATTATCAGTGAATGAAAGATTTCGAAGATAGGAATAGGCTATGATGAACCTTGAGAGTGAAGACGTCACATTTAATCTAGTATAGAAGACACTGGAAAGATACAAAGAACAGGGACAGTGCCAAGTTCCTGTGCTAGTAGAACGTGCAAATAATTTCTTGTATTTGGCATGGAAACTGTATGGATAGAACTGCATTTTTCAAGGCCAGAAGAAAAGAAATAATGGATACATAAAAGATTGAGTAAGTTTTACTATGTGAGAGACAAAAGTCAACAGTTATTGCAAGAAACTCCTTAAAAAATTGTTGAATGCTTGGACATAAGGTCCATACCGTCTGACAGTAGGTTTTCATCCACAATGGAAATCTCTACTTTAAGTAATTACATCTGTGACATTTGTTTTTCAGTTATTTTTTGCTTCCATATGTATCTAGGCAACACCTGGAATAATATTATTCTCTAAAAACATCTAAAAATCCAGCGGTTCATTGCAGCATGTTGCAACATTTAGAAGATACAGATTTCACAAACACATGGACACAGGCAGATACAGCAACACACATGTTTATTTACAAGCCAATCTGTGCACATGTGTACAGACAAAGAGTAAGTGGTTTTTAAGTGCTTGTATGAAACTGGCTTAGCCAAGTCATTTTCCCTCTAGCTGTTAATTCTTATTGTCAGAATTCAGCTAGAAATGAATGTGAAAGGTTAGGCACGTGTGTATGATTGAACCAAATGTTTTATAACAAGGAGTCATAATATGGTCAGAGCGATTAACACATTATTAAAACGTTATGAATGGCAAAGAGGTACTTGTAAGGTGGTGTTAACAAACCATAGTTAAAATTAAGGTTAATAAGACTATTATCACAAGAGTAACACTGTAAAAATGGGAGAGGGAACTCTCTTATTACATTTAAGAATTGCAGCAGAATTGCAAGCATAGTTTACATTTTAAGTCTATGAGAAAATTTTGGATCATCTCATTGGTCTAATGAAGTTGCAGTTATACTTTTGAGTAGTAAAGTCACAGAAGGGATTTAGTGTCACTTTAAAAAATGCATCCGACAGAAGATATTATACTTCTAATTATCTCAAGATGACTAGAGCTCAGAAACAAGCTATTTCATTTTAATTAAAAATCAGAGGACCTAATAGCAGTGGTATGCCTAAATAACCTGGGGAAATCATTTGTTGTTTTGTGGTTGCTATGAGAAAACTCAGAACTATATAGTGTCCATGGATTAACATATAGGGATGTAGGTTCAAAATGCTTTTAAGAGCTTGAAGCTTTCATGCAAACTGCATTTTGATGCATACAGCTACTCTAATTGTTTAAGCAAGTTTCAATGTGTTTTGAATTATTACATTGTACTGTTTCCATGTTTCAAATACAAACTCACTCTAAAATCCAACCTTACTGCACAGGATATGAATTATACTACAGTGTGCACCTATGCAAACTCTAATATATCTCATACAGATTACAGTGGGAAAGCAAGCAAGTCAACATATAATAAAGTAAAGGAGAAGAAAAAGAAGGGAAGGGAAGGGAAGGGAAGGGAAGGGAAGGGAAGGGAAGGGAAGGGAAGGGAAGGGAAGGGAAGGGAAGGGAAGGGAAGGGAAGGGAAGGGAAGGGAAGGGAAGGGAAGGGAAGGGAAGGGAAGGGAAGGGAAGGGAAGGGAAGGGAAGGAAAGGGAAGAAGGGAAAGAAGGGGAAGAAAGTGAAGAAGGGGAAGAAGGGGAAGAAGGGGAAGAAGGGGAAGGGGAAGGGGAAGGAAAAAGATGAAGGGACCAGAGTGAGATTTACAATTCCTTATTTATCCTAAAACTGTTTAAATCTGACAAAAATCACATGCATGTGTTATTTCTTTGCGCACATGACATGGATTTTGAAAGAGGCGGGGGGAGGTGCTGAGAAGACAATCTGTGTTTTTTCTTCCATGCAAAAACAAAGTGCAGGACACAGACTGAAAGCAGCATCTCTGGCAGTGTGCTGGGCCTGCACCTGCCCATCTCCAGTGGTCTAGACAATAACAGCGCCTGTGGAGGCTCAGGCTGAAACATCTGCATGTTGCTGTTTACACAGTTCACCGAATGTTACCAAATTACTGAGGCAGTCTGTGATTCAGTAGAAGGGCTTCTGGTGAATGTATGGGAAAAACCTTTTTATCTGTGCTACAGAATGACCAGAAGCAGTTTTATGATTGCACTGTATTGTTTATGCAGCAATGAGGCAGCTGATACAGATGTTTTCTCCTCCCACACTGTTGAAATTCATTTTACTTCTGGTTATTTTAACATTTCCATTATTTTTATTAAATACATTTTACCATGCTGCATTCCTACCTTTTGGGGAGAGTCACTAAGTGCAGAAAGAAGGCTGTGTTCAGAGCTACCACTTTGCACAGCTAAGTCATGCCCTCCAAGGACATTACAGCAGTGGCTCAGTATGATGGACCTGGGCTCTGCCTTGTCTATCACCTCGCCTAAGAATATTCCTATCTCCAGGAAACAACATCAGATAAACAGCCATCCATCTGCTGCCAGCGAGCAATTCAGTCTCAGTAGGAAAGCCAAAAGGCAGCCACTCTGGCTGGACAGCAAGATTTGTGTTTTGCATGCAGTTTTGGTCCAATTTGAACAATTACCATGTTTCTTTCTTATTTCCCACAAACTACTCCTCAGAAAATCAGCTGCAGAAACACTGTTATATGGTCTTCCAGGCACCACATTCCAGAATCCTCCTACTCCTTTGCAACTGGCCTAGTCTTGTGTCAAAACATTTCAAAAGCTTTATCTCTGGGTAGAACATGCACATAACTGAAAATGATTTGGGCCTTCTCTTGTCTCTTCTGAGCATTTTTACACCTCCAGCGCTATACAAGCTCACCTCCCTTTCCTAGACAAGGCAGGTGGCAGGGCCACATTCATCACTGTCACCTGTAGCAGCACCAACAGCATTGCACTGGTGGGACAACCATTCATGACTTCTTTCAGCTGTGTTTCTCCTGTCATAACCTTATCCCAACCTGTTATGCGCCCTCCAGTGCCTTAACTTCCCAACATGAGGCATCTGTACACAAGGTCACATAATGAGGTGGCATGGTGGGATCTTTATGCCTCAGATACAAATCTATGAGCCTATCTGGCACAGGAGGTCAAGAGATACTGACTTATTCAATGATGAAGCATTGCAACGCAGTGCAATAGGTGCTGTATGTAGGCATCTCAGAATGCACAACCTGGTTGCAACACTCTCAGGTCCCATGTTAGGGTGCAGAGCTGGATTCAGTCAGCATACAGATTTATGAGCCACTATACTATGGGGGTGGTAAAATATCTGCAGTGCTGCACTGAGCATGTCTGAGATGTGCTCAACAGGATGCAGGACTCTCCAAGGTAGTGTATCACTGGTTTCTGGTATTTCAGCTTGTATTCTGCCTCAGCAGTCCTCACATCTTGCCTATCTGAGAAAGAAAAGCTGGAATTTAATTCACTAAGTTAAACTGATGCAGGCTTGATGTTGGAAGAACACGTGCTGATATCCCATAGCACCAAGAGTTGTGAGGTAGCCCATACCACCTCAGCTACACTGCCCATGCCTCAGCGCAGCTTCTCTGGCATGTAACATTAGGCTGTCTGCACCTTGACTCTTTGCAGAAACTGCCTCTCATATAGTTTCCCCAAAGAGTCAAAATGAACAGTAGCATCATCTTGTTCACACAAGCAAATAATAAAAGGACAACCCATGAAAAAGCTCTCACCATTTTTCTTTCTCCTTCCACCCACTGTGAGTAGAGGAGGAAGAACTAAGGAAGAAACTCCTAAATGTCCCTTTGCATATTAAAGATATTCCTCATACTAGAAACCCTGGAGGCACATTGAGCTGAAATTATATCCCCATACTTGAAAATCTAAGCACTTGACTGTACTGCATGGCAATGAAAGCATAACCAACACAAGAGCACTTTTTCCAGCATCTTAAAGTAGCTGAACACTGGGCTAAGAGTACATAAATTGATAGTTTCTATGGCAAGATCTCTTTTTTCTCCAAGATAAAGGTCAAGCACATCTGGAAGACATAATAGCTGTGTCCTATAGAGACTACATCAACTATCTTGCTGCCAAAATCTACTATAAACAGGCACAAAGGGCCAATCTGCTGATTTTCCCAGCTGTCACTGGTTTATTTAAGAGGCGAAGTCAGTTTTCAATTATCATTCTGTTAAGAAAAATGAAATCTATTGTGGAAGATCTGTGCCAAATTAGCACTGCTGCATGCTACGTTTCCTTGAATTTTGAGAAGTTCTTTTTCTATTGTCCCATTTATCTCCTTGGTTTATTTCTGAGTATTAAATGGTCCCTAAAATCTTTAACTCATGTCACAGAAAAAGATAAAGTATCTCCTTGAAACAGTTGTAGCATAGAACCTGCTTTAAAAGGGACAGCGAACATCTGTGCCAGTCTAAGCTGTCCAATGGATGTTTTGAACAAGAGAATATCCATCCTCACTGTAATTATGCTACTCGAAACTGATTAGCACGCGTATGGGTGAAAAAGGCTGTCACATGCAAAAGAGTAAACATAAGAAAATATGTATAAATACATAATATATATTATATATATATATGTAAATATAAAAGCATGCTTCTATAATATATATGTATATATTGTAAATTGAAATGAGACAATGCTATTGAAATCTGAACAAGTAAGGTGAATCAGAGCCTTATCTGTCTGGTCATATATAGTGGAACTGAAAATAGGAGAGGAGGGATCAGAAGGGAAGATCATAAGCAACCATACATGCACCTGAAGTTAATACTTGGCTAAAGTATTGCGGTGAGAAAGAGACCAAGAATATGCCCAGGCAGAAACTGTCATTGCTTCTTTTGTCACCAGCAATATAATTTCCCTGAGGAAGCAGAGAAGAGAAAAGGGGAGTCAAATTAATGTTTGCTTGAATTTCTTCCGCACATTGAATGAAAAGATAACACTTGATGAAAAAGCTACCGTATGTGTTTGCTATGGATTTACAGCAAAGCCCTGAGTAGTTGCTGCCCACATATTCCATCATGACCTCTAACTTTTAGACTGCTGTCTCACTAATTGGGCCCTTACTGGACTTTTCTTTGGCTCCAAATATATTTGATTTACTGACAGTGTAGACATACAGAACACATGAACACACCGATGTATATGTAAGGAACAAACTTCTTCTGCTTATCAGTCAGCATCTCTATAGTCTCTGGTTGGCTACACTTTGTTATAAAGAGACAAAACTGACACATATAATGTCTTTATAAAATTCTTTTTATGCCTTTGTTTAATAGACTAGAGAAAGTTAAAAGTTTGTGAATATGAACGATCAGCTCCTTCATTTACACAGAATCTCAGTAAATCAGTAGATACAGAGGATGATTAAATGTCTGCCTTATAAGGTGGCTGAGGAAGAGTGATTTGTTTTCCTAGGAACCCTGAGTTACTGAAGATGATGAAGTCTGGCCTCAGACCCAGGAGAAAGGGAAAGAGTGAATCAGAGTGCAAAGGGAGAGGTTTGGATGAATCAGCACATCTGGGACAACAGCAAAGTGATACCACAACTAATTTGTTAACTGGAATCTGGTGGAGCAGCAGGTGCACGTTAGTCAGCATCTATCAGGAATATTCACAAACAAAAGCCTGGTCAGCTCCAGAATTAATGGGCTCCTCTGAACATGACTCTGTCTCCTGAAAAACTGCCAAAATTGCCAATTCTATGGAAGGAAGGAGATCTTCCTGAAAGTTCCTGAAATACCAAGCTGTGTGATGTACTCAACATGCCCATGGGACAGGATGATATCCAGAGAGACCTAGACAGGCTTGAGCAGTGGGCTCAGGTGAACCTTATGACATTCACAAATCCAGGTGCGATGCCTTGCTCCTGGGTCATGGCTACCCCTGCTATCAGTACAGAATGGGAGAGATCTGTAAATCTACATTTGCACTTCAATCTACATTTACATGTCTCCAGATCTGCAGCCATCCAGCCTCAGTGAGACCTACAAAGTAGCCTCTGAAATCCATCTAGGACCTTTGTCCTTTACAGCCATCACAGGGAGCAAGAGCAAAGCATTCCACTGATGGAGGAGATTTCCTCTGCTCCCAAACTGCTGTTTCTGAGCAAAAATATGCTCATAAGCCAGAAAGAGGGGAAGAAGATGGAAGCAATAGCATTTCAGATTAGTTCATTTTGAGCATGTCTCAATGCATGAAAATTTAGGTGACAGCTAATATTGTTTGCGGTGTTATTTATTTACTGAATTTCTGTATTGGTTATTGGACTTTTTTAGCATTTTAAACTGGCAGTTCAGTAGGACACAATCTCTCATCCATAGTCTAAAACAAGAGAGATGAACCAATTTCCTTCTTCTCTAAGACTTCTTATCAACAGAAGACAAAAGCACACAAATCCAATCTTTAACTGGCACTGAAAGCACTGTTTCAGACCACGCTGCACCTCTGCTAGTAAACCAAGCGAGTTCAGAGTGCTGTCATTCATCAGCGCCGGTTGGCACAGATGGATCTGTCCGCTCATAAGTTTGCATCACCTCCGGGATGGCGCAGCTGTGAGCAGGGAGTGACCCCAGGAGGAGCTGGGACACTGCTGGGGAGCACTGCCTGGGGCGACAAGCAGAGATTTCAGCAGTAATTTTCAGAAATGAGATAGCCAATGGTATACAGACTCATTCTTTGGAAGTGGCCACATGGAGTGAAAATCTCTCTATTATACAAAGAATTAATGCTATCAAATTCCCTGTGATCATCAGAAATGTGTGACAGTAAAGAGGACTGTCTTTCATAGTCTGTAAACATGCCTTAACTTTAGAGCTGGAAAAATATCCAGTGCTCCAGATGTGGAGCTAATTGAAAAACATTCTCTGTTTGTATTTATTTATTCAATCTAGTGGTGTCCTTGGTTGCCCAGAGGAGCTACTGAGAGTAGTTTCTACTGTGCTGGTGGTTAGAGTTATGTTACACACACTTTCAGAAATTCAGCTCTCTGCCACTAATGAATTGTTCAGCGTGGCTTCAGGGTAATGACGCAGTTAGCAGAAGCAGGCCAAATCCATCCCAGGTGAAACTCCACTGATGTCAGTGGTTTTATTCTCGATGATGCGCTTGTTCCAGTGCTTGTAGAAAACATGTAGAAAGAAGAGCCTTGCACAAGGACTTACATGGATTTCCTTTGCCTTTTACTAATAGTAATCCTACAGTACGCCGGGTGAAATGTAAAACTGCAACATTTGCATTCACAGCAGCAGCTCGTTTCTGTGGATCAACTCAAAAGTTCAGTCCATTAACAACTGTTATCTGTTTTTACCTGTGTCATTTACAATTGCACCTATAGGTATATAAAATAGGAGTTGTTCCATTCCCTAACCACATGCTATTTTTTTGAATTAGTAAAATTCTATTACTGTCTCTTTCATGAACGGATTTTCTTCAGCCAAACCCATGTCTTGGGCATGGCAGGCCAAAGAAGAGTGAATCTGGCCTTCATTTCTGTCCTGAATGGGGCATTGTATATAACAACCTAACAGGCTTTTCCTGCCCAAAAGATCCATACAGTCCCATCCATCGATTATTTACAGGCAGACTTTTTGCAGTGATGCCACCATGGCTGTGAGACTTCTATCCTAAGAGGTAAGAAAGGATGTGGAGATCAAAATTAAAAGCACAGAACAGCCGTTTCACCCAGGAGATGTAAGGAGTCTGTGTCAGAGTTCCCAAAGCATTCTGATTCAGGGTTACCCCATTCCTTCTTCCAGGCTTCCCAGGAGAATTGTATCATTGTTGCCCTCATAGCAAGCAAGCCTTGGTACAGTTCTTCCTAGGCAGATAGGCTCTCTGGGCTCCCTGGAGCATTTCCCTGTGTTAGTATCATCATCTAAGATGGGTAAAACCCAAGAAAATCATGGTCTTGATCAAGATTTTTTCCAGAGGCCACTAGTGGGGAGTTAACATCATAAGTAAATAAACATCCTTCCGATTCCTGTTGCTTTCTAAATTATAATGGCAATGGGGGAAAATTTATGACTATCTTTCTAGTATACTTGATACTAATCCAAAAAGTACAACCTTCACTTTTATTATGCCTGGAAAAAAAGCAACCAAACACACACACAAAAAAAAAGTGTTTTTATAATGGATCTGCTTAAGTGTGACCTCTTAAATTATCTCTGCTAGTGGGTTGTAGCAACAGTTCCCCAGCTGTGCTGTTATTCATCAGTAACCATAGAAATTAAAGTGCTGCCAAGTATGTGCTCTTTGTTTTTTTCGAACAGCTGGAAGATGATGCAGTGATGTCTTTGCCCCTCCTGTCTTAATTGTGAACTCACCCACTGGCAGACCTGATGGAGAGGTAAAGGCTAAGCTTTCACTGGAAAGCTCAGTTACCAGAAAGCTCAGGCAATAACACCGGTTATGTTGGTTCATTTTTCAAAAAGCCTACAGTTAGAAATAGGATGTGGTAGAAAGTCATATCCTGTTATTCAGTAATTGAAGCCTTTAATGAAAATCTTTCTTGTTTGCTTGTGTTTGTTTATTTGTTTTCACTGAACTGAAACAGTGCTGGTATTTTTAGGCAAATGATTTATTTTGGAAATAGAAAAATCTCTTAAAGGAATGCTTCCAAATTGATTATTGCTCCACAGAAATTTTTGATACTAAGTCTATATGGGTTATTCTATCACCAGGAGAGGATTTTTCACTTCTAGTTTAACTGCCTCTGAACTGGCATCTGGGTTTTTTCAATAGTCAATAGAGAGAGTAATGCTTACATTAGGCAGTACTAAACACTGCAGTGTTAAAATGAGATTGTCTTTCTCCCACTATAGAAGGAAACAATTAGCTGAGACTGGACTCCTAACTTCCAGGCAGATACAGGCCTGTGACTGTTCTTAGCATATTACTGCTCCTCTATTGAGCAATGTAAAGACTAAGCAGCATCGGTGCTTCACTTTGCATTCTGCTGTTAACTGTTCTGCTGTGCTTTGTATTGCCCAATGGTAGCCAGCTATCTACAGGCCACATCTTACCCAACATGCTCTTGTTCTTTGTTGCATAAGCAACATCTATCCTACAGAAACTGCTTCCTGTCTGCCCAGGAGTATTAAGTCTACATCTGCAAAGGAGTGTGGCACAAAGATTTCTGCAGGAGCTTTTCAAAGCAGGAAATCACACATGGATTGGACTGGCAGAAACAAACAGATGTACACCAACAGCAAGTGTCCCTGAGCACTTGAGACTAATATGGGAGGAAGCAATTCCTGTGTCTCTACAATCAGAATAAAGGTAACACCATACTGGACTTGCTTATCACAACTGAGCAAAAAGACAAAAATTTGGCAAAAATGTGTGGTTCCTTTTGCCAGCATTTCACTAACAACCAGTTTGATTTCTTTCTCACAAGTGCTTTGTCTATGGGGCAATGTCTGTTTTTAGATTTTTACTTATAATTATCAGATTGTCCGTGCTGATGTGTACCAAATGAATTGGATCACTGAAATGCTTGGAGTTTGAAAATTAAAAAAAAAAACAACAACACACCACATTGGTTCAAATAAGGAAATGAGTATAAATACCACAGTGAAACTGCCAACTCCAGATTCCCAACAAATTAAGAAGTCTGTATTTAGCTCCTACTCTTTCTTTTTCAATTATAAAACATTTCTTGTTGAACACACATCACCATCTCAAATACTGCACTCTACATAGTTGCCTGAAGCCCCATAATTTATCTCTAGTTTTAGTTTGCTCAGAGATAAAGGAATGGCAAAGGACAGCAAGCTAATGATTCCGGGTGGTGTTTTTACAGGACCTCCACAGTTGCTACTCAAGAGATTTCTCTCAAAGAGATCCAAGCATGGGCTGATTTCCATCAAACAATTTATCCTACAAAGGCACCTGTCACAACTCAAGCAACTCTTCCCCAGCTTTTGGGGAGGGTGGAAGAAAAGGGCTCCTTTGTAGAGCAGAAGTAGTTTTTCTCAGTTGGCACCTGACTTCTTAGATGGTACTTTGTGGCTGTGGAGGGAAGAACCAAGAGGGTCACACCTTGAATGAGAGACATTGAACTTACACACCAGGCCTGAACATTAAAGGAGTATTAGTCCACTGGAATTTTTATCCCAACTATTCAGATTTTCATGAAAAAATTGCAATCCCCTAACTGCATATTTGAACTAAAAGCATTTCCATCCTATCATAAACCTAAACTTCTTTGCAAAATGCTCGGCATATGGTGCATGTAGCCTGCTGAATGCCATAGAGGATTTCAAATTTACCTGTACTCGAGAAGCAAAACAAAGCATGGAAAAAGGAATAAAATTCAGTCCTCTTGGTCGTAAATGACAGCGGCTGCAATGGATAGAACAGTTTTTCTATTTGCTAAAAATGCAGTTCAGTTTTGTAAGTAGAAAAATAAATTTCTTAGCAGCTGGTATAAAGTGTAATTGAACTGATGGAAATTTTGGCTGGATGATGGAGATATGGACCCAAGCTGTGAGCTTTCACTCAGATTTAAGCCAAGATGTGAAGGTGTTTGGGCCTCAGAAAGCCAATTCAACACTACTAGAGTGTTTTAGCTTTACCACTCAGCCACGTGCATGGGGCTTTTCCAAGTTCAAGGGAAATTAGACTCATCAAACTTGAACTTAACCAGTCCAAATTTGGCCAGACTATGTTTGGCTCACTTGCCTGGTGTAATTAGATGATCTCTCATAGGATGAAGTTAGGAAAATTTAAACTGGAATAACATTTCTACTGCTAGAATGAAATGGGATTCCTGTGTCCGAGGTCTTTCAAATATGGACCACACAAAATCCTAAGTACTTCTCCCAGGAACAATCATCCATTGGCAGGAATACGGAAGGGATGAGGTAATGTAGCATAGATATCAAAACCTCTCTTGAAGGTACAAAAAGAGAGTTATATATCCCCAGTACTGAGCAAAAGATAGGTGGGGAGGTTAAAGAATAGCTCCAAATAAAGTCAGATATAATTGAGTAATAAAATAAATTCATAGGTGTGATGTTCAAAACTCTCATCCAGCTGCTGTTAATCCTGGCAACAGCAAGGTTTTGCTGTTAGCTCAGCTTTTCTCTATAAATGCTTCCAAGTGCACATCCACGCTTTCCTCTCCACAGCAGCCCAGAGGCAAAGCCTGACAAGAAGCCCTCTAAGTTTGCAGGTAAATTTGGAAACCCTCAAAAAAATGTAAGGAAAAGAAAAAAAGAGGGGAAAAAAAAAAGTGAGAGAGAGAGAGAGAGAAAACCAGTTCACTTGTCTCATTTCCTATCACATTATGTGGTCATTAGGAAATGACCTGTAAGGTTAGCATTGGCTCAACTTTCTTTCCCTCTATATACACTTGAAACATCAACTCTGAAGCTGTGATTTTGAAAGACTGAGTTTAATCCTGTATGCTGAGTATGAAAGTCCAGGTGATGCATCCTAGAGGGGTGAGAACACATCCCTTAGACTCCAGTGAGGCTCTCAGAAAAGTCCATGTAAGGGCTCTGACACTCAGTGGTTCCCAGTGCCTGTATGTGTGATAGGTGTGCTTCACCTCTCACAAGCCTCATTCTGGATTGCAAGACCAATATGTGCCATCTCTAGCCCTGCCAAAGTTTAATAAATTCATTAAGAAGTTTGAATTTCAGTCTTAATTTAGCTACTCCATTAAACAGGGATTAAATCTCCTGTTAGAGCTTCAGACAGGATCACACACAGTGTTACTGTATATCCAAACTCAGTCCTAAGTATTAAACTATTTAACTATACTGGAGCATGTATATACAAGCTGTCTAGGAGTTAGAAGATAAATGCTAATGTCTTAATATTTATATGAAAGTAACAACAGTTTCTTCAAATGAGTAAGAATAGTATGAAACTTATAATACAAAATGATTACTAGTGTATTTTGGGTAATAATGATTTAAATCAGAAGGCAATCCAATTTGATTAGAAGGATTTTTGAAAGTAGCATTGGGTTGAAATAGCCACACATCAAACAGCTACTACCTTAAACAAAATGAATGATTGAAAAAAAAAGTTCTATATTACCAGTATGTCACATATATACCACTTTAATAAAAATGACATCAATATTTAAGACAACATGCAGTTGGGTGGCAATGACTAATTCACCAGAGGTCTGTGTTGTTATCCAGAGGGATATCACAGGCTGGGGAGGTGGACTGACAAGAACTTCATGAAGTTCAACCAGGAGAAGTGCAGAGTCCTGTGTCTGAGGTGGGAATAACCCCAGGCACCAGGACATGCTGGAAACACTCAACTGGAATGCAGCTCTATGGAAAGCAAGTCCTAGTGGACTCAGTTCAACAGTGTGTCAGCAGTGTGGCCTTCTTGATAAGAAGGCTAACAGAATTATTGGCTGAATTACGCATATTATCAGCAGACGGTGAAGAGAGGTGATTCTTCCTCAGCATTGGTGAGGCCACACCAGGAGTTCTGGGCCCCCAGTACATGAGGGGCATGGATATAATGGAAAAGATCCAGTGTAACCAAGATGAGGAAGGGACTGGAGCACATCTGCTATGAGGAGAGGCTGGGATCATTCAGCCTGCAGAAGAGGAGGCTCTATGGAATCTCATCAGTATCTATGAATGTATAAAGACAAGGGGAGAAGAGTATGGAGCCAGGCTCTCTTCAGTCGTGAGCTGTGGCAGGGTAAGAGGCAATGAGCACAAAGTGGAGTACAGGAGTTTCCTTTTGAACATTAGGAAAGGCTTTACTGCATGGGAGATGGAGCACTAGCATAGGCTGTTCAGAAGTTGTGGAATCTCCTCCTTGAAGACCTTTAAAAGCTGTCTGGGCATGGTCCTGGGCACCTTGTTCTGGGTTGTCCTGTTGGAGTAAGGGATGAGTCAGAGGGACCCAGAGGTTCCTTCTAGCCTCCATCATTCTGTCGTTCTGACTCTTTTCTAGTCAGTATTTAAATATACAATTATTTTTGAAACAATCTGAAAATTAAGAGGTGAGCACAGCAATACGTTTGTAGCAGCACAACTCAAAAATAGCCAGAGAATGAAAAGAGTCTTTCAGGAATATGAAATATCTTTTTAATAAAAGAAACAAACATGGAGGGGTAAAAAAAAAAAGAAAAAGGAAAAAAAAAGAACAAAGAAAAACAAAACTTTATTGTGACCACAGACTTTAACTGAATGCTGAATTTGCACTTGCAAAGATATTTGTTTTGCGAAATATAAAATTTACTGTGGTCTGTTCTGAACTACTTACGACTATCACATTTGTTTTCAGTGTTCAAATAGCATCCGATGTTGCTGATCCTTTGGAAGATATTTGTTTTGTAGAGCTGATCCAAGTCCACACACCCAATGATATCCAGAAACTCCTTCTACTCATATGACAGACTGATTTTTCATGTGGTGCAACAAATTCCTGAAAACATACAGCAGACTGGAAATCATCCTAACTAAACTGCTGCTTCTCGGAATGACACGTACTGACTGACTGAATTATGAAGGCCTGAAAATATACAACCACATTTTGTAAGATGTTGTCCCAAAGCCATTTCTCCAACGATTTTTACTCTCCTCAAGCTGATATCGCATATTCATTTTATCTTGGGTTGAAAACTGAGCAATGTAATGAACCATGGAAGCACAGGCACTGTGCATGCAGACTTATTAAGAGGTCGAAGCCAAGACAATGAAAAGAAGAAGAAGCATCCATAGATCACAATGAACTCTGAGGCTGACCTTGAAAATCTAACACCTGTAACTGTTTTTTTCTTACAATTTAAAAAGAAATTAATTGGGTTTACATCTAATGTATTCACTTCTGAGAACAAAAGTAGTAAGATCACTTGAGGCATTAGGAGTAAAATTCCCATTATTTTATAAGATGATTTTCTCCACTCATTAATGGATTCATGCCCAGCTTCTCTTATCTATTAGTTGATTGTCTGAGTTACAAATAATGCCACGGACAGATAGGCAATGAAGCCCAGTCATTATGGATTCTTTAGAGGCATCTTTGAGTCACATCTCTTTTCTGATTCTCTTTGCAGACATTACCTTGTTGCTTCTGGTGCTCAACTAATTCCATGTGTTAGTGCAGAAGCACTGCTGGGTGAAAGCTATACTCTCACAGGATAGTACTGGCCTATGGTCCAGTTGTGCAAGAGTCAGTTCACATCCATGTGTTTCCTTTTTCATCTTTTAATGTCCTTGACATTCATTACCCTTCAGCTGTCTCTCTGGCTGCAAATGAAATAGAATAGAGTTTTATTGACTGAAGTTCATTGTTGTCTTTTCCCTAAAGAACTAAAGCATAAAAGATTCATCAAAGCATGGCTATGCTTGTTTTATCCAGAATCAGATCACAAACAACACATCTGTAAGTGCTAGTGTCAGACTACCAACATCAAACACTTGGCACACTTGCCATAACTTGCCTTTGAAAGCACTGTGCAAGAATTGAAGGTTTCCAATGCCTCTTTTGGAAGAAAGTCATCTCTTGAAACATGTGCAATTAAGGATTGTTCCCCAAATGTAGGGAAGAAAAACATGATTTGTAATTTATTCACAAAAAATGTTCAGATTTCTAAACATTAAGATATTTAGGCAGGTGTCATTTTGGTGTGGTCTGAAGAGATGAAAGACTTACACTTGCCTAGATGAAGTACTATCCATCTTTAGCTGTGCCTGGTAATGGTATAAACATATCTGTGCTTATATGTATACATTTACACTTGTATAGATGATTTTGGCCAGAGAAAGTTACACATGTATAAAAAAAACAACTTGTTACTAGTATACATTTTTATCTCTCTCCAAACCAGCATTATGCCAGCATATATACATTGGAAAAATAATAACATTCTTAAGCACTCCCAGTCTCATGATTATAAGCATTGTCTGTTTCCTTTGGTGGGTACTCAAGCAAATTTTAATCCCTCTTCTTATTTCAAGGATGAAACATAAAAAGCATATTGCTCTCTGTTTTCTGCAGAAAACAATGCATCTTATGATCCATTTAATGCCTTCTAATAACATTACATGAACAAAAAGAAGTTGGATTTGGCATATGACACACTCAGCTTTTCATTGTATCAAATCTTCCATTATTTTTAACAGTAAACTGATGTTGCAGACCTTGCCTAAATCATGTGGAGATTTTAAAGGCAGACCTTGCCTTTAAAATCATGTAACATTTCAAACTGATATCCACAGCAGGATCTGGTTTATTTTGCTACATTTGTTGTGCCTTAGGAGCTGAGGAAAGTCTTCATCAAATGCAAGCCAGCAAGAGACTTCCCAGAGACCTTTGGATGTGTTGGCATCTATTCTACAGGGCAGGTGCAAGCAGGTGTGTATGGTCAGGTGACTTTCCAGGGCAGAGCAGTCAGAAAGGCCCATTCATCCTTCCTTGCTTTCTCCATCCTCAGAAATATCTTTGCATATTAAGATGTCTCCTAAATCATTTTTTTTGCTAATTGTAAGAACTGCTTAAATTACTAAACAATAAAGCATGAGCATAATGATCAAGCCTTCATTTGCTATTGTTAGGAAGGTTATTTTCTAGGATTTTTTGGCATCTTAGAAAATTTCTGTTGCAGCTGTGAGTACTTCTATTTGAACATCTGAAATTCCGTAGCTATCAGCACATTAACTCAAGCCTCAGTGACTCGTAAATCTTTCTCAGCATTTTATTTCAGGAGGTCTGAAGGTTCAAGCATTAGATGGAAATTACATTTTGCAAAGAGTGGAGTGGCATGACTTAAGGAGAGGCAAATGGTTTTTCACTTTAGAAGCTTGTCCAGGTACATTCTAGGGACCATTCAGAAAAGCAAATATGTGTTTTGAGCTAGACAGACTAGTACAGAAGGTCTTTAACAGAAAAAAAAAAAGGCAGAGACATTTTTATCATCAGTAACGACATCAAACACCAGAGATATCCAGAGATCCAAGACAAGAACACATTGTCTAAACATCCAAGCTTGAAGGCAGGCACAGGCCAGAAACAGCATTTACGCTGCCAAAAGCTGGTGACAAGCAGACCCACCCACCCAAAGAATGCTGTTTCAATTCCCACTTCTTCAGACTCACTTTAACACACCCTGCAGACAGACGGATGGCTGCCTGCAGGAATTTGAGGCTGTGATGGTCTATATGAGCCTATGTAAGTGCTGTATAAACATCCATCCCAGTTTGACCTATGACATAGGTGGTCCCTGGACATTGAGAGCCATGAACTACTCATGCTTGTTTAGAGAACCAGGTTTGTTTTTTCTCCACATCACTATTGCATGAGTGCCTTAATTCATTCTAGCACCACCCCCATGGGCATCCAACCTTTGGATTTGTCTGACACACTGAGTGAAGAGAAATTGTCTTGGGTTGCATATGAAATGTATAATATAATTAATGCATATAAGTAATAAAGGTTCTTTTATTTTTTATATTTTTTATTAAGATGGGAAAAAAAAAAAAAAAAAAAAAAAGAACACAACAAAAACATAAAACTAACAGATTGGACATCTATATGACTGTTGGTTAGGGATGCATAGACTTGAAACTTCCCAAACTTTAGAGAATCTAGATCAAATCTTCTGCTTTGAGTTCCATCATCAGCCTATATATTAATTGCTACATTGTTATGTAGAGGTTTGATCCCCATGAAAATAATTTTTGCCTGGAATTAAGCCCAGGTGGGCCCATCACACTTCTCACAAAGCACCTTAAATGAAGATTAAGCTGCCTCTCACTGACAAATATCAACACCACCAAGGCACTCATCTAGATAGATAAGATAGTTATGTATTGTCTATACTCTAGGCATCAGGTAATAACAGACAATTTTTCCACAGCTTTGCTCCACAATTGAGTGATTTTTCAGTAGTTATGCACAGTGTGGTACTCCATCACAAAACCCAGTGGTTTTTCAAACCACTTTGAATCCCTTCTGATGAGCCAACTTGCACTTGGAGATGCACTTGCTCTTTGAAAGGAAGTCTTTGCAAAGCATTGAGGGGAGCTGCAGATGGGAAAGGCTTCAATGTCTTCTGTGAGAACAGGTATGTATAAACAAGGATGGGTGAACTGGCTAAGCAGTGGAAGGATTCTCATCCGTGGAGTACTCTGACAAGGATTTAAAAGAGATTTCACCTCCTCCTTATGATTTGCTCTGCACAGAGTTGGAACATGACTGGATCAGGAGGAACCATGGGACAGGGACCTCATGACAGAGACTTACAGAACTATTCGAGCCCAAGAGCCCTAAGAGAACTTAAATGCTGATCTGCTACCAGGATTTTGAAATAAAATCCTATTTCCAGCTCTAGAAATGTCGACATCTAGAAATCTGCACTGATGGGAATCCAATTTCTGAGAAAGATATGGAGAAGCTCCAAGAATCTGTGTTTGGGATTTAAGTACCTTTTCAGGCTTTGTCCTTTCCTTTTTATCTCTGACACAGACATTATTCACGACTTGCAGATTTTTACAGCAAAAGTGCCATAGTCTACTATGTACAGTCAATAAAAAGTCTATCAGAACTACAAAAAGCAAAAGTCTTTTTGTTTTATCTTAAACTATGAACAGGAATTCTGTATTATTTAATGGACTACCCAACAGTGTAGGGAATTGCTGCTGGCGTAGGTAGAAATATAGTCCCAAACTCCTGCATTTATTCAAAGCGTATTGTTTCCAGACAAATACAAAGCTTTCAGAATCAGTAACAAAGTTGATGTAGTTAGGTATTCTTCAGAGATATAAATTCTGCACCTCCGCTTCCTGAAAGTCATCTCTGGAGCTTTTACTGATGGTGGGACCACCCTCTACAGTAAACTTTGAAGCAAATGCAGCTGCCAGCACATTATGCTTTTGAGAATAAGTGATAAAAAGTCAGATATGGAACACAGGTTGCATTTAGGTGCTTAACTCAAAAATGGTGGGCTTTGGTGCCTCCATTTGCACCAGCAACTTATAAACCTGGTCAGTGTACTTCATATGTTCTCTAGCACTGACAATGCGGAAAAGTCGAACACATCTGTTAACCTGGGAGATAACACATATACTTCTCTATCTCTTATATATTAAAGATTTTTACAACACATCTACTGGACAAGGTTCTTCATTGAAATGCCAGTACAGGATTTGGCAGTTCTAGGGTTGGTTTGTCATCCATTAATGTGGTGGACAGAGCATTCGCACAGACTATGAAACACCTCCTTCTAGTTGTTTTCTTAGACTAAAGAATATCAAATACACGTGTCTCAGGAATGGGATCTAAACATTGAACTGCTGGAGAATGACTTCATGCACCACTCTAGCCAGCTGAAGTTGTAAAAGAATCACTAGGCCAAGCGAATATTGTTATTTTTTTAAGTTTAAAGAATTCCTTTGCAACACTGGACACCGATTCCACTTCTAACTGTAAGCTGTTTAGGTATCTTCTCTAGTTGCTATGGATATTGTAGAAATAGGATACATAACAACAAATGCAGTAAAGTTGTAATTGTCTTCCCAGTTTTTTGGGAAGGTACTCAACCATTAGATTAGTGTGTTAATTTCATTATGACTTCTGTCTTCCATTTTTCCAGGGGCAAGTCCAAATGTGATCAAAACTTACTGTAGTACCATTCTTAAACACATATTCTTTCTTTGATCTTTAGAGGGCCACATTCATATTTAATTTCTAATTTACCCATGCCACAGGCACAGTAAAAGGACACACTCCACAGCGTGCTCTCATTTTTCTTTAATAAAACTAGTTGAAAATAATGGAACTAAACAGATAATAAAAAAGCCCGATTTTACTGAACTTTCGTTCTCTCTCTTACAAAATATTTCAGCCAAAGATGTTTATTGTTAAGGAATTCTTTTAATACTCAGCTCATATTTATGCTGAGCTCATCCTCCTTAATCATGTCTGTTGGGCTATCACTCCCCATGCTGTTTTCATCTTTAAATAAGTGGGTTTTCTTTTTCCTCTTAGTCACAATAAGGTCAAACTTTATTATTTAACACTTTCAATATAATCTGTTGATCTAAACATTTGACTTCTCATTCAATACTGTTGCTCTTCAAATTCAGCATATTTTTAATTATTTTTGAAATTTAACACGTTGCTGATTTTTACATATGAAATCCTAACACATTTGATACTGTTAAAAGCTCATTTTCAAATTTTGATCCTAGTTAAAACTTCATTATTAAAGCAAGATTTCAAAACATTTTTCTCCAGCTGATTGTCACAGCACAAAGCAAATCCAATGGGAAATTTAATTTAACCCTTTACCAAATTTAATCTTCTTTATTCATTCTGTAAGCAGTTCAGATATCAAAGTACTGCATTTGGTTGCAGTTTCTGTAAGTCTATACAAAGTTGCCTCCAGACAGTTCATCCTTGCTCTTTGCCTGGTAACTTCTTGTTTGAGTTACCTTTTCTCTCCATTTTTATCAGGAGAATTTAGTATATTTTCATATTCTAAGGAAGCAATGCCTAGATAGCTCAATATCTGCAAGATGACTTCTCCATCTTCCTCAGGTTTTGGCAAGTGCTTTGACTTCAGCGTTCTTCAGTTTCCATTAACATAATAAATAATGGCTTTTAGTAAAGCTGGGCCTAGCACCAATTTTTACAGTACTCCTTATGTTCATCTTCCCTTCCAAATTGGTACATTGCCATTATCATTAACCTTGATTTATGGTCAGTTGTCTGCTTGCCAACCTACTTGAAAGTATAGTCATCCAAGTCATTTTTAATTTATTTCTAAAATAAGACTCCATGCCATGCTATTATAGAGTCCAGATTCAGCACATATTCTGAATTCCTATTGTACAGTATCCCTTCCACTCCATTTTACCAGAGATGTCAGTTTGAGAAGAACACAAAGCCTAAGCAGTATTAAGAACCAGCATTCCCAGAACAGCAAGAATAGAGGAAATAGGCCTGACAGGTTGAAGACATTACTCTAGCAATCAGGAATACTCATATGCCTTTTGTGTACATCAGTAGAGACCTCCTACTTTATTATTATGCCAAGGAGCCAGCACAAAATTGCATTTATTCAATTTTCTCAAGAAATCACAATCATAAAGTCCATTAATCTGTGTTATTAAAAATGTAGTTCATTTATATTGGTATTTGTCTTTTAAATACCTTCAGGAAAGTTGTCATTCTGAGAGCGATTTAGTTTAGTATGCTTACTCTTGATTTATTCAGTACAGTTTTGTTGTGCTCTAAGGACTGAATCTTCCTCTTTTTCAAAGCATTCTTTTACAATAATAGTTACTCTCGAAGGTCTTAAGATTACATTAATGTTACCCCACACCACTACGCCTCTTTTTATCTTATTTTTTATTACTCTTTAATGATCAGTAAGACAGGTGGTTAAGCCTTATCCTAACTGAAAATACACCTCTGCTTTATTTATTTCTATCTTTGAGAAATGGAGGGTATTGAAAAATCCAATTGATAAATAACAGAGTGCAAGAACTCTAAACCTGAGCAAAGAAGGGCATAACTCTGCAGCAGGAGAAACTGAAAACACAACGCCCCCACTGGAAAGTGTAAAAATGCACCCAGTGGCAAATATCATCCACAGTTCAAATATCACTTGCTGGCTGATACCCATCTAAGAAAATAATAGCTCACTGACTGATGTCCTATCAGCCACACAACTTCTCACCACCTAAGCCCTTACATTCCAACAGCTGGTTAGGTGTTAATCTAACCATTGCCCAAGCAACTCCCCACAGCTTTATGGTCTTCCACATGCTGTCACCCAGTAGGGAATAATCTGACTAATTCAGGTCAGTTGTCCTGGCTCCATCACAAACCCTGCTGTCACACCATAAAGGCAGTGGCTCTTCTCCACTGAATGGTCTGGCCTTAGATGTGCTTCCATTGCTCAGCAATTACCAAAATACTAATGTGTGCTATTTGCAGCATCTCAGGTGAAACCAGGACCAGGGATTAGCTGAACTTGTTAGAAGAAGCATGATTTGAGTATTTCAGGCCTGGGGCAATGAGTGGTAGGAAGATGTCTTAGTTTCCTGGTTGATCTTGAAGTATGATGAGAAAGTTGTGGCAGCTAAGAAAGATAGGTTTCAATATGCCAGTTTCAGGACATTTAATTATCTTTGACCAATCATTCTGAGAAAGTGGGAGAAAGACAGAGAGAGGCCCATTATTATGTTGTTGTTTTATCTACCAGCTTTGTCTATGAGCAAAATCTTGGTTTGATCCCTAACTTCTTTTTCCATTTTCCCTTTTTTTGTCCATCAGAGTTTCAGCATTCATTTTGGAATACACTGGTGGACCAATTTGTCTAAAGAAAACTGTTCTCATCTTATTTTTTTCATCCCTTTAACAGCTGCTTTCAAGTAATAGAGAAAAAAATTAGGCCTG
This sequence comes from Excalfactoria chinensis, assembly GCF_039878825.1. Classification (NCBI taxonomy): domain Eukaryota; kingdom Metazoa; phylum Chordata; class Aves; order Galliformes; family Phasianidae; genus Excalfactoria; species Excalfactoria chinensis. The sequence continues at coordinate 9,806,286 of NC_092828.1, forward strand.
TTAGATGTAACTTATTACACTACTCTCTTGTTCCAGCCTCCACATGCACACCCTGATCCTGATCTCCCTTATCATATAAAACATAGAAATTATAGTACAAGGCTAGAGTTACAGTAAAAACATTTCTACATACAGAGGTTCTTATTCAGCTATTGCTCAATACTCTCTCAGGGAAGCTTGACTTCAGTGGGAGTTTGTCCACGTAATGGCTGAGCAGAGATTTCAGGGCATGAACTGCAGAGTGCAGGAACTCCCATGGAAATATTGTTTAGAAGATCAAGGTAGTGAAGTTTAGCCAACAGGCTGCCGTGGGAATTAGAGAGATCAAAAGTGAAATGCTTTGACTTCCTCCTCTTCTTAGGATGTATCGCCAGATCAGAATCTAAATTTACATATCACCTTATGTATGTAAAACTTTTTACAACATTTCAGATTCTATATAAAATGTTTGTTATTGTTTTAGCATTACTTTTACCATGATCTAATTTATAGACCTAATAGTAGATTTAAGATATATTATAGGTGGAGTTGGTAGCATTGCCTACTATTAAACTTTCCTAACACTTCCACTTATAAGACTCTTTATTCAAAAGCTGATAATATTGCCAGGCCTGAACAATTTGTGCTGAAATTTTACACGTTGCATGGAAAATTTAGCCTTAGGCTGAATATAACTGGAAAGTATCAGCCAAAATTGTGTAACTGTTCAGTTTTTATTCCAAGAATAAAATTGAAAAAATAAAATATTCTTTGTGATGTTAAAAGTATACAGACATTTTCTCAGGGAGCTTGCAAACCTACAGTACAATACGTATTGGAAACATGGTGAAAAGAAGTCCTTCTTACAGAGAATGTTTCCACTGTTTTCCACCAAATATAGACAAAGTTTTACAAGACATGAATTTCTATGAAATCACAGCACTTTTAAAAGCTAAATAGCACCAACTTTCCTTTTAACTTTCTCATAATGATGGGCTTTCTGAACAAGAAACAGGGTTCCTGTCTTCTCCAAATTTCCCCCTTTTTGGAGCACAGACATTTCAGTAGAGAAAAAAGCAGGTGATACAGGTGAGGAGGAAATATGAACTTGGATGTGAGGAAACAGAGGAGGAATTGTCTTCAGAGAATGGGAGACAAACAGACCTGGGAAGGGAAGGAAACACTGAAAATGCTTGAACAAAGTTTTAAATCTTTGCTGGAGAATGAGAATAAAGACTGTCTGAATTACATGGAATAAGAAGCCCGGGAGACTTAATGCAGTCATAGGAACATGTTGGAGAAAACAAGTCACAAAGTGAGAAGCAAGGGGTCATCATGTATTTCTTTTAGCTTGCAATAGTCACCCAGCTTCCCAAGTCTCATCCTTCTCTATTGCCAGATAGTAGCTGTGAAACTCATTGGTAATCTATGTGTATTTTCCTCCTCTGCAGCTGGTCTCTATGGATGATGTCCATCTGCTATAAATTATTAATCCACTTGACAGCACCCTGCTGAGTTCAGCAGTGACATACAATGAAATATCTGTACTTCTTTTACAAGAAAAGACATAGGAAAGCTGGCCTGTCCAGAAGTGGTTAAGGTAGTTTAAGATGGCACTGCCCACTCTGCCAAAAAGTTGATTATTTTTTCTCTTGTGGTTTTATTTGTCACCACAGTTGAATCATCACTAGATGAAGTGTCATAAAATTTCTCTTCCACATTATTTCAAATTCTTGCTGAAAGCTGCTCAGACATGATTGATTTTGTACTGAATCAGGCAAAGAATCCTCAGACAATCCATTCATGTCATTTATAACAGTAACCTCCAGCTAGGACATGGCCTTAAGCATAATGAATAACAAAATAATAGTACATAGACCAAAACTTATAAGAAGAGGAAAAATTATAGGTCTTTGTTAAATCATTTGGTTACATAATGTTGTAGTGGGCCTATGGGAAAACTGCATAGTTTCAGTAGAAGAAAGAAGTTTGTGTGTAAAGAATAGTATTCTAGGATTTAAATGCCTGATTTTGGTCTGGATTTTTATCAGTAGCATATTAACATATTCTGTGTGTATCTACACATATCATAGAATCACAAAATCATCAAGTTTGGAAAAGACCACTGTGACCATCTAGTCCAACTATTAGACTGTCTCCACTGGGGCCACTAAACCATGTCCCTCAGTGCCAGATCTGAATGTTTCTTTGAATACCTCTGCAGACAGTGACTCCACCACCACCCTAGGCAAAGGTTGTTTTTCTTCTGCAGTTAAGCCTAAGAAGAGTTAATTGGTGTTTTTCCCACCACTTGGCTGGGCCTCTCAGTTTACAGATTCTTATTTTGTTGCTTTCAGGTGCTAGCAAAGCCTTTCCTTTCATTTAGAACTAAACACAAAAAAACTCAGCTCTGTGTATGTTAATTCTTTCTCTAGCTTATAGGAGAAAGGCTTGAGCAAAACAGTTTATATTTTGTCATTACTCTCCAAAGCTTCATACACTAGGTCTCATCAGAAAAGTTTCGGTTACTCGATGGCTCCCTGATTGAGCACCATTGGTTTGGGATTTTCATAGGAAAACCTTTGCACTTTCCTGAAATGGTGGAAATCTGAGAACAGTTGTCAGAGGAGGAAATCACCCACAAGCATGAGAATCTGCAGGTTGGTTATTAAAGTAGTGCTATATGTTTGAGGAGGGAAGACTTTGTGATAAGGCTGTAGTCTAGGCTAAGGTGATATGGATTCAGTCTTTAATATAAACAGATTTAAGCAAACTATTTAGAGCTACAGACCGGAAAGAACTTCTGGAATCATAGAATCAAAAGGTTGGAAAGGACCTACAAGATCATCTAGTCCAACCATCCTCCCATTACCATTGCTACCACAAGCCACTAAATCATATATCATAGCTCCTCATCCAGATGCCTCTTGAATGCCACCGGGTTAATCACCCAGGTTGGAAAGCACCTTCAGGATCACCAAGTCCAAACATCAACCTTACCTGTGAGTCCCATCACTTAAACCATATCCTTTAGTGCCTCTAAGCACACAAATGAGGATTTGGAGGGAACAAAAGATGCAATGCCCAGAAGCCTCTGAAAGCTCAAAAGCACTAAACTAGCTGGTGCTTGCTATCAAAGCTTGCTTTCAGATTCACCTCAGAAGTTTTCAAGCACTCAGAACTGTCAAAAGTGAGGCATCATGCTGTCCAATGCTCATGTGGCATACAGAAACAAATAATTCCTGCCCACAGAGTTCCAGGCAGCTAATTCTGAGATATTTCTATTTGCAAGAAAATCCTAATCCTTAAAAAGGGCAAATTACTCATTGTGTAGTTTCTAGAAGTTATCTTCCCTTACTCTGTTCAAAGAACTTCCAGTGCAAATTTTAGCTATACTGAAAGGCTCCCCACCTCCACACTGAACACAAGCTGTGTACCTCTCTATCTTTGTTCCCTTCTGGACTGTAGATTCCTGCTGGCACAGTGGAAAAGGAAAGGGAAAGCTCCAGCTGTCCACAGCAGAGACCATTTATGAACAATATGGTTAAATACCTTACATTCAGTTCCTATGTGGACCAGTAGTCTCTCATATTCCCAGTAAGTCCTTAAAGCATATTATTATACAGAAAAAGTGCACCACTTTCATCTTCATGACTCCTTGTAAAAGAAAAGCAAAGTCTTATTCTTTCAAAAAACAGATGTAAGTGTCTAGCCACAGAAGACACTAGGCACTAAAATGAATGGATACACCATTCCATGGGCTTCAATCCAGGGCCTGTGCTCTGGAGGGGGATAGTATTCATAACGTATAAAGACTCTGTTCTTAGTTTTTCCTATTGGTTAACATCAATCTTCTCTCTGCTCAACACACGTTATGCATTTTCCAACTTGTTTAATTTTCCCCTGCTGTTCAAAGGGGGCCTATGTACTTCATATACGTTTCTTTGTACTCATAGGGTCAGTGAACTAAGAATGCAGTATCTACAGTATCTATAGGTAACAAAGTATTCATAGTAAACCTATCTGAAAAATTCATAGCCCAAAGACTTATCCTCAAATGTGACTACCAGAATATTTACAAAACATATTACACAATCCAAATACCCATCTTTTGGACACAGAATGGGAGGCATAAAGGCCCTCTACAGCAGTCACAGCAAAACACTGGCTGGAGCATTGGCCACTTTGCAGTTCTGATTAAACACTTTTCCATCTGCCTGCTGAAACCATCCAGCATATTCCACTGAAGCCTGTGCAACTGATTTGCTCAATACTGGCTGAACTAGCTCAATCTATTGTAGATTATCCTTAACAAAAATGAGACAAATACCATTATACTAGATCCATCCATATTTTCCGGTTATACTCCTGTTACAAATTCCTCACCAGAAGAAATGAAATTTCTATTTCAGCTTCTCTCAACATTAGATTTCATTCTAGAATCACAGAAATGTTGATTGTAAAGGACTTTTGAAGTACTCTTTTTTCATCTTCCCACTGAAAGAAAGGTGGGTATCAGTGCTGGATCAGGCTGCCTTTAGCCTTCTCCAAATTTGTCTTGGAAGCCTCTGATAATTAAGACTCTAAAATTGTGCAACCACAAGTCAGTCTAGCCAAAGAAGATTGTCAGTTTATCACTGAATGGAACTCACCATCCCAGAGTGAGATCTGAGAATACTCTCCAAATTGAGAATACTTAGCTAAAAACATCTTTATTCCTGTACCCTCTAATGCCATTATCTGGGTGCATCTATAAAACAACAGCCTGAAAACTGTGTTTGAATCATAATCTTTAATCTTACACTATCAAGAAAGACAAATATTCCAAACTGAGATCTTAATCTAGTGGATCAAGACAGAAAAGTAGCCTGAAACACTTACTAAGGATTTCATTGATGTCCATCTACTATACTGTTGGTTGTTCTGGGTAGTCCTAAAAACTGTCCTATCTCTAAATATCTGCCTCTTCTTCGTTAATATCACTGCTAAGATGTTCCAGTAATATTTACCTGAATTAAAGTTAAAATCTTCATATGTCTTGCTAACAAAAGTCATTAATAACTACTCAGATAAAAAAAAAATAGAAGTACAATTGTACCATCACATACTTGAGGTACTTATATTAAAAACAATGGCTCAGATCAATTTATACAGTAAGGAATTATAATAAATAAATAAATTAATAAAATGCCTAATTTAACTATATCATTTAAATGGTAAAGTAATAGTTACTTTACTTCCAAATCTTTGAAGAGCAGATAATAAGAATGAAAAACAGAATGCACGTAAAATTATGAAGGCAACAAATTCTGGCAAAATCTCTTTTGCATCATTTTCCTCTTTCTGTATCTGTATTGTTTATACACCCTTTGGTTCGTCCTTCCCTGACTCAGACATGCATCATCCCTATTTCTGGGAAAATATTATTGACATTTAGTCCTTGGTTGTCTGTCACTGGTGGGGGCAGGGTGAGACTATTTAATGCATGGAATGTAGGTCATGTAAAGCTGAGGGCATTCAAGATGTTTTGTTTTTGAACCAGAAAACAGGCCTTATTGGAATGGGAAAATAAGAAATTAGACAGCTTTTTGTGGTTTAATTTTAGATGCTTCATTGAAACATACAGCTGCTTCCCTGGTAATGTCTTCTCTGGAGACAATGAGCTGTATGTTTTTACAATGGCTTACTGCTGGTAGGCAAATTGGGCAAAATTCAGTAATTAAGCATAATGCTTTTTCCTTTCTTTCTTTTTTTTTTTTTCTTTTTTTTCTTTTTTTTCTTTTCTGTGGTGGTTTTTTGTGTGTGTGTTTTGTTTTGTTTTTTTCCTTCCAGAAATATGGAGACTCATCTCTCATTTTCTCTGGTTCATCTTTAGTGTGCATGAAAGCTGCTAGAGACATGCTGAAGGTTAGACACTACCTCATCACCTCCAGCCCAATCCAAGGTGACTGATATAGAGCACTCCACTTTATTAATGGAGGAATTTGGGACAGTTGGAAAGTACTTCACAATTTTTTCCCATTCCAGTTCTTTCTGGGCAGTCCTTACTAGTGCCTGCTCTGGGCTTTGGCTCTTCTCTACCCAAAGATGGACAGAAAAACTCCAGTTACATAAAATTTGCCAGGCACTCTGTTCTTCAGACATGTTCTTCCTTTTCACCATGTTACCATAGATTTCCTATATGCCCAACAGCATTTCCTCCCCTCGGTACTTCATCAAATTCACTCCTCATCTGTCATTATCTCTATTCATAATAGAGACTTCTACATAATAACTGATTATTTTGCATCCTTAACTCTTGCTTCTGGACTCCAAGTTATAACAATATTGTTCTCTCCCTTATCAAACTCAAACAGGTACTTAACAAGTTACAAAGGAGATATTCATATCTTAACTGTCTGCACATTCCTTAGGAAAGTCTCATTTTTCATAGAGTCAGTGGAGAGTAACAATTTTTCTAACTTGGGTATGTAGTGGGTACCCTTAAATAATCCAAAATAGGTGACACTGAAACCTTATAAACATTCATGTAGGAAATGTAGTTTTCTTCTAGGAAAACAAAAACCTCTTTTCCATGGTTCTGTATTCCTGTTAAATTTTTTGAGTAGTGAAAAGGAGTGATGACTTGTGATATAGAAATGTAATGCTATTGATTCTTGCTAGTAGTCCTTTTGATGTTCTGCTCCTGTCCCTCCACCCTTATTGAGTGATGTGTGCAGAGCTCTGGCTGCCAGCTCAGCTATTAGTCATAGCTTGGGCATGATCCTGAACCCACAGTTCCCAACAGTCACTCATGTCCTGAAGTTAGGCTTATACTTCTAATTTCTAACGGTAGCTAGGTGGTTACTGAGGATTTTGAAGACTTCTGAGCCTACTGATGTCTAAACCAATGTTTATACAAATGGGAGGCACAGGATGTTTAACGTCTGTCTGGTACACTTCAAGTGCAGCTGCCAGAAATCATGCAAAGCCATGCAGTCCTCTATCATTATTTAATAGCTCATTGAGAGTAATAAGGTGATTCCCTTTTCAACTGTTGTGGCCCAGAAAGTATAAGATCACTTCAATCACCTACTGTCAGTTTACATGAGATTTAGGACTTTGGAGGTAGAAAATTCTGATTGCATGAGTCTCATTTTAAACCAAGCTTCCTAAAACGTCATCAGGAAATAAGTGACATTCTTCAGGAGTCACAGACAAATGTATATTGCAGGTAATTCCTCAGGGAAAAATAAATAAATAAATAAATAAATTACGAAACTTCAAGTTAGTCTGCAAATGTAATAATGTGAAAGAGAGGAAACAATGCCATAGATAAATGACACACAAGGATCTCTGTACCAGCAGTGAGAAAAATTATACCATTCAGTCATCCAAGGATATGCGTTGTTTGGCCATGTCATATTTAATATAAGGGGAAAGAATCAAGAAGAATAACTTTTGAAGTGGCAATTCTTATTTACATATGTTATGGTAGATCAAATTAATTCTTACACGTACTGGATGAAGTAGGTCAGTGTGTTATTAAAGAGGAGGAATAGAATTCACATATAAAAATCACTTCTGAAAATAGCATATGCAAGTCATACATATTTCAGATAACCTGTAATATACAAAGATAAACGAGTGTATTAAGCTGACATTCAACCCAGGGGAAAAAAAATGGTATAGAGGCACTGGTTCAACAGAATGTAGCTGCAAAGATGAGTGAGGCTGTCAGCGTTTTTCTGGATAATTAATCCACAGAGGAGAAAAGCTTTGAGGTAAAGCAATTAGAAACTTCTGCAGCAAACTGGAGAGAGAAGTGAGGAAGGTAATATCAAATATTACAGTTACTGATATACTGTTTTTCATCTATATTTTATCACTTGGGTTGGTACCAACAAATAATCTAGCAAATTAGATGTATTAAGGACTGTACAAAATGTAAGATAAAGCTTAATTTAAAAAGTAAGTAATTCTGATTTGGTTAAAATGTGATACTTAAAACTCTCCAGTTGTTAACTTCCATCCCATTTGGTCAGCTGGAGCTTGAAATGGAACCTTTGAAAATTAACAGACACCCACAGGAATGAGGAATTTCAAACTACAGTGCTGTTGCATGTCTTTTTCCACTCATCTACCTGATATAAAACTAATAGATTAAAGTAGGATTGAATGAGGGCTCAAGTTTTAAAAATCTGGATATGTTATTAAACGTAGACAATAAGCAGTAGCAAGCAAAAGGGGAAAATTCTGCAATTCAAGCCACAGTTCTTTTTAATAACATTTTTGCAGCTCTTCTCATTGCACAGACTGAGATCCCTCTATTTCAGGCTATCGTTTCTGTAACTCTCCAGCAGTGCAGTCTGCAGGCATGCTAAGGGCCAAAGCCCTCAGCCATACATGTCCATACTTGGAAACTAAGCCTCTTTCAGCTCTAGAAAGGAACAAGTGTGACACCACCAACTGCTCAGGCCTGAATAAGGAAACTCTGAAGCAAAACCTCGAGTACTTCAATCATGAAACCATACACGTGGTGGGACGTCAGAGTTTGAACACCCTCTAAATCATTGTTTGGATTACATCGTTAATTGGCAACATCTTTCTCTAAACAACAATTCTGACATCTCTTTTACTTGGCTGAGTATCAGGTGATCCAGTTAAAGAAAACAAGTGCCTGCAAGACTGAAAATTCTCAAACTGATAAGGGGCTTACAAATAAAACAACTTCATGCCAGATTTCACCACACTGAATGCACGCAATAGATCACTTGCACATCTGTTAATGGCATCCTTCAACAGTTTCAATGTGCATTATGCTTTTCTCTGAAGACAATAATCACAGATTTTTAGAACTCTAGAAACTTCCCCCTTTCCAATTACTGATTTCTGAATAGAACAGAATTTGCTAGCTGACAGGGGCATGGCTCTAGAAAGTATGTAATTGATCTTGCAAGTTCTTGCCTCTTTTTCTCCATTTTCACATATAGTTTCTCCATAATAAAGCTGAAAGGCACTGCGATTTCTCCCTGACTGCTTGCAGTGTCTGCACTATGGAATGAACGCAGTCACTGGAGCAGCAAGATTTGCCACAGCTTTCATGCTGAAACTAATGAGGTTCCTGGTATAATTTCCATACCCCCTCTAAGCTGATGCTATAAATAACAACCAACGCAGCCTTACATGGCTTGGTCTTGATAAAGTTTCTGATGGTGCCAAAATATCGCATTTCTCTGTGTTCCAGATGATTTTAATAAAGCAACTTCCATCAAATGGAACTCTGTTTGCATTACTCTCATCCCTCTGAGCTGCTTGCTTGATGATTACTTTCAGGTCAGCTTTTATCTCCTCTCTTGCACTTTTATCTCTGTCTAAGCAACAGCATCATTACTCTCTGGAGCCACCCACAAAGCATACAGCCTCTTTCTCAGCACATTACTCATTGATTTAGGACTTTGTTCCATCAGTAGAGCCCACTCAGGGCTCACTGTAGGGAAAGCTCTCTAAAAATTTTCAGTAATTCAGTAAAATTTAAAAAAAAAATGGGTGAAAAGTCTCTAAAGCCAAAATTAACACAGAGATGTTGTATCCAAGTGACCCGCTGCAAAGTGCTGCTACCAGAGCTGAGTCCAGAACTCTGTGCTAGATCTCCAGAACCTGAGAATCTTCCCATTTACAACTATCTTTGGATAAAATTCATGCATTGTGATTTATGAAACCAATCTGTTGTGAACTTAAATGTCATCTGTTCTGAATGGAACTAAATGCATTTCCTATAAAGGAAGAAATCATAGAATCATGGAATTCTTAGAGTTAGAGGTCATCTAATCAGACTCCCCTGCAGTGAACAGGGACATCCACTTCAGCTTGCCCAGAGCCTGATCCAGTCTCACCTTGAAATTCTCCAGGGTTGAGGCACTCACCACCTCTCTGGGCAACCTCTTCCAGTGATTCACCACTCTCACTGCAGAAGGATTTTTTCTTATATTGAACCTAAATCTACTCTCTTTAAGCTTGAAACCAATTTCAAGAGAAAGGAGAGGAGAGCAAAAGAGGAGGAGAGGAGAGGAGAGGAGAGGAGAGGAGAGGAGAGGAGAGGAGAGGAGAGGAGAGGAGAGGAGAGGAGAGGAGAGGAGAGGAGAGGAGAGGAGAGGAGAGGAGAGGAGAGGAGAGGAGAGGAGAGGAGAGGAGAGGAGAGGAGAGGAGAGACTCTAGTCAATTGAAAGTCTTCATGAATTAAGCCCTTTACTACTGATGAGCAAAAAGCAGAAAAAACACAACTGTATTCCCACACTATTGCTTGTGCATTAAGCCATATGCTAGATCCACAATAATCTCAGATGGGATTCTCAGAGACTTTGGGAAATATATCAAACCACAAATCCAGGCTAAGTGTGTGTGTGAGTGTTAGTGCAGTTCTTCAGAAGTAACTGGGTTTGGACCATGAGCTTCAGACTGCAAATGTACAGGGGGACAGCTGTAGCTCTGAAGAGATTCCGACAGGAAATAAAACCTAGTTCGTTGCCACACATGCAACAGTTATATGTCTAGTTGTTAAAAGTTGCATTTTTATTTTTGTCCTAGAAAGGAAAAAACTAACATTAGATCTATCAGAACTATATCAACTTTATTTAGAACTGGAAAGTGGGGTTGTAAAGGTTATTTTCTGAGATCTGATAACTCTTTACTGAAGGACAGAATTTTATTGCACACTGCTGACAATCAGATTAAAGCTATTCTATGGGAGCCTTCTAAATCTTCCATTATTGGTTATATTACCTTCTGCATCACCATAAATGGATTTAGAAAAGTAAATGGAAAAAAATATATAAATAAATAAAAAAATCTGATCTCATTGTAGAAGAAAGCAAGCAGAGATTCAACATTCAAGGCAACAATAAAATGCTATGGGCTATTTTTTTTTTCAGTTTTCAGCCAAAGATTTAAGAAACCTTGCTGAAAAAAGTCTTGTAAAAGGTCATCACTGGTTGAGAGATTCTCCCAGGGGAACCAAACATCTGTTGTAAAGAAACAGTTGTCACTAATTTGTAGAGTTAAAAAATGTATTCATTTCATACTCGAATCCTATCTGAACAATAACGTACTGTTGCAAGAGATGTCATGTAAATGATTTCAACATGTACAGAAAACATGTCTTCAGGCTCTATGAGACCAAGGGTTATCACTGAAGTTAAATCATGTTATTGGCATATCCTACTGCACAAAAACCATTATGACATTGACTTTCCCACTGGCTCACATTTTATCTTGCTTCAGCATCTGTATTGGAAAACCAGTCCTGTTAGTTCTATGTTTATTCATCTAGAGTAGACTGACAAATGCTCAGAGTACTTGAGACTGGGACCAAAATTTGCTATTGCACCTTATTCTAAATATTCATTTTATCTTGTGTTTCAAGTAGAAGGGTAAAGGTTTTGATGTTTTTATATATGCCTGAATCAGCCTTGGGGAGAAAAAAAAAAAGAAAATAAAAAAAAGAAGATAATTAAATCTAGGCTATTTCCATGGAAAAATATGTTCTGTTTCTCTTTCAAGTATTCCTAGTTGCATGTGCTTTTATGTTTCTAACTTCTGCAGCAGCAATGGTGTTCTGTCTAAATACCTTCCTCCCTAAGGAAAAGTGCAAAATACCACATCCAATCAGTGACAACTTGGGTACAACACTGACTCCTCATGTATTTCAAATGAAGCTCAAGGCCCCATTTCCTTTCATCCATGATGGTCAGTATCTGAGCTAAGTGTAAAATTCAGGTTACCTTAGCTCTTCCAGGATTCGGATTGTTCAGGGTAAAACTCTTCTGAGTTAAATTAGCTAAAAAACTACAAACCATTGTATAATCATGTTACGTTTTCAGACTGCATATTCTCCCTGAGAAGAGTATCAGAATAACAAGTTATGACTGAATGAAAGTCACACTTTCATTTTCAGAGAAGAGAACCAGTGTTTCACATTTTGTCTGATATATTTTCAATTTGATTGTTGCAGTGTTTCAAAAGGATCTGAACACTTTTGACTTGTTTAGAAGGAGTAGAAGTAATTATTTATATGGATCCTACAATTGGCTGTATATTTTCCATCTGGTCAGCTGGATCAAATCCAGGTCACCTCTTCACATAAAATTATAGCTAGTATGTGACAAAACTAAGAGAAGTCCAGTTCTCAGCATTTTGATTGCAATCACAAAGAGTAGTACTTTGTCTGTATTTGAAAGAAAGAGGAAAGTGATTGATCGGTATCTGGATTTATTTTCTGCCTTCTGTTCAGTAGTATCTATCAACTTACTTACCTCTTCCCTGCCAAAAAAAAGAAAAGAAAAAAAAAAAAAAAACAACAAAAAACCTGTCTTGAGGAAGTTACTATTTTCCATGCAAAGATAAATCACTGTTCATGTAGTTTCATTTCACAAGTGCCAAATGAATAAAACTTGTCTTCCTTTCCCTCCTCTGATTTACAATATTGTACATAGGGAATAACAATGTTGGAAACCTTGTTAAAAAGTAAGAATTTCTCAGAATTTTCTGCCCTGAAATGCTACCTTTATTTCCACAAGATTTCCCAATGCTTTTCTGTTCCAACTATTTGGGAAAGATGGTTTGGCAAAGGAGAAATGTTGGGAGTGGAAAGTTAGGGTTTGTAAGGCTCAAAGCTATTCAACTTGACAGCCTAACTTAAGTGATGAGGCACATGAAATACAGTTCCAGTATGATCTCTAATGGACCTTCTGAATGCTTTAGTAGCAGGAAGACTGGATGCTTTCTTGCATCTTGAGGAATCGAGGAAATCGACATAAATCTTCCTCCTGAACACCGGCTTGCTCAGAACTTTTGCCAGTAACCAAATGGCTGTCTGATGAGTTTATACTATATAACTTGCACAAATTGCTTGCCTTACATTAAAGTCACCTGCTGCTATATTATTTTGTGCATAAAAATAGTGAATGCCAGTCCATTTGTGCACGATCTGTTTCTCCCAGATTTACGAGGCGGCTGACAGGTGACTTGCAGTCGGCTGCTTCCAGCGCACCCTAAAGCTGTCAGCTGTTCCTCACAGCACAAACACCAGATCTCCAGGATTTCCAAACAGCTCCCAGATGTCTCCAACCTTCCAGAATAAAATGCATTGTTAACGTGAACAGATTTTTATGAGGATTTTTCCTGTTCATGGATGTTCACATGTTGAGTTACTTTGCAGCTGGGCCATAATGAAGGTTGCTTTCCAAAAAAGCTGACCATTTCAGACAAAATCTGCTATTGTTGTGTGGATCGTTGTGTAGATAACATCTGTCAGCACAGTCATAACTTCGGCACAATAATGCTTCAGTCAGGCCTGCTTCCTACTGTCCATAGACAGTCTGCTTGGCTAAGAACAAGCTAGGTACACAGCATCTTTTAGGCAATGGATAGCCATGGGTAAAGCATGGACATCAAGAACCTCCCTTTTCATGCCACCATTTGCAAAATCGTGGCAGATGATAATGTATCAAATTGATGGGCTTATGTATCTACATATTAATGTAATCTTATGTCATAAGTTACTTAAAATATTTCTTCTCACATAGTACTAAGAGCAACAGGCCACAAAATATCTCCCAATGGGGGGAAATTTCATTTAGGAGTCTTCTCCTCCAAATCCTAAAAAAATGGGGGGCATATTTACCATTTGGCTGCCTTCCATTTTTATTCAATCACTGGACACTTCAGCTCAAAAGTTACAACAGAGTGGAAGATCTACTGTCAAGGCTGAATTTATCTTGTTTTACATAATAGCTTTGGTTTTTTCCTGTGAACAGAAGTGTGGCATTGGCTTATAGGCTTTAAAAATTAAAACAACACAAAGAGGTTCATTGGATATTTTTTGTTTCCTTTTTCACAATTCTGTCTTTAAATTTGAAGAGCCTTAATACGCTCTTTGATTTTTTTTAGGCTGAAAGTTGACACATAAACCAAACTGAGATAAAAGAAAGAAAATGAGAATTTTTCTTATAAAGGAGAAAAAGAGCATGATTTGGAGCCAGGAAAACAAAACCTTTTAGACAATGGATGGTGACTTTTCAAGATTAAAATATAATAATCAATGAAATTTAAATTGTCAGCTGAAATGCAGTCCAAAATAAATACTCGGAATCTTACAGACACCACCGTGGGCAACTGGGCGCGTTGCCTTTACCCTGCTGAGACACTGAATTCAGACATGTATAAATGCACACATTCACGGTCATGAACTAAGGTTTCAGTGAAGGAACTGAAAACCAGAGAGGAGGCAATGTCCATGTAGACGTCTATGTTACTGCAGACCACACACGATCACTGAGTCTTTTTCTTAATAGCACAGAGACAGTGTTTGCAATTTGATAGTGGAATATTTGCCCGAGTGCTTCATGTCAGTAATAGTTATCAGTCATAGGTAAGAGATAGGACTGAAACAGAAGTGAACAACAAATCCAACATGACAGTCTATTCAAATGACTTGCAGAAAATATTTTCTTTGTACTATAATATAATCATACCCACCTCCTCTTTAGCCATGCTTCCACGTGACTCATTTCTGTGGTCTCCACAAAATGAAATCAAAATCAGCCTTTTCTTCCGGGCATTCAGATCAGTTTATAATTTCCAATTTTAGCTCATTATTTGAGCCGGTAAATTATTAGCATGACTTAAAAATCCTGCCACAATCCACTCTTTGATACTTATTTATACCTTCCTCCATTAGAAGGCCTTAAAAACATCAGAGATCTTTCATTCTTTCTTGGAGCTATTGATGGAGTATCAGCACAGTTCGAAGGTCTGTATAAAATTAACACAAACCATTAGTTTTTATATCAGCTGGCTACAGCTTCTTGGAAGCTGCTGATAAAATGAGGAAAGGAAAAAAGCCCCACAAAACACCTCTAGATGTAGTTATCTTCATCTTGATCTACTGTTAAATTGCAAAGTATTTCATCACTATCATATGAACTGATTGCCACACTTGCCATTATCTCACTTGATAAAACTTCTGCACTAAGCACAGGAGGAGATATTGTCAGACAATGCATTTTCTGCACTACTGGCAATACTTTCAGAAGGGTTTTTTAACTGACAAAAGGGTCAGCAAGGACATCTCTTTCCAAGTATCAGGCTATCTAACTACAGGTTTTAACACAAGCCACAGAATTCATCTTTCTTCTCTACATTTACCCAATAAATATTTCTGCATCTACTTGTATATGCATTTCCCTTTTTATGTGTTATACATGTATATATTCACATGTGAAATTAATCTATGTGAATGCATTGTATATGTTTTACCATATACATGAGCTGGAGTTAATTAGATTCATGCACTATGTCATTGTCACCCATGAAATCAGTGCTACCACGGGCTTGCTACCAACAGCAGATGAAACACTTGTTGGACCGGCAAACTGTGATCATCCACTTGCACAAATTTGGAGGGATGTTTTAATATTCACATCATTTCTTTGGTCCAGCACAGACCAAACTTTTGTGTTCACCAACGTATTAATCACGTGCTTAACTTCAAGCATATGTTTTGCATCACAGATTTTAGGATCTGGCCCTAGGATTCTAAGGTGCACTTTTGCTGGACTCACAAACAGGTTGTTCATTAGTTAGACCCATCTCCAGTCACTGGAACTCTGAGTGAATGTGTATTTAATTTAATGGATAATTAACCTACACGTAGTTTATTTTTTCATTCAGTTTCTGAGTTGCATTTCACCGTCAATCATTCTTCCTTCTCAAATGAGCCGGCATGGTGTTTACCAAGGCTCTGGAGACTTCACAAGGAAAGTGAGTAGTTATTTTGATTCATTGCTGTAACAGATTGTAAACCTCTCCTCTGTTTTTAGAAACATTTACCATAGCAGCTGAAAAATGATTTTTCAAAATACTATTGCTAGAGCCATGGGATTAGATCTTGGGTTTAATCCAAAGCAGGATTTTTGTTTTTAGGGGAGATTTTCAAGTTAAACCAACCTTCCTCTGTAGCATGTTGCAATCAATATGACTTTCTGTTTGTTGATGTTGGCACAAGAACAGGTGAGGAATTATCAGTGAAAATGAGCTGAATCATTTTTTTTAATTATTATTATTATTTTTTTTACTAACAGCAGAAACATTGCTGCTTCACTTTGTTAATTTCACTTGTTTCATTTCATGCAGTTGTTTCCTATTCTGCATAAACTTAAAAGCTGGAAATGAAGCAGATTCTTGGAATGGCGCAATTTTGGTTTAAGACTTTTACTAGAGTGAAACTCCATTTTTTCCTTATTTTTAACATATTCCTTTCATAAAAACCTGATAATTTGTGTACAGTATCAAAATACAATTGTGATAGCTGTCTTTTGTTTGATTATACAAGTGAAGTCAAATATGGGTAAGACCTACTACTACTCATATCTAGTGTGCAACTCAGGTTTATCATCTACTCAATAACAAACTTCTGTGCATTCCAATAATTGCCTATACACAATACAAAAATACCTCCCCTCTACTTGTCTCGTTCATGTACTCTGTCAGTTCTGTGTTGTAAAGTATTCTTTCTGTCTGAGCTAATGTGTTTTCAGGGAGATAAAAACATATTCAAATGTTTCACTGCGATTGGAAGTGTCAAGATGAACTGCTGGGAAATCATACCACCAAGAAAGATGTTTAAATTCTGACTTCTCCTCTAAATCAGGATGCAAAGCAGTGCTGTGGTGTCAGAAATTGCCACACGCATACAAATTCTGTCTTATGGTCAGTCTCTAGCAAATGTGGTACCCATGAGCCACACACAGTGAATTGCACAATCCATAAGGTATTCATGGCATACCACCTACATCTTTTGGAGAATTTGGACCTCAAAGGCCAAAGGAATGGGTCTGTAAAAGCACACACACAGGTAAAAATCTGCATCACCCAATCATCACTCTTAATCCCAGGAAGAGACTGTTGACACTTTGGGCCATGATCACATTTCTTCATCTTCTTCACCCATGCTTACAAGGGTTAGGAAGAGCTCATAAGCTGGCTTTTAGGTGCCTTTTAGAAACCTGCTGTGCTTTCCTCTTCTATTTCAGAGCCCAGTCCATGCCATCAGGTTTGACAGTGGTACCAGTCAGCTCTGTTGGGTCAGATTTCCTCAGTACTATGCAAAATAAATGCTGTGTACTGAAAACACTGCCTGTTAAAAAGAATAATTTTAGACAAAATTCACACTTCTATTCAAAAGATAATGATTTTATTTAGTTACCTATTCTGTTTTTGGGGTAAAACAGTTCTAAAAGTATGTTTATTGCTTCTGGTTAAAGCAAATTTCTAATGCCTACCAGTGCAAAATATGTATAGATTCCTATTTTCCTTTTCAATACAAATATTAAATTACTTCAGTGGTATGACTAAGACAAAGAAAAGCTTGCTTTATTTTAAAGGGGTGGGAGTGATTTGCTGGAGTTAGCCAAGCTGCTTTCAAGGGCTGCTCTTTTTCAATTTGCCAGCATTTACTCATGTGTCTTTCTTTTTTCTGCAGCTGCTGCTACAGATGTGAGGCCAAAAAACCTGAATAAAGAAAGAAGTAAATAAGGAGGTCCTTCAGCTTTCATAGAATGCTAGATTTCTGTTTGTGGTTGTTTAGCCTCACGCCAATAACACTAATGATATTGGTTAGCAAGAAGTCAGAGAACTTTTCCTCTAAACAATCACACTCGCACTCAGACAACTTATTGCAACAAACACAGCAAAAATACAGACAGTATGTGCTGACATTCTGGTAAAAAAGAAATGTGGAACAACAGTTTGTGTTTATCGCTGCATCTCTCATTACTTTCTCACACTGCCCACTGATTTCTCCTCTTCGTATAACATCTGACATCTCAAACCACTGAAAAGCTGCAAAGGGCTTTTCAAAACATCAGAACTCCTTTGACTCGCCACAAAATTGTTCCTGCTTTCCCCTAAATGTGAGATTTCATTGTGGGATTTATGGGCCACAACTGCAACATTTTAGCACACTAGAATGGCAATATTTAATCCCAGAGGAATAACACATTTCAAATGTTGAAATCTTTTTGTAGAGACAGAGCGCTTGTGTCTAACCAAGAAGTGTACAAGCATGATGGACTTTCAAGCTCAGATAGTTTTATGTACATAAAAAAGTTATTTGATTGCTTCTTTGTGTGTGTGGCTTAAATATGCTTTTCTTACATTCCTTGCACCTGGACTTACAGACGGGAAAGGAACAGCTTTAGAGGTAACAAGACTAGAAAGATGGGTGTAATTAGTGCATTTCAAACCCCAAAGAGATAACTTTTGTAGATAGCTGTGTTAGGCACATCGCACTGTAATGAGTTCAACACATGTGTAGGGCAGGAGCCATTATTTCATTACCTTCCATTACAAAATGTTTCCCATGCTCTTACAGTACCATGAAATAGTACTTATTACCACACACTGAATTTGCTTTTCCTATTGCCCCAGAGCTTTATGAATTACTTCTGATGGACATGAGACAACATTCAGTTTTTTCTTTTTACTTTTTGGAAATTATGTTTGAAATTGTGCCAGGAATCAAAGGGAAAACATTAATTATTCTAAAATCTGCTGTAAGATCATTGGGTTAATCACCCTTCCTTGGGATTTGTACAACATGGACACATACATAAGTTATAGTCATCTGAGGCATTCTTTACATAAAAGAGGATTAATAGTTAAGTACTTTTTGGATGCAATTTTTGGGACCTGTTTTGCACTTATTTTTTTACCCTGATGTTAAGGGACATCTAGACTGGGTGAAGAACTCGCTGACATCTAGACTGGGTGAAGAATTCGCTGGGTGAAGAACTGGTTGGATGGCCGGGCCCAGAGAGTTGTGGTCAATGGAGTGGAATCCAGTTGGCGGCCGGTCACAATTGGCGTCCCCCAGGGCTCGGTGCTTGGGCCGCTTCTGTTTAACATCTTCATTGATGATTTGGATGAGGGGATTGAGTGCACCCTCAGTAAGTTCGCAGACGACACTAAGCTGGGAGGGAGTGTTGATCTGCCTGAGGGGAGAAGGGCACTACAGAGAGACCTGGATAGACTTGATCGATGGGCCAAGGTTAATGGAATGAGTTTCAACAGGGCCAAGTGTCGGGTCCTGCATTTTGGTCATAACAACCCCAGGCAATCCTACAGGCTTGGGGAGGTGTGGCTGGAAAGCTCCCAGACGGAAAGGGACCTTGGTGTGCTGATGGACAGTCGGCTGAATATGAGCCAGCAGTGTGCCCAGGTGGCCAAGAAGGCCAATGGCATCCTGGCTTGTATCAGGAATGGTGTGGTGAGCAGGACTAAGGAAGTCATCCTGCCCCTGTACTCAGCATTGGTGAGGCCTCACCTCGAGTACTGTGTCCAGTTTTGGGCACCTCAGCACAAGAAGGACATGGAGGTACTGGAGCAGGTCCAGAGAAGGGCAACGAGGCTCGTGAAGGGCTTGGAGAATCAGCCCTATGAGGAGAGACTAAGGAAGCTGGGGCTGTTTAGTCTGAGGAAGAGGAGGCTGAGGGGAGACCTTATTGCTGTCTTCCAGTACCTGAAAGGTTCTTACAGTGAGAGTGGGGCAGGTCTATTCTCACTACTGACTTGTGACAGGACGAGGGGAAATGGCCTCAAGTTGCGCCAGGGCAAGTTTAGGTTGGATATTAGAAAGAACTTCTTTACAGAAAGGGTGGTTAGGTACTGGAATGGGCTCCCCAAGGAGGTGGTTGAATCGCCATCCCTGGATGTGTTTAAGAGCCGCTTGGATGTGGTACTCAGGGATATGATTTAGCAGAGGTTTGTTGTTGTGGTATTGTTTTGTGGTTGTTTTTTAAGAGATAGGCTACTGGTTAGGCTGCGGTTGGACTTGATGATCTTCAAGGTCTTTTCCAACCTGAGTAATTCTATGATTCTATGATTCTAGACAGGTAGCTGGGATGAAACATTTGGCAGTAATGTTGGCATTGGTTCTGTATCTTCATATCTTCATGGCCAACAGAGAAGCTAGAAGGTCATCTTAAAAAGCATTACCACTAGATTCTCCAGTTTTGCTGTCTCTTTTTGCCATTTAGAATCTCACTCATTGAAAGCTTCTTGCTTCTTGTTGTGTACTGGGTTAGTAATCAGGATTTTGTTTGGTTATTTTTCCCAAGTCGCATCTAAGACTTCAAGTAGAAAATCATCATAGCCAGATATTAATAGCTACAGAGGTAGAGGATCTCTTCATAGTGGAACACAATTTCAGATGGAGGCAAGTCATTGAACTCAGCAGCTGTGCAACTGCGTCACCAAACCCCTCGTGCTGCCCCATTATTTTCCTTGGCTACTCCTTCCTTTAAGAACTTGTTTTTTCCTGACTGTTCCTCAGTTGACTGTTTGCAAAGGCCTGGCTGCTGTTTGTTGAAGAAAGAAAGAGTGAGCAGTTGTTTCTGTTATTCTCCAGAGAGTTTTGCAGGGAGAATGCTGTTAAATATTGATATATTCTCACAGTCTCCACAGGAGCCCTTTGACTGAGAGGAAGAGGAAGGAAGGCTGGGAAGACCTGCTCTGTCTGGCCTTATTCTCCAGAGTGTAAAAAACAAAAGAGAAAGAATAAATATCCTTTTCTCCTTTGTTTGTTTGTTTGTTTGTCATTTTTGTTACTGTCATAGCCTGAAGCTCTGCTCGCCTGTCCATCCTGTGTGCTGCTCAAGCAGCAGTTCATAGGATCTTAAAATCATAGAACCACAGAGTAACCTGAGTTGGAAGGGACCCACAAGGATCAAATCCAACTCCCAGCTCCACACAACACCACCTGAAAATCTGACAGCAGTGTCCAAATAATCCTTGATCTCTGGCAGCTCAGTGCTGTGCCTGCTGCTCTGTGCAGCCCATTCCATTCCCACTGCCCACTGGTGCTGCCCCTGTCCCTGACCCCCAGCTGCCCCTCCCCTGTCATAGCTCCATGCCTTTCCCTCAGGCCCTATCGCTGTCACAGAGATCAGAGCTCAGCGCTGCCCCTCCGCTCCCTGCGAGGAGCTGCAGCTGCCATGAGGTCTCCCCTCATCTCCTCTGCTCTGGGCTGAGAAAACGGAGGGGCCTCAGCTGCTCTTCATACATCTTGTCCTCTAAACCTTTCACCACTGATAGTGAATTCATACTTGAGGACTTTTTGACAGAAAAATACAATGTAAGGTTTTCCTGCTTGTTTGCCAACAGATAGAGAACTGAGCCAGCCAGTAATATCTTCTAAGCAACTGTCTACTTGCTCTTCTTCTGCCTAGGGAAACACCCCATAGAATGACCTGTATGGTTCTCTACAATAAAAACCCACCTAGCTGCATCTGCTGCCTCAAGCACTGAGAAGGTCTGGAGAAGACACTACTATTTGTAGAACACCAAAGTTTCAAAAATAATCTTTTACTGTGGGAAGAGGAATGGGAACAAACACAGACCTGGATGTTTTCTCCAGACTCCTTCAGATAAATAAAGATTACAGAAAACCAGGTAAATAAAGGCGATAAAATAAAGTAAACGTTCTACACCACCATTCCTTTCCCTTTTTTAGCTCTTCTTCCTACTTCAAAGCAATCCAGAGACTGTAGTCTGAGGTGTGGGTACAGAAAGCATACCCAGACTATCCATGTATACAGCCTTTGGGATAAGCTCTTGATCTTGCATCTTTGAAAGCCAGTTCCAGGGTAGTGGTGTCTAAACTGAGGCAGCATCACCTTCTATATCCAGCAATGACATCATGTTAAATAATTTTTTCATCAACCTACTGCCCTCGGATTATGGACTTGAAATGCTCAGCAAAGCACTCCAGACTTCAGATCTTGGGAAGAAAAAACTCTCTCTCTTCCGGCTTTCAAACCAAGAAAGCACTGAGAAAGAAACAAGCAGTCAAAACAAAATTAAAAGAGTGGGTGACTGCTGTCTGAGATACGTATGGTGGTGCAGAATAGCTGGTGCAAAACCACTGGAGAACAAACAGAGCAGCTGCAGAGAAGAGCAAAATGCAGAAGTGTAGAGCAGCTGTGGTGGAAGAAGCTGTGCAGAAGAGCTTTGCAGAGGAGAGCTGGTGTAGGATCAGTCAAAACAGACTCACAGAAAGGAGAGACTGCTGGCTGGGTATGTGGTTGTGCAGAACAGATGCAGAACAACAAGCAGAGGAGAGGGGTCTTCAAATGCCTAGTTCAGGCAGCTGAACAGCAGTCTCAGCCAAATGTCATGCTTATGTAATTACATAAAATATATCTTTTCTTTAAAAGATCTGTCTCCTGAGGGAGATATTCTTGATATTCTGTGCTGTTTTCCCCTCTTGTTTTCTGTTTTATCCATAATTTGTCTTCCCAACTGCCTCCATGCCGTTTTATGTGTTTGCATGGTTTCATCCCACTCCTGTCATCTAACACACATAAAACGTGAGAAGCTGTCTTTCACTTTCCCAGCCCCACAGCAACGACAGTTGGTACAAAGGGTGAAAGGGAGCTCGGAGGCAGCAGTTAGCCTGCTCCAGTGCTGTGCAGCTCCCCTGTAGAATGGAAAGCTCCTGAAGTGCTCACATCCTTTGGAACATTATCACTGATGTCTTCCTTATGTTAGGGACAATATTTACTGGGCAATATTGGCAGGAGGAGGACAGTTAGACTAAATGATCTTAGAGGTCTTTTCCAACCTTAATGATTCTGTTATTCTACAGTTTTGCTGTCTCTGCCTTGCAGAAATAATGTAGTAGTTTTAGAAATTGTTCCTAATAATAAAGGGTTTTTGGACAGATGATACACCAAAAATGTTCAACTTCTCGACTGAAACTCAACTTGAAAAAGCTGAAAAGCTGCATCTGCCTGTTTCTTTGAAAAACTGAAATAATATTTTAGTTGCCTTTTTTTTTTTTTTTTTTTTTAATAAGTGACAGACAGTAATTACATCTGCCTGAACATTTCTTTTTCTAGAGACACAAACTGCCATTTTATGCTCTAGAGATCTTAGCTAAGAAACAGATAACAAGCTTGTCTCATGGACCTAATGTTAACTGGCATCAGTAGTGCTGACTTTGTCTTCTGACAAAGCAACAGAACCACAGAATCACAGAATGACCCGGGTTGGAAGGGACCTCAAGGATCATGAAGCTCCAACCCCCCTGCCTGGCAGGGCCATCAAACTTCCACATTTACTAGATCAGGTTGCCCAGGGCCTTGAACACCTCCAGGGACAGGGCATCCACAACCTGCCTGGGCAGCCTGTTCCAGGACCTCACCACTCTCCTAGTAAAGATCTTCCCCCTAACATCCAACCTAAATCTTCCCTCTTTCAACTTAAAACCATTTCCCTTTGTCCTAATATTATTGGCCTTTCAAAGAGTTTAATCCCCTCCTGATTATAGGTTCCCTTCAGGTACTGAAAGGCTGCAATGAGGTCACCCCACAGCCGCCTTTTCTCCAGGCTGAACAAGCCCAGTAAACATTGCAGCTCTGACCAGCATGAGGAGGCAAGGGGTACTTATAATTTACTCTCCTATCCTAATGGTTAAATGACATAGACACTATTTCATCCAAAGGAAATTGCTGTTGATCCTTGTTCCGTTGGAGTGAAATCTTTGATGCAAAGGCAGTAGAGACCACTAGATGTGTGTGCGCCAAGACTGTCAGAGAGAACTTAGAAAAAAGGAAGTGTTGGTGGGACACAAGTTTTCGATGAGTAAGGAAACAACCTTTCTCCATTCTGCAGTCACTTCCAAAAGGCCAAGGTGTATATATATATATATATATATATATATATATATACACATATATATACGCAGGGTATTGCTTCAGCTCAGCAGAGAAGGACCTGGGGGATCTGATGGATGAGAAACTTAACATGAGCCAGCAGTGTGCTCTTGCAGCACTGAAAGCAAATGGTATCATGGGCTCCATCAGGAGAGGGGTGGCCAGCAGGGATAGTGAGGTGACTGTCCCTCTCTATTCTGCTCTTGTGAGGCCCCATCTGGAGTACTGTGACCAGGTATGGAGCCCTCAGTACAAGAAAGACAGTGAGCTGTAGGAATGCCTCTCCTATGAAGACAGGCTGAGGAAGCTGGGCTTGTTCAGCCTGGAGAAAAAAAGGCTGTGGGGTGACCTCATTGCAGCCTTTCAGTACCTGAAGGTATTATCAGGAGGGAAGTAAACTCTTTGAAAGGGTTGATGATAGTAGGACAAGAAGAAATGTTTTTAAGTTGAAAGAGGGAAGATTTAGGTTGGATGTTATGGGGAAGTTCTTTACTAGAAGAGTGGTGAGGTCCTGGAATAGGCTGCCCAAGCAGCTTGTGGATGCCCTGTCCCTGGAGGTGTTCAAGGTCAGGTTGGATGGGGCCCTGGGCAACCTGATCTAGTAAACTTGGAAGATTGGTGGCCCTGCCAGGCAGGGGGGGGCTTCATGATCCTTGAGGTCCCTTCCAACCCGGGTCATTCTGTGATTCTGTGGTTCTGTTGCTTTGTCAGAAGACAAAGTCAGCACTACTGATGCCAGTTAACACCGAAAAATTAGTAACATACTTTAACTAACTTGTTAATCGATGGATACAGGCAGCCTGGTGTACTTCACAAGCTGCAAAATGGTAATCCTAGCATGGTACCCACTTACATATAGGCTTGAAGTTAGTCATGACAGCATCCTTCTGCATCTCACAGTTATCCTAAGTCCAGAACATAATTATGTTTTTTGCAAACTTGGATGCAAACATTGCAATGCAATGGAAAGGGCTTAACTCTTTTGGAAAGGAAATACTTAACAGATATGGCTACATCACTTTTGCTCATGGGGTGAAAACATCTCATGTTTTACTGACATGGATATCATGCCTCTATTAAGGGCATAGGAAATGTTGTGAGGTAAAGGAAAAGCATTCATTTTTAGGATGAATATAACCCATCTGTCTTTTAGCTATGCATCTACAGTCACAGATAACCCGCAAGTAACAAGGCTGCTCTTCACACAAGTCAGCACAACCTCAATGTCTAGATTTGATGGTGACTTAAAGAGAAGGTTCTATTTGCCCCAAGAATTTCACTTTGATGCAAAAATCTGTTAAAGACACAACTATCAAATTTAGTAGACACAGTTAATGTTAACAATATTCACTAACAAAGAAAGAAGATCACTCTGTGTTTTAGGGTATTCGGGAGATCCAGATTTAGCCCTTAGCATTTTCTGTACTAGGTTTACTATACAAGACTCATAAGTTGTAGCTGTAAAACAAGGCTAATAGCTCTTCCTTTCTGCTTCTTTTCACATGCAGGCAGAATAGAGTATAACACAATCCCAGCTAGATAGTCACTAAACAATATCGGAGCTCAATTCGTGAATATGAAAAAAACAGTGTAAAAAAATGACTTGTGTGCAAAACATTTCTAAACACTGCCTAAATAAGGGCAGATTAAGTATTCCACATACCTGTATAGGAGTCTTATAGCATCGGGGGCTAATTTCCAGCAAGAAAATTCTCTCCTGGAAAAGTCTACTCCAGTTTGACATGCAAGGGAGGGTAGAAAGCACTTTTTAAAAAAGAAAGAGCTTTACACCAACATTTTATTTGTGTAAACTTTAATCTCCTTACAGTAGAAACTTATACAGTACAAGCCAAAAGTGGTATAACAATTTTACAGCAAAGCTTACCAGTAAAATGCAAAACTAATTTGTATAAAAAAGAAAACCAAACAAACAACTGTGCACTTTCTCAAACTTAACTTTGTTCAGCACATTGTTTTGATTTATATATAATAAGGCATTAATTCTATAAGAATCATTTACTATATTCCAAAATTGCATGACCTAGGTGTAACACTCTATAGCCTGATACCATTTTTGTTCCTTTCGATATTTACAGATTTAGTCTGCCTGCATTGGTATGTAGCACACAAGCACTAAGAACAAACACAAGCCTTGCCAATATTAGTTTCACATTGAAAAAGTTTTTTACATATATATATAAAAAGCTCACTTACAATAGCATGATTCTGCATGACTAATTTATGACTATTTTCCTCTGTCAGCATATTTCCTCAACTCCAGTTGTATTTTGGTCTTTCCAAATGACAAGAACTAAACCTGCTCTGAAGTATGCTTAAACTGGAAATGGAACTCATTTCCTTCAGCTACCCAAACCATGCTCTCTTCCCTCTCCCCAGAACACCAGTCTTAATTTGCTTTGAAAGTTAATTTTGCAATACATGGTATAACTGAATTTACTCTAGCTACTATGTACAGAAATGGCTCAGGCAATTAAGTTAGTCCACCTTGTCATTAGTCAACACAAAGTATAATTACTGTAAGCTGTAAAGGAGGTATCTAGTGTTCCAGAGTAAGTGTGTTTAATTATGGTGGGGGTTTCCTCAGTTCTATTTACATGACAATTTCAGGCTCAATGTTAAATAGTAAGTCATCATTTCCTCTTCGAACTTCAAGTAGTAGAGGTGATTCATTCATCACAGCCTCCTGAAGGTCACTGGAAGTCATCAAAGGACGCCCATTGACTTTAACGATGATATCTCCATCTTGAATACCTCCTCTGCAAAGAAGGAAGAAACAGACAATAAAGAAAATGTACCAAGTCTATTTACCACCTCTTTGACAGTTGTGATAACTCTTGGCAACTTTGGGGATAACCCAAAGGCACAATTTTAAGTTGTTTAAACACAAATCATGACTGCTATAAAACATACTTGGATATGAACAAGAATACTACGCACTAGTATCCATTTGGAGATTTATTTACAAAGAATCATAGAAAATAAAGTGCTCTACACACCTATGAGAAGGTGAATTTGGAACAACTTCATGTACATAAATTCCACTCCTGACATCAGGAAAATCAGCATTATTGTGTTTCAATTCTTCCACCAATCTAGAAGAAGAAATATAAAGCATTTCATTTCACTACAAAAGTAGTAGCACTCAGAAATTCATATTTATTCCCTATTATATTTATTCTTAAATTTTTGTGGTAAAAAAAAAAAAAAGAAAAAAGAAAAAAGAAAAAAAAATATTTCAGGTCTGTGTACAGTGTAGGCTAAGGCCCTCTTTGAGAGAGATTTAATCATTAAAAGATGGGGACTCTCAAATGGAAAGAAAGCTGAAATGTCTGAATACCGTTTCACTTCACTTTATTTTTTTTATAGAGGAAGCTAATACAATTAAAAAACTAAAACAAACACAGTGGAAAAAAAATAGTCTTTTCCTGAAAATATAGGCCTGGAGATCTTGCGCTGCTTCATTGGACACCACAAAACTAGTGAAATCTTGCATTGTGTTCATAATACAGTTACACAGAGAACCATTCAGAACTCCTCTTTGTTGGTGGTGATCCAGGGACGTAATACCCTTCCACTGATTTATTCCAGCTGAGGATCTGACCCTTTAGGGAGGACTGAACTCAATAAATAAAGAAGGCTTCACTACAACACCAGCTGGAAATTGTCTTGTTTAATTTTGTAGTCTACTGCCACTTTGGAAGTATGCCTACTGCTGGGAATGAACACAAGTGTTAGAATCCTCATCTGTAATTCCAGCATACATCCAGGTAGCAGCAAGATATGAAGCAATAAGAAAAAAATATATAGAAATGGAGGAAGGTGTTCATATTCAGAGTTTGTTAGTATGGAAGCAAAAAGGTTTGAACTTTAGCAACTACTTTCCTTCCAGTTAGTCATTAGACAAGAAATCTCACATCATATGGGCACTATTGACACTGATAAAATTACTATCAAATCCTCAAGAGTCACATGAATGCAGCAGCCTGTTTAAACAACACCTAAAACCTGCTGTCACTCCAGACATGTTTGTCAAGAACCTAAAGAATTACCCAGGCCCTTTCCAGTTCCCTCCAAATTTCACACATTATGCACAATCATACAGATCACCTATCTAAGATACTTACGCAGGTGTTATTGTCAGCATCCGGATACCAATGAAACGCTTTTTGCTATCTGAAAAGAACACAACAGGCATTTGAGAAATTCAGGCAAACGTGGACAAAATAGCTACTTTGTTGACCCAAATAACTACCTATTGAAACAGGAAGTATCATAGTAAAAAAAAACAAGCAAACAAACAACTAATCACAAATCATGCAAATCTACACTGAGGTCATTTATTTTGTTTAACCTTGGTGTATGGAATGACAATCTTCCTCCCTGCCAATGAGAGTAAGAGAGAAGCTCATTTATTCTATGTAAGACTTTTCCCTCAGCAAGTTCAGGAAATATTTATTGAGTTATTATCACATGACTTCAGTAAATGGAAGATCTCATAACCAATTGCCAGTTCTTCTGAAACAGGTCAAGAAAGCGTAATCATACAGTGTTCTCATTATAACTGTAGAAACAGGATTAAAAAAAATGAAAATTCCCAACTTTCAGAGAAGACAGTCTTATAAAGAAAAAAAGGAAAGGCTCACACCAAGTTATGTTTCAGTGAATGAAAAACAATTTTAAAAAGCCCAAATGGACAGGCCTTACTCAGGACTTTACAGAAATTTAAATGGTAGAGATTCACTCCATCAGGAGGAGAGCCACATTTCTGAAGTTAGCTTTTAGTAGTCATGATACTATGCAGCTGTTTAATGAACAAATGCAGTTTGATGACTTTCCTGGAGTGCTTCAGTAGTTAGTTATATCCGGTATGAAACAAAATTTCCCCTTACTTGTTCCAGCTTAACTATCCCACAATTTCTTTGAGTTTCTCTGTGTTCTCGTGTGAGGAAAAATATTGTTAAGGAGATGTATAGTTCCCTCTAACTTTTGTTCTTTCCAAGAAAAAATAGTCCCTAGTAAAAGAATTAGGCCTAAATCTTAAGAGTGTCCAGTACTCCCATTAGGGTCACCAAAAATGCTAAGTACTAAAAAGTTGTATTTTCTACACAGGACAGTCTTATGTCTGTAACTCATCTCTGCTTTTCCCTGAAAACTTTTGGCTCTCTTGTATTTTCTTGTATTAGTAAAATTACTGTGATCAAAATCAGCAATTAGAGTGCCAGTAGCCCAATTACTTGAAAACGTAGTCTCAAAAGCATTGGTCATGGCCATGAACACCCATAATTCTTTCCAAATCTACATGGTAAATGCAAACACTCAAGTACAAGTTTTCACTTTTATTTTAAAAAGCAAAACATGGTAACTCTGATACATAAAAAACAATTCCCCCTTTCTGTGATGTTAAGCAGTTAATTGATGAAGTTGTCTCCCTGAGACCACAGTCAACCACACAGATAAACACTCTGCAAGCAGTTTACTGTCTGTATTACACAGTTTGCTGCTGGTCATCATCTGTGGGATATTGAAGTATGAATTCTCTGGGGTGCTGAGATCAAAATGTTTACATGGAAAAAAATGAAAATAAGAAAAGGGACAAGAGAAACTGATCTGGAAGAAACAAAACAACAAGGGAAAGACTGGACAACGGTGTAGAAACACTGTGTTAATAATGCTGATCTAAAAGGGAATTATTTCCCCAGTGGCTAACAATATAAGCAAAAAAATAAGGCCTTGGAGCAAGTAATCTGATAACTACATGCTCACTGATAAATAAGGATGTAATTTCACCTTCATCTTTTAGCAGTTTAATCTTATTATACCTTTGTTTATTCAAAACGACCTTCAGCCCTCTCTCTTCAACAAATTTGACACACTTCAAATAGTGGTTCATACTTAACCAGTGAACTTAAACACTATTAAGTGGTTCACTTAGTACAGACTATGGTATTAAGTGAAACTATTAGCTGTGAGCTATGGGTTATTTTGACTGCAGAATCTTGATTCCTACCCTCCCTGGTCCACATCATTTTGAACATCAGAAAGCTTCAGGTAAGAAACATTTAGTAAAGAAAATTTCCTTCCATTTAATTTAACTCATGTCAAATATGTTATACGAAGTTTTCATCAACAATAAGTGGAGGGATTAAAACTGACCACTTTTTTGGAAGTTCCAGCAGAGACTGAACGAGCAGTACTATTTTAACACAAGAGGCCTTATGGAGGACACATTGGGTGTCTTTACTCTTTTAATATTTTATCAAATTAATAACTTGCTATCTTCTATCCTATAGAATTTATGTTAAACACTTTCTGGTTTTATTGTTCTGTTCATGTCTAAACTAACTAAAGGAATAGTTAACAGAGATAAGACTAAAAGTGAGAGATTCTTGTCCATTACCAGCAAAAGACAGTGGTTAAAAATAAATAAATAAATAAAATAAAATAAAATAAAAATCAAGATATAAATGGAGACACTTAATTTCAAGTTCTGATTTAGGAATTCCTCGCTATAAAAAGAGCTTGATGTTATTACTTAAATTCAAAATTAGCTAAGAATTTCAGACCTTTCAAGCAGTAAGTATACATAATGTAGTAAACTGCTGGTCAAAAATACATTAGAAAATATTATGCATCACACATACTTAGGAAATACAGAATGTTTAGACAATAATTATCAATGCACATAATTTATTCAAGTGCCATTCTCTCCTAATGTTTCCCCTTCCCTGTCTTATACTTAGTTAAATCATACTTGCAGTTCTTACATGTATGGGATTTCAAGAATGTACACGTATATAAAATTGGCAGTTATCGGATCAGCTGAGATTTAAAGGACTAAAGGTCATATTTATTTAATAATATCCTGAGCATCTCCTATATGCTAGAGTTAATCTGGAAAGAGATTTTAGAATTTTATCATCTTCAGGCAATGTGATATTTAGAGCAAAATGGTAAAACCACTAAACTTATTTCTATGACCTAATGGTACCATAAGGGTGGATCCCACTGAAACTACTGAAATGCAGTTGAAGCAAAATAAAATATGATAAAAGCATCCCAAAAAATTTTGCTTACATAAATTCCTTATGACAAGAAATAAGGCCTGTACAACAAAAATGAAAACTACTGCTGGAGGCCTAAAAAAAATGTAAAATTAATTTCAGATATTATGAAAATATCTGCTAGAAGTCCTATTCCTCTGTGCATCAAGAGCTCTAAATGATGAATCTTCTGTTCAAAGTACTTTGGTGAGTTAAAATAAATAAATAAATTGCCTATGCAAAGAGCACGTCAAGCAGTGAAGTCACTAATGTTAAGAGAAAGTGTGAAACCTTCACCTTTGATTATACAGTAATGAGAACTTTGGAAAAACAGGTAGTACGTGCAAATCACAAGATAAATCTTTCACTTTTAAGAGCTGCATAGGCAGCTCTTCTGTTTTCATGTCCAAGGCATTCTATACTAATTAGAGTATTACTAAAGCAATACTGAGTTCTTTTCAGTAGTAGAATCCCAGACCTGTGCCTTTCTTCATTTCATTGACAGGTTAAGGTAACAATTGGCAGATGACAGCATCACTTTTTCTTGCAGACTTTACCTTTATTTTGTTTGTCAAGTGACTCTGTGAGGAACTGAGTAATGCGGTCTGATGGAATTGCAAAGGAAATTCCAGCTGTAACCTTCAAGGTATTAATTCCAATCACTTCACCATCCTGTTGGGAAACAGTACTCAATTAATACACTCCTAAGTGGCAAGATTCAGCTCACTTCCTAGCATTTCATTTTAAAAACTGGCGTAAGTAATTCTTGAGCGCTGTAATCACTCAAGAATTAAACATTACTTCTTAGGGAGGATCTGGGCTCTGATTCACAATCCTTCTCACATTTAACAGAGTTGATCAGAGAGATTACAGCACAGTTTGTTCATCCAAGGTCCATCCAACCACTCAGCAAGACGTTCCCTCCGCCAAGCAGGTGGTGGAGTCACATCTATCACTACAGCCAGAATTCAAACTGCAAAACCAGGGCTGGTTTTAAAATCAGTTACATAGATTGCCCAGATCTCATCTTAGCCCTGCATCCCAGGTTTCAGAGTATGAAAGAATGCAGCTTCTACCAGAACATATTTTTCTAATTGCTGTATAAAGTTTCCTGTACCCTATAATGCAACATTTCTCAAAGACATATGAACTAATACCTAATTTGCATTGTTTCTATTAGCCTCAGGTTATCTGTCCATCGCCAGCGTGAATGACTAGAAGCTGATATAATCTATGAACCTTATCAAAGAAAAATTCTCCCACTTATTTCAAGCTAGCTCTTAATAAAACACACCACACAACAAAAAACACAAGTCATCTCAACTTACCAGATTAACTAGAGGTCCTCCAGAGTTGCCATACTGTAAAAATGACATAAGGAAACAATAAATTGGTACTTTACTACAGGAAATGAAAATTGTACTTGAAGCAGTATTTTATTTGTAAGCAAATGAAAGAGAGCAAGGCATTTCTTATGCAGCACTGAAAGACACAGTTCTGATGACAGAAGATTACAAGTAGGTCCTACCATATTTGTTTAAACCTCTTATGATTAGATTTCTCTTTTCAGTAGCAGGCCTTAAATTACGAGCCACAGCTTAACACTCAAAATAGTTCTGCCTTAAAATTAACAAGAACCCCTAAGTAGTTACAAGTGTTTCAACTCTGCTAAATACTGTTAGAATGAGGTTTTAAAAAGTTTTGAAGTTATATTTCACTAAGTTGCATTCAACATATGCACAGATTTGAAACAGTTCTATTAATCACTTTGGTTTGTAACACTGTAACTCTCTTATTCTCTGCTGGAAAAGAACACAGTGCTTTGTTTAATCGCAGCATTGCTATGAGGTAGGTACTACGTAAGGTCTGATTTAGTAAACAACGAGGTGCATATGCCTCTAGGGAGAGCAAATTGCAGCTCTGAGCAGTCTGAAATTACCTAATATTTAATGGCTTTCAAAAGGAACGTTGAACAGGACTACAGGAAGTGGGAGGTTGAGAAATTCCTTGTTCATCTTCATGTTGGCTCAACAAGTTTGTTTTTGAGCGAGGCCAGAGTTTTCAAGTAGATCTACTGAACAGCCAAAAGCAGCAACTTACCACTCAAAATAAACCAAAGCTAAGTGATGCATGATAGCAACATGAGCCATATAAACTGTTTACACTTTGATAGTACTGGGCAAAACTTACAGATTCTCTTAAGAAAAAAACAGACATTAAAGTTCTAAAAACATCTATGGAGTTTGTTTAAATAGAGATTGGTTTCTTATATTGTATCTTTCCAGCGATCAGAAGCCACACACTCCATTTTTATGTTTTACATACAAAGGAATTGAAATTGGCTTTTCTGTCTTCCTCAGCTACCATCTCTCCTTCACTTTTCCTCAATTTAAAGGATCTACTTATGGAAGGAACTTTGGTATAAGCAATACAGCTCCACTTAGGATCTTATGGCTGTGCTTTCTCCTGCTCCACGTTCCTGCTGTCCTAGCATTTCTCAGAAGGCAGCTGTACGCACATTCCTACAGGAAAGTCTTGGCTGAGCCACAGGAATGCTCTGAGTAGACCAGCACACAAACTCCTCCCATTCTCAGGAGAAAACTAGCACATTAGCTAAGTACACAGCATCCCTATGCCAGTGACTGTATCCATATTTTGTGGTTTCATGTGACAAAGCAACTCATATGTGTTGTCATTTTCCTTACCTCCTTTACCATCAATATTCCATTTGCCCTACTATCATCCAATACACTCTGCTAACTTAAACTTGCTCACTAGCTTGTGAGGGCAGTGAATGCCTAAGAATATGCAAGAAAACAGTTGGAACTTGAGGAATGTGCACAGGCGTGAAGTCAAGAATCCCATTTTCTAATTTCTTCTCTGCAACCAATTCAGAGTATGTTTCCAAGTAACACATTTATCTTGACTTTTACAATTTTTTTTTTACATATTAAAAAACGAATTCCAAATCAATGTCTTTGGAGCTTCAGCTTCTGTATTGTCATTGGAACTTCTTGAAAAGCACATTTTTATGTCATATCTTAGCACAAAAATGTATTTACTCTTGTTTGTTGGTTTTTCTTGATCAATATTTCTCTCAACAGCTCTGTGAGGATAAGCATGTGCCAAGAGCTTTGCATGTGTGAAATGCTAAGCATTATGAGTTTTTATGTGAAAACTGGTATTGAGTTCCAGCAAACAAATGCTGAATACATTTTTCTTTAGAGTCTAACAGATTTAAGATGTAAAATTTCATGCCATTTTCTACCTCAGATACACACGCAGTACTCTTTTTAGACTTACTACAAGTTATACACACAAGTTGTATATACAAGTTATATCCAAGGATTTCACTGGAGCACTTTCAGTATCTTCTGGCTGCTCTGAAGGATACTGTTTTCATGTGTTTCTATACAACATGCAGTGCTAAAGGGATGTTTAAGTCTATACAGAATTTCAAATTTTATATAATTTTAAATCTAGATTCTCATATGAAATGTGTGACACACAAAGGGAAACTAAAAACAACAGCCCCCCTATCTCCTTAAAAACACAAGAACAACAAAAAGCTCTCCTTAAGATCTTACCTAGCTGTCCTGACATTAAATTCAAGCAGATGCTATGAACTTGATTGCTCCATCTGGTTCTAGTGGATGGAGATAAAAGAAACTTTTGCTCTATCCTATAGCTAGCTGGACCAGACAGGATGAACAAGCATGGAGAAAAATATGTTGATTTACTGCTGGTCTATATAATCACATCTTACTGCACAAGATTTACAGAATGAGAGGGGTCTGTCACACATAACATCATTGCAGACAACAAGCTCATAGAGGTCCATTTTATTTAACATCCCTTTCACAACATTAGTGCCTGAACAAAACTGACAGGCACTGTATAGTCTTCTACAAAATTAAGAGCCTATCACTGACTTCAAACAAAGCAGCTTTTATTTGGTGGATTCATCTCTCTGCTGAATATGTGGGTATTTCAAGGTCCCAGGACTGTGAAGCTCAGCTTCTCGCATACCTAGTACTTACATTGATAATAGCATCTGTCTGAATGTAATCCATATCTGAGTCCCGCAAGCCAAGTTCTTTGCCATCTCGCTGAGCAGTGCTGACAATACCTGTTGTCACAGTGTTCTGCAGGGCAAACGGGCTTCCAATTGCCACCACAAATTCTCCTGGTCTTAGATCAGCAGAGTGCCCCAGTAACAATACGGGTAATTTTTTCTTAAATAAAACAGAAGAAAAAAAGCAATCATTAGTTTATATTGAAAATAACTTGCCTAGAAAGATTTTAAAAAACTGGTTGGAAGTTAGGAACATATACTTCCCATTATATTAATGCATCTCCCTAGAATATGATCCCAGAATCATGCCTGATAACATTAGTATACTGAAGGAGATTACTGCCTTAAACTATCTTCAGAAACAAATTGTTATTGGCATTACCTTCCAATTTCGTCCAGAAAATGCAAGCAAGATTCTGAATAAGATTTCCCTATTTTCCAGCAGGTTCTTCCCTCCTCCTCCTTGAAGTAACATACAAGCCTGCCACTTCTCCTACATTTTCTGCCAGTAAATGTACTGAACACTAAACTACAATTAGTAAGCAGAATGGCCTGTGTCTTCAGGTAAAGGCAGCCAAACCTGGCCATGAGTTAGCTGAGATGCTTCTCTTTTATAACAGCTCATTGAATCATCTGAACTAGAAGGGACCCTTAAAGGTCATCTAATCCAGCTACCCTGCAATGAACACCTACAGCTAGATCAGACTGCTCAGAGCTCAGTCCAAACTCACTTTGAACATCTCCAGGGATGGAGCATCCATCACCTGCCTGGCAAACCTGCACCAGGGCTTCACTATTCTTACTGTAAAAACTTTTTACTCATATCCCATCTAGACCTCCCCCTTTTATTTGAAACCATTTCCCCTTATCCTATCACAACATGCCCTGCTAAAGTCCCTGCCCTCTTCTTTCCATAGCAGAGAAGACAAAGTTATTCAGTTCTAAGATACGACAAAAATTCCAGGCCTATAGAAACAGTTTGTTCAGTACATTGTTATCTCCAGGCACATTTCCAAGGAATCCCTAAGCCAGTATGTCTGTACTCAATGAAACTTAGACAAGGTTACCAAGTTAAGTAATTCAGTTCTTTATAGCACTCACCTTAGGGTGGATCTTTATTGTTGCAATGTCAGATTTCTTGTCAATGTCTCTGATGGTTGCTTCATACGTATCTCCATTCTGTAGCTGCACTTTCAACTGTTGTCTCCCAGATATAGCATTGGTACTTGACACCACATGTGCATTGGTCACAATTAAACCAGAATCAGACATAATAAACCCAGATCCACTGGAAAGTGGGACATTTCGACCAAACAGAGGGTGCCTAAAGAAGAAGCAAGTAACTGTAACTCATAAGGGAATAACTCATAACTTAAAGAAGATTACATCAGAGATCATTTACCATCTTTCAGCCAGTAACAAAGCATTTGATGACCAACACTGAAATCTTCACCAAAATAATAATAATAATAATAATAATAAATCATCTCTTTCTGAAAACTGCACGCTGATTTTAGTCAGGGAGTTAGGAATTGGGTTTTATTTTATTTATTTATGTATTTTGAAAGCTTTGTCCTTTTCCTTTGATTTCTTTATTGGTTTCCTGCAGAACAGCTCAATGACAAAAATGGAAGGAAGAGGAACCCATCTGACTCAAAAGCTGTTTCTTCCATGTGAGGAAAAAAAAAAAAAAAAAAAAAAAAAAAAAAAGGATGACAAAATTGTAAAGCTGATAAATGGACTGAACCTCTAATGGTTCTAAAGCTGATGAAGAACAAAGAAGAAACCTTGTAGCCAGGCAGAGGAGCAATCAAAGAGGGGATGTCTCAGGGAATCATGAAGCACAAGGGCAGACTGTCAGAAAAAGGTGTCTGGGGACTGAAAGGATTGGGAATGTAAAAGACAAAAGAAATGAAAAACACTAACAATGGGTAGTTTTGGTAGGGAATGATGCTCCCTGCACTACAGACAGGTAGGACTTTATAAACTGTTTAGAATACTGTGACTTCTCTCTGTGAACAATTACAATTGCTTAATGACCTTAGATTTGTTAGAGGAACAGAAAGTGATGCAGAAGATGAGAAAAGGTCCACAAATTCTTCCTTCTTTTAAGATGTGATCCTTATTAGGAAATTGTTTGAAAGTTCTGGGTTATTCAGCAGTAAAGAACTGGAGTCAATCCCAGGCAGAAGGCAGTATAACAGTTAGCACCCAGGCTGCTGGACAAACATTTTCTTACAAAGAAAAAAAAATACCAACAAAAAGCCTTCATATAGAATGCAAAGATCTTAAAAACATTCATTTGTAACGTTCTTTCAAAATACCAATCGCTAGGTACACAAAGCCCAGGTCTCAGAAAAACTGATTATTTTAATTTCACATAATAAGACAACCTGTAAGAATTCTCCAACAAGTGCTTTGGCTTATGCAAAAAATTAGAACATCCTGTGTAGAAGGACATACAAGTAATGGAATATCTATAATGTTTGTGGTAACTTGCTTTGACAGCTGATAGGTTTGAATATTCAATGTTAAAACTTTCTACTCAGCTTCAGTTATGCTGTATGTCTTGGACAGCAAATTTAGCACATGTTTTCTCTATCAGAAATTGTTTATGCATTTTGATAGCTTAGACAGTCAACATGCTACCTCTTCGTGTTCTCCCTGACAAAATAAAATCAACTGACATTAGATCTCATTGAAACTGGAACAACCAAAAAGGTGATATTTTCTCTCAGCTCGCTTTTGGCCTTGTTTTTTTTTTTTTAAATTCTGAAATTATAAAAATAATCAAATATGCAACACATTTCAGTTATTTTAATTAAGAACAAAGATACGTCCAAAGATGAGATGCATCTTTTACATGTAGAGCACTCTAAAACCAATAATGTATCTGCTAAACTGGAAGAGAACACACAAATTGGTAACTGTAGCATTCAGGTGATATCTCAGTTTAATGATCTTTGTATCTTCCTTCTCCAAATAAATGAGTTCACTATAATGTTTCAGAGTATTCTATGAACATTAAAAACTCGAAGTCAGTATGTTGTTCTGTTTAATTGGGAAGAAAGGAAAACATTTGTAGACTTTTGTAAAACAATGCAATTACAACTGAAAGAATTAAAAGAGTTACCTGAGGAACAGTTCAATGTGCACAACTGCAGGTGCAATTTTCTCCACCACATCTGCTATGAAGTTGAATTTGTATCTCGGACTGCTGGACTGTAGGTGACCTATACTAGCAGAAAGAATTGGATATGTTAGTAAGACTATACCCTTTTCACCAAGCAGATAAGATAATTTAAAATCTGTTTCTCCTACCAAGACAGCTTTCAACTAGATACTGGAAAATCTGTGGGTACTTGTCCCACTGCTCTGCTCACCCCCATGAGATAGAAGTTTCTTATACCCAGTCTGAACCTTTCTTGTAGAAATTCATGTTTCAACTCACACTTGTGGTCTCTCATCCTTCCACTACTTGCTGTTAAGAAGAGCCTGGGTTCACTTTCTCAATAACTTCCTCATGAATACCAGAAGGCTGCTGTTAGGTCCTCCTGAAGCTCTCTTCTCCAGGCTGAACAAGCCCTGTTCCCTTACCTGTCTCTCACAGCACATACGCTTCCATCCCCACAAACATCTTGGTGACATTCTGATGAACTCACTACAATTTATCAAAGTCTTTCTTGTATGGAGAGATCCAATAGGATGGGGTTGTCAAGATGTGGTCTAACAAGTGCTCAGTAATATAGCTGCAGCATTTGGGAACTGCTTTTACAGCACAAGTTTGGATTTTTTGAAGTAGATACACTAGAAACTTGTAAACAATAACCTTTGTACCTGGCAAGCTCACATTTAAGATTTAAGCTGTCACAAGTAGTTGAACACAGCAATAGTTTACCATATAAAGTGTTCATCTGAGAAAGCTATGTAGGTCAAACAGCATTATGCAGAGCAGTTAGAAGTACAGAATATAATTCTGTGGAATAGAGAACTTAGAGGAAAATGGCATCATGACTTCTAATGTCATAACACCACAAACAACAGTATTCTGGAAGAATGCCATGTTTGTCTTCAGTCCTACTGCATGGAGACACATCACCACATATCTTAAACATATGCTAGGAGACATATCATTACATTCAAATATCAGTGTTAACTATGGGATCCAGGGCATGAGTAGACAAATTGTGATTGGATACAGCAATAGAATGTTTTGCTTTTTCCAAATCTGGTGCTGCAGCATGCTATTTAGCCCAGGAGTTCAGATTCTATTTGGTGAAGAGGGGCTGAGTCTACACTTTAATTCCTACAATGTCTAAATGACACCAACTATACAGAAGTGATGCTTTGTGCCAACATGATTTGCTCCGTGTTCAACTCATGCTGAAGAATGAGCTCACAGTAGGTCTCATACTATTTTGTGTAATTCTCAGTTCAAAGGTTATTTTCACCACTGTATCTAAGGACATGAAGCAAAGACAGTAGCTTTGCAACTTTTGGAACAGACACAACACCACTATGAAGAAAAAGTATTAAAGAGTTCAGGCTAAGACAACTAGGTATTTCTCCATAAAAACCTGTGAGTAGTATTCCCCATTACTGGATATGAAATTTACTTTCAAGGGGAAAGAAACCATGCTTACATTTAGCAAGCTAAATTTATATGATACGGTATAAACAGATGGAACTTGGCAGGACTAGTTTCAATCTATTATTTCTATGTACATTCTCATGCACTCTGAAAAATCACTCTAAACAATTGAATATACTTCTTTCAGTACTTGGCTTAGAAGAGATGATACAAGCAAGAATTAAAGTCAGACAAACGTAAGCACAATACACTATCATTTATTTTGCTTTCTGGGGCACTGAAGATTGATCTTAGCTTCAGCTCATGAGAAGCTTGCCTGATTACGCAGTATATCCTTTGAAGTCTACAAACATGACTCTAAATACTTGCATACACAGCAGTGTTCAGTGGTAGGATGCATTTTCATCAAGTGTGCCTTAACACAAATGACTGTACATGTACGAAACACAGCTGGACAGACCTTCAGTCACTGTACTAGAACTGAAGTATGTGTGGGAAAGGCACTATGAATGCAGGCTTTCTGTTGGTGTACATCAGTGTGTCTCTGTGTGAGTAAGGGCAACTAAATCTCTTTGCATCTGCTGAGTGCTGAATTGTTCCAACCCATGCCAAATTGTCACAGCACTGTACAAGGCCAAAAGCAGAGGAAGAAGCCTGCCAAAAGCTCAGCTTCTCACTGCTCCTAACCCATCACGAGGCAAACATTATGAGTAGCAGTGGCTTTCCACATATGATCTGGGGTAAGCAGAAAGAAAATCTGAATAAGACAATAAGACAGCAGATTAACATAAATATTGAAAGAGTGAAAGAAAATAAAATGCAATAAAATAGAAATGAAACTGTAAAACTGAAGTAAAGCTTCTCTTCTTCCCATATAATTGTTAGAGCATTTCTTGGTCTGAACACAAATCTTAAGCCTTGCTGCTGGGATCAGAGAAGAGCAACTCTCAGACCTGACGGTGAATCCAAATTGGCCTTCCCTAGTGGAAGGGGAAAATTAAAACAAAGGAGGATTAAGAATAATACACACGTAAGCTCTGTAAGAAAAGGTCTAACTGAAGATTGTTGGGCTGATGAGAGATGAGCTGTCCTTATTAGAATCTGCTGATGGCTGAATACTGGTAAAAACTGACTTACAACCTTGATATACTTACATAGAAACTGACCTCTCTTAAGTCCCATAGCTGGGGGTGACAAGAAGCCATGATGTGTCACACCTTCAGTCTATCCTTTGATTTGCATTACCTGGTAGATAACAGCTACTGCTACTGCTCCTACTGAAACATAACATTAAATGTGCCTTTTTCATTTTCCTCTCTCCCACCAGACATTCATGCTGCCATTCAGTTCCATGCAACTCTCAGACCTCTGCTGGACTGTGACTGTAAAAGCTCTGAGTTTCATATTTTTTTGACCTATTGACCTTCTGAGATCTGTTGCATATTTTTCCAAAGGTTTCTCAATAGCACCCATTATTCTCCATGTTGTTACTGCATGTTCAAAATCATTTCACATTAGCCAAATCTGATTTATCTTGGCAAAAAGAAACAATATAAGCCTATTAACTATCTATAAAACAGCCAAACCATTAAAAAGTGCTGCAAACCTGAAGCAAAATCAAATTTATACTGGACAAGTCCTATGATTTCTGTGTTTTTCTTATTAAAAGGACTAGATTTGTCCAATCCATGCCCTCAAATCAACGAGATTCAGCAAATCTCAGCTCTCACTCCAGCACCTCTCACAGAGCACTTAAAATCCACACTTGGGTATAGGTGCATAAACTGGAGTTATAATTGCTCAGCCTGTTTTGTTAAATTTGATCTCCCAGTTCCAATTCTATGGGCTCTGACCACACTGGATTTATACAGCTAAAGCTAAGTGACAGTCAGGTAGGAGTCACTTATTTTCAGCTAAAGTCTTGGATAACAGCATTACCTACAGGATATGAGTTCATTTAATAGCTTTATGTTTACTTTCTTGCAGAGGCAATAAACCCAGTCCAATCACATTAACACAGCTGTAAATCAGGAACAACAACAAATTTGTGGAGTTGAAAAAGAACTGGGGGGGGGGGGGGGGAGTGGGTTAGGGAAGAAAGCAGAAATAAATTGTCATTATCCTTCTGAAGACAATAAAATTAGAACCATTTAGGATCTGAGAAGACTGAAAGTTTTTGAGTATCTGCCAACTTACCGTAGAATTGAATCAAATCCCATTCAGTGCTTTCTTAAAGACAATACTTTGTGTTGAGAGCCACGATTTTAAATACATTAGGAATTTGTGAGCCTGGGAGACTTATTCTTTTGAGACTGTTCTCTCATTCCTCTTCTAAAACCAACTTCAGAAAGGATCTGTATGTTCAGCAAAATTATTATGTCTAAGGAAAGACTGCAACCTGGCAGATCTGATCTCTGGGGATAAATATTGTCCTTACTGTGCTTTCATGGAAATAAATGAAAGACAAATAAAAGATTATAAAGTCTCTACTTAAAAAACAGAAACATCTGCTGGAAACGTAAGTTCATGGGCAGCTTTTCTGATGAATTCAGCATTAAGATCAAGTTGCATAGCTGTGCACTGACCATAAAGCCTTGATGGCTTTAATGCCACTTTATGGTTCAGGCAACTTGTTTATACAGTGGATGTCTACCATGAACAGAT
Organism: Excalfactoria chinensis; assembly: GCF_039878825.1. Taxonomy (NCBI): domain Eukaryota; kingdom Metazoa; phylum Chordata; class Aves; order Galliformes; family Phasianidae; genus Excalfactoria; species Excalfactoria chinensis. Next base: position 9,848,406 of record NC_092828.1, read on the forward strand.
GAAAACAATTTGGTAAACCAACACCAAAGTTGCTTTCTTGTGCAGTACAGCAGTCACAATGACTAGACAGAATAACTAGCACATGCCTTCCATCAAAGGTACTTAACCAGCTCACTGAATTCAGAAGCTTGTTATTCCTTCTTCCCAAATGACTCTCACTTGGAGACGCAATGAGAACATCTCCTTTCTGATGGGTTTGAAAGCAATGAATCACTGTACTCTCAAACATAGCAAGCAATGTACAAGATTCATCCTCACCTGCAGGAACTCAAAACAATATCAGACATAAGGAAAACAATCAGTAAAGAAATTTAATTGGACTTTATTTGCAGCCAACACCTTTCCCTAAATACAGCTGGAGTCAGTTGCAAAGCTTTGATGACAGCAGTGCTGGTAGGAGACTTCAGTACCTCTTAATTGGGCAATTTCTCAGAAATGCAAGCAATGACATATTCAGTCAGTTACTCCTCTGTATCTTTATGGTTACACACTTGCACATTACAAACGCCCCTGGCAGAATTACCTGCACTTACACTCCTTAGGTTAACTGTATTTTCAACTGTGTTTTTTTTTGTTTCAGGAACTTAACTTCTAGGCTCCTGTCAGCCAAACCTTTGCAAGACAAGGGTAAGGCTTTACGTCATGCCAACTGTGCAACACCAACTTCAGTTATACAAGGCAGAATCCTGTAAAAGACCGGTATTAAAGCCAGTGGGACTTGTTTCCTGGAATTTATTTTTTCAAAGGTTTTCTAATCAGTCTTTTGGATTTTGTCTCATAAGGCAACTCAAATCTTTTGACGTTTGACCTATCTTCGAAAAATCCATAAGCAAAATAACATTGCAAAGAATTATTAACTGTACCGATAATGCAGTATTGAGAGCTCATGAACATCCCTCTGTGTAAGAAAATATCTGAGATAAATTGGACATAAATCACAGGTGATCTCATGGATATTTTGGGCGAGGACATTTTAATAGTAGATTGATATGTGACACTGTAAAATATTATATTTGTTACAGTGGGAAATAGAGCTCTGTAGGAACAGGTCTTTGACTACAGAGTTTGTCTTCCATAAACATTTATGCCATTACATTAATTTATACAACTTTGTGCCATAAAGTGACAAAAGAAAGGAAAGAGCTAGCTGTTTCAGTAAATTACCATATAGTATCATATCTTGAGTTAAACAGGTGGGAAAAAAAACTCCATCACAATTATTTGTAACATATAATTTAAATATGTCCAGAAGTTCTGCATACCATTCCCAGTAGTGTCTTTGATAAGTCTATGTGTCTGCTTCGATGCATAATGCTAACAACATAGGTTTTCAGGATACAGGCATATGCTGAAGAATACCTCATTTCAGCCTTCTAGTATTTAAAATGGGATTATAAAAAGGAAGGAAACTGACTTCTTACAAGGTTGAGGGTAATAGGACAGGGGGGAATGGTTTTAAGCTCATAGAGGGAAGGTTTAGATTGGATGTCAGGGGGAAGTTCTTCACAGAGAGAGTGGTGAGATGCTGGTACAGGCTGCCCAGAGCAGCTGTGGATGTTCCATTCCTAGAGGTGTTGAAGAGCAGGTTGGATGTGGGCCCTGGCAACGTGGTCTAGTGCCAGATCTGGAGGTTGGTGGCCCTGCCTGTGGCAGGGGGCTGGAACTTGATCCTTGAGGATGATCCTTGAGGTCCCTTCCAACCCAAGCCATTCTATGATTCTCTGATAGAAGCAGAAGTATCTAGAGCTGCCCCTCAGAGCCACTGCAGATTCTGAAAAGAACTAAGTCATGCTATGTAAGGCTACTATTACCCATGATCATTTTAATGTATGCATAGTTAAGTAAAACTGGATTGACTTTGTAACTAGATTAGGCCTCCAAACTCTGAGTCATCTGAGGCCAGATTTCTTTCACCAGTGGGGAAAATAGAGACACTCGACAGTAATTTTAAACTGTTGATTTTCTTCTAAAACCTTTCATTACAGGCATTGCATGTTGTTGTTAAAAAAAAAAAAAAAAAAAAAAAAAAAAAAAAAAAAAAAGAAGTACCATAACTGAGTTCTATTCCTGGCTCAGCCACCAGCTTAATATAACCTTGGGCAAGACACTTAGATTCTCTGAGCTTCAGTTTGTACAGCTGTAGAATTGAGTAAGAAAAAAATTAAAACTTCACAGAGAACCAGATGCTTCAACTAAGCTGAGGTTTACCAGAAGAAAACATAAAGCCAAAATAAAGTGAGTACTAACAAAGTTGTTTGAAAAAAAAAGCATTACTTCTACCTCAATGCTCTGAATTCCTAAGCCTATTAAACAGTAGGCTCAGGAGGATTTCTTAAAGAGAATGTCATACACGCCAACCCCCTGACAGTATGTTAGCCCCTAGATGCAGGCTAGTTCACTCATTTTGGGTAAACACTCTAAATATGTTGAGTGGATCAGTTCCAACCAACTACTAGGAGCACTAAAGCTGATGGATGCTTATGGGGAACACAAAGAAACAAGAGTTTATAACTGCAAAATACTGGAGACTCTGATCATCACAGCTCTGGGTTAGCATCCGAGTAATTCTGGGCTCTGAAAAGATACTCAGAAAGTAAACTTGGGAATATCGTTTGACCTCCTCCCTCCTTGTGTCACAATTTGCTTTCTTTGAAAAGTGAATATAGGAAAAGTCTCCTACTCACAGAAAGGTTTTACAGGCCATCAGCAGTCCTTTCACCTCTCCTAGCAAGTTTTAAGAAGTTTGCTATCTATAAATAAGTAGAATGGTTAAGTGGTCCACCTGCCATGCACTAAGACATGATTTAAAACCCTGCTACTAAGACATTATTTAAAACCCTGCTACACATACGATTTTTCTTTCCAGGAACAGTATGTGAAAAGATGTATAAGTACAATCTTAAAATAATATACAAGGAAGTGTGTGAAGATAAACTAGAAATGTTAACACTTCCATGAAGTGACCAATTTTAGTAACAGTGACAAAAACATAAAATAAAAAAATCAATGTAGGTGGTTACTAAGCTTTTTAAGTTGTACCTTCCAGACTGAGATTATAACAGGTTATTACAATAGCCTAGGACAAGCAGAGGCCATAGTATCCTACTGATAAACAAAGGACTATCTGATCTGATTGGCTTTAAGATGTACCATGGGAGGTTCAGGTTGGATGTTAGGAAAACTTCTCAGGAAGAGTGAAGTATTGGAAAGGACTGCCCAGGGACGTGGTGGAGTCACCATCCATGAAAGTTCTCATAAAAAAAGAGCAGACTTGACAATGAGGGACATGGTCAAGAGAGGTCACAGGCATAGGTCCATGTTTGGTCTACATGACCTTAGTGGTCTTTCCAACCTTAATGACTTTTATAACTCTAAAACAAGCGTGATGTGAATGGTATCAGGGCAAACTTTTAGTGCTGCCTAGACAATGACTGTGAAGGGTGCCAGTGCTGCACTGATCTGACAGCTGTGCCTGTAGTATCCACATCCATGCCACCACCATGCAACCTTCACAACCTCCACCAGAGGATCAAGAGGGATCTGTGCTGTTCACAGAGAACCTGATTCCCTTCACGTGCCCCTGACCCACACCACAGCGATTACCAGCAACAGGGTGAATTGCCTGGCCCTGGGGGAACCCCCAGCCCTCCTAACCACCCCAACCCTCACCTCTTCCCTCCCCTGCAGGAAGCCCTCGCCCCGCTGCAAGCCCCGCCATGCTCCTACCCGATTCACAGGCTCCCTTTTGCACCTGGGCGACGGCGGGCAGACCGTGCTGCAGCGCCTTGCGGCTCACAGCCTTTAGCTGGCAGATGTTGTCGTAGGTGCGACCGTCGCTGCCGCACACCTGGGCGCTGAGCTTGCACTGGCAGACCCCCTTAGCGAAGCGCTTGCCCATGGGGTAGCGGCAGTCGAGGCTGTCCCCGCAGGGAGGGTCTTCCTTGCGGCCGCAAGAGTCCCCCTCTCCCGCGGCGCAGATGAGGCAGCAGTTGCAGCGGTCGGGGACGTAGCCGCTGGGGCAGCTTGGGCTGGGGCACTTGGAGACATCGCAGCGGGTCGGGCACTTGGCTCGGGCTGCCGGGAGCTCGGCGAAGCCGCGGCTGATGCAGAGAAGGAGCAGCGGGCTGAGCAGCGACAGCCGCATCCTCGGCGAGGAAGGAAGGGGAAAAGTGCAGTCACGGTGCAGTGAGGAACGGGAAAGTCGAGTAGTGCACACACGGACGGGGAAGTCCTTGCTGAGAGCAGCAGACGGGAAGGCGGAGGCTGGAATACGAAGCCGCTGGACTAGCTGGTAGCGCTGAGAGGCCCGGCCATGGCCCAGCGGCCGCAGGAGGCAGTGAGGACAAGCCGGGATGAGCGGAGCGGTGAGGGTATATGTGGGACGAGCTCGGGGCCGCCGCCGCCTCCAGCAGCGGCCGTGGGAGCGCCGCCACCGCCAGGCCCCACCCCGGGCAGGGAGGGACCGCACGTTCCCCTCGGGCGGGGATGCCCGGAGAACTGGCTGCCCAGGGGGAAGGGCCGAGGTCCCTGCTGCAGCCGTCTGGAGGTGTATGGCAAGAGGATGCTCTAACATAACGATATATATATACATATATATATATATTTGCGTGTGTGAAGGTGTATATCTGAAGTTGTAACTTATGGGAAAAGAGGGGTAGAAAGCTATTCTGTGTCCCCACGTAGAATCGCTTGAGTTGGAAGAGACTCTGAATGATCATATTGTCCCCTGTAATGAACAGGAACAGCTACAGTTCAATCAGGTCGCTCAGAGCCTCATCCAGCCTTGAGTGTCTCCAGGGATGGGACAACCACCACCCCTCTGGCCAATCTATTCTGGTGCCTCACCATACTGTTAAAAAAAACAAAACCTTTCCTTATATATGATCTGGATCTCCTCTCTTTAAATTTGTAACCATTTCCCCTTGTCCTATTGCAACAGACACGGCTAAAGAGGCTGTCCCTTTCTTCCAGAAGCCTTACAATAACTTCATAAGAAAGACCTTGGTCATAACTCATCTGAAGACTGCAAGAGCATGGCAAAACTTCCTTGCTGTGTATGACTCACCCTTCACTTCTGCCCATAGTTCCCTCATCACATTAGAGATACTACTCATTCAACCCTGCAAAGAAGTGCCTTGGGCTTCCTCTTGATACCATCCCACAGACTGGGTGTAAGTAGGCAGTGGATGGCTTTAATTTACTGACCATCTGCACCCGGTTTCACAGTCATTTAAAGGGAGAAATGTTAGTACTGTCTTCTAGTTAAGGACCTTGAATAAAGTAGGGAGAATACTCAGCTACAGAAAGCATTCTTTTGTTTCTCATGTTATAGGGACAGAATTCAAGACGGGATTCTGCAATCCCTCTTACAGAAAGTTATAGGCGACAGCTAAAGATATTATGTGGCTTGAGATGAGAAAGCCATAAATTTTGCTGCATCTCATCATTTCTTTAATGGTAAGATTGGCTGTTTTATTTGCAAAGCAATACATAAAATATGAAAAAAAGTCTATATTTTGATCCCAACTTGCCCTTTAAGGAGGCAGGAGATTCCTGAAATGAAGTGTTCAGTCTGAAACTTAGATCAGAAGGAAACAAGGGCTCTGTGTGTATAAAACATGAATGTTTTCATTATTTGTGATGACATTTACAAGGAAGAGCTTGGGGAAAATGTTTCAAATTATGAACAAATGGCAGTTTCTGTGTTATTGCTGTTAGAGTACAGAATTTTTCATAGCTCTACTGATATTCTTATTAGTTTGCTTCTTTTGTAATTGCACATGAAGGTTTCCTACGGCATGTAGGAAGTACAAGATAAATACAGAGATGAGTAGCAGGACATCATCTGAAGTGCTTGAGATCTAGGATATGTACAAGAAGTTTCACCTAATCTCTCATGGATTATTAATTTGAAACTTACTGAATAATAATAATAATAAAAGTCTGAAAGGTATTTTGATTGCTGGCTTGTAGCCAAAATAAAACAAAATTTGTCTCTGATAAGCTTACTGTATAATACTTTCACTGTTTGAATGAATCATCAGTTATGTTCTGAGGAGTACTCATCAGGGTCTTATTTATTACAAGAGACAAAACAAGAAGTACAGGGGGTACATAAGTCTCCACAACCATTTTTTATATTTTCTTTTTAATTTCATTATTTCCACTAAAAAAGAGTGACACGGAGATCAAGGCTAGGAAAAAAAATGAAAGGTGTCAAATATAGAGTGGTCCTTTTTAGAATAGCAAGTAAGAGGTTTCATGGCTCAGTACTACTTGTTGAACTTCTTTCACTTGAATTTGAATTCATTTAAAAGCCATTCAGACTGTTCTCTGCTGCTTGGAAAGATGACTGTTTCATAGGTTCTGAATCACCTCCTGGTGAATATGATGCTTACTGCATAGCTGGAAGGGAGGTGTCTGAAGCAATGCAGGAAACGTTACTGGTGACTCAATGGGTATCTGTCCTCTTTCTTAAAGGCCAAATTGTGGTTTTATGTAAGCCCCAAAGGACAGAAAGTATGTAGCTCTCTTGATCCTCAGAGAATACGAGTTATTACAAAATTCACCTATGTGCTCTAAATCTTCTTCTGTATCTCAGAATAGGAAAAGTATCCTTGCTGACTTTCTATGCTATAAATCATGCTGTTGTGCCCGCTCGCTTCCACCCCCCGATGTATATATGGGACAGGTATGAGAGCCTTGTATAGATTCTGGAGCCATGGATACTGGTCTCTTCAGGGCTGTGTAGTCCACATAGTTATGGCAAAAAATCAGGTCATCACATCACTGTACAGGATTCACAATTAAATGATGTCTCACCAAAATGCTGCAATAGAGCACAATTTTGCTGCTGGTCAAGGAAGAGCCATTTGAATGGTGTTTTAACACATGACCCAGTAAACATTAAAATGCATTTTGAATCATTGGAGTTTAAGAATATTTTCCATTCTGGCTTGTGCCAGTCCAAACTATATAGTTATGTATCAGCTAATTTAAACCTCTGTTTGTTTGCCTGTCTGCTTGTCTCTCTTAAATTGCAGCGTATTTTACATCATGCATTGTCCGATATCCTGTTATTCTAATTCATCTTTGTGTATTCATAGGTCTTATAAGCTTCTTTGGAGTTTTTGTTTGGTTGGTTGGTTTGTTTTGTTTTTGTAATTAAAATTTGTTGTTATTGTTTCTTTAATATAGTTATTGTTCAGGAACCTTCATTTGCATTATAACCTCACTATACAAATCGAGTAAGTTAAAGATCACTCTGACCTTGACACTGAGGTCTCTAAATTAGGAGCACATGTTTAATATTCATAGTCAATTCCTTGTAGGAGTATTTTGAAAAGAAATCCAAAGCACAGTTTAAGCTGGAGAAATAAACACTGTTTGTTTATCAGATTGTCTGCATTTCATTTCCTGAACTAAACAGCTAAAGTCTGTTTGCACTTCTGACGTTGCAAGTCTCACAAGCTGATCCAAGAGAACATCTGTCAGTTTGTTTTCAAGACTGGACATTGCGGGAGAAAAAGAGTGGGTGAGGAAATTAGACTTTAACAAACACATCAATCTGAGCATAGTGAGAACTTCCTTAGCTGCCTTCATCAGCCAAGGAAGTTGTATCTTAGAAATGCACTTCTAAGGAGCTTTCCCCCTATTCTCTAACAGCAGTTGTAGAGCAAGGACTCATTTTTCTTCTTTATGTTCTGCTCAAACCAATGCCAATAAATATACATATATATATATTTTGAAGTGTTGGTGAGTCCTAAAATGTATTCCAACAATACTTTCTCAATGTACACAAAAGCTAATTTAAAAAAATCAGAAGCTCGCTCTCCTTTAACATGAGTTACAACCATTCTGAACTCATTGTGTTTGGTGCAAGAAAAAATAGGTAGGCTTTTGGTACAGGCAAAGGATTATTTGAAGGAAATACCACAGCTTTCTCTATTCTTTGCTGCTTCTGGCCAAAAGAACAGTTTGTGTTAGTACATTTAAGGAGAGGAAATTCAGATTGTTAATAGCAGAACTGGCTTAGAAATCATATGCTTTAAATTCTTTCTCAGTTTTAATAGCTTTTTTTTTTTTTTTTCTAGCAGTTGAAGAGGGGATTCAGTCTTGAACTTTAATCATTAAAGGATCTGCAATGAGAGGATACATGTGCATTTCAACAGAAGTCTTGGATAAAACTGTTATTTTTACTAGAAAATAGTGATTCATAAAAATGAAGGGTATTCAGAGGAACAAAACTTGTGCTCAGGAGAACTGTTTGATATGTGACGGTATGCATAAGCAAGGTGGGTAGATGTGGTCAAAGAGTATGCTCGAAGAGGTGGGAATAGAGAATGAAAGACTAAAGGAAAAGACCTCCTTGCCTTTCCTCTCAAGAATATCCAAGAACCAAAATGTTGAGATTTCCTTCTGAAATGTAGAAGACTCAGACTCAATATTTTTTCATTTATAAAGATGAAAAGATAAAGAGGTAGGACTTTAGTGCTCTTATGTTGCAGGTAAATACTCCATCTGCTGTGGAAGATATAGTTTTCTTACTTAAAGTGTAAGAAAAACAAAACAAAAATATCAAGTGTTGCTCAGGTTTTATGCATTGCAACCCACCCTCCTATGGGGACTTTGATGTTGTTCTGTTAATTGGGCACAGGTACCATATGAAGGGTCACTTGAAAAGGGCCATTTTACTGTGCTTTGAAAGGTCTCAACCATCTATAAGATTATAAAAGATATTGCATTACGTGTGTGTGGGTGCAACATGCAAGTTCAACTAGCTGCTGAGAGGGGTTGTGTGGTCTAGGCAGACCTAAGGACAAGCCATTGCTTAGCAGGTTATATATGTTTGTAGTTCTCTAAAAATACCTCTGTACTGTTTTGTACTACTTCTCTCTTCAGAGATAGATGCTGTGACACCAACTGCTATCAGTTTAGCATGCATGGGGATATGTGAAAGAATAAGAAATTTCCTTCAATTCAAACCACACTTTTGTGGGTTCTTCAGACAAGACGTGTCGCCAGAGCCCCACCACAGTCTGCTCCAGTACATAGATTTGTGTTTGTGTCTTGAATTTGTGGAATCAAGAGTCGCATGGAAATGATCATGAGTCATAGAAACTCCTTATTCTTCTAATAAACAGCTATAGTGAGGTGGAGGAAAACACGGACGTAAGTGAAATTTTGTTTCTTAGCTGCTGAAAAACTCCCTAGAATCATAAGGAACCTCATCCCTACTGATGTGTTTCTGTGAACACATATACCATGCAGTACCCTGCCACGTGCAAAAGGACAGTGTGTTAAAGAGGATTGAATATGAATAGAATGAGCTAAGGCCAACAGTCACTTTCAGATGTTTTCTACCCACCTGAGGAGCATTAAATTCACCTTTGGATGCTCTTAATATTCAGAAGCAACCTAGAAGTGCAATTCATAGTAGTTTGAAAATGAAACGAGCTCGTAAGCCACCAGAAGACAATGTACAACAATTTATTAACAATTAATTTACTTGAGTAAATTAATCACCAGAAGACAATCACCAGAAGACAATGTACAACAATTTATTAACAATTAATTTACTCAAGTAAATTAAGAACATATAAAGACTCAGCAATCTAAATTCATCTGTAAAAATAATTTTAAAAATAGAATTATTGAGAGGGTACAAGCTGTGTCATATAAATACCTACTCACATTAATATTTTTGATACTGCATTTGATAATGTCTTTGTAAGCCAACAGTAAATATAAATCTAGTGAAAATTCATGATGTATAATTTCTGCAAACTCTGTTGTTCAAAAATTCATATTTCCTTAATTGTCTACATGGAGGGATGTGTCAGGTGTTTCCACAAGGTCTGCAGAACAGTTTTTGAGCTTATGATAGACCATCAGCCTGCACACTAACTGGGGGTAAACATACCAAAACCAACAAAGCCTCTCCCCTCACTGAAATAAGTAGATCCTTTGTGCGCTTTAGTGCAAAGAAAAAAAATAAATAAATCACCTTTCCCTTTATCTCACGTCTGGTAAGGTCTCAGCTGGACCTCAGTGCCTAGTTGTGTATGTCCCACTTCCAAAGAGATGTGATTCAGTTGGAGAGAAACCCCAAGACTGTAAAATAAGTAGAGATCTAAAAATACACCTTACAAGCTAAGACTGAGGAAACTGAAATTGTTTAGTCTTAAAAAATAGAATTGCAGAAAGGGGATATGACTTGAGTCCTCAAATATGTGAAAGGTTGCTGAAAAAAATGAGGGTAACACGTTGTTCTCCATGTTCGCTCTGGTGGGACAGAAAAAAAGCTGAAAATGCTGCTAGGACTTTAGGACTGTTACTAGGAATAACTTTTAAATAGGAAGATAGAAAAGCACTGGAGCTGAGTTTTCAGGAGAAGATATAAAACATGAGTTTTCAAGGCCTTCTTTATAAGAAAACTTAGAGTTATTGTTCAGAAATTATTTAGTAAGAATTGGCCTTCCTTTGGGTAGGTGAAATCTTGAGTTCCCTTCTTACTGTCTTCTGATTTCATGACATTGATGTATACAATCTGCATGAGTAAAGTGTATAAAATTAGACAGCAAAAGCTCTGCAAATAGATTAGGAAGCTAACTTGGAGATTCAAGATAAAAGGAAGAAAGAGTTGTGTTAGAACTGGAGATGAAGAAGGATTCAGTTGAGATGATTGCTGGCAAGCAGTTTCAGTAGTGTGATAAAACCACAAGGCAAAACCTAGATGGAAATACAGTGCGATTGAAAGTGAAAATGATTGTATAGCTATGTGAATGAGCACACACAAGGGAGTTTGAGGTCTAGAGATGATCACAGGATAAAATGCTGGGGGTGGGGAAGATCAAAGAGAAATATATAACAGATGGAGGGTGGGGAAAAGAGAAACATTTCCTCCAGATGGCATGTATTATCTCCTTGAAAGATTGGCAAGATTATAGAATCTTGCCAAAAGGAGGATGTACTGTGAAGAGAGGTATAGCAAGTGTATTCTATTAAATTCTATTCAGATAGCACTGAAAGAGTCTAAATATACAAATTCTTTGTCTTAATCAAACTTGCTCCCTGTGTGACTGTCATTATTGGTATCACTAGGTATTTAGTATATAACTAGAGATATTATGTCACGTATCACAAAACCAGGCTCCTTCTGCCTTCCTTCTCTTCCTTAATCTTTCTTGTTGGTACCACCCCATTTTCCATGACTGCTTTTTTCCTTCCCTGGCAGTGTAACAAGATTTAGGGGCCTGCAGATTTTATGAATCTTTTTATGGTGTCTTGGCATTGCAGAAGGATGGTGTGAATGTCACTGGATATCAGCCAATCCTTCTGTGAGAGGGTCTGCAAAATGGGTGCCAAGTGAGTTGAGGATTAGAAGGCTAAAATAGAAATATAGAAGCGATTGTACATTTGTTTCTGTAATTAATTATAGAGATCAGGGTAAACAGTTTAAGTTAAAGAAGAAAGCTTTATTCTACTTAATCCATGAATGGATAAATGATTCAGTCTTTGAAAAGACTATGAGTTTTACCAAGAGAATATTTCCTGGTGAGGGTATACAAAAAGGCAGTATATGACTAGATGCTTTTCTCATCAAATGTATCTAATTAATCAATCTAAAGGAAGATTGCTGAAGAAAAGCAGGCTTAGGAGTACTGCCAGTTTTAACTTTCCAAACTGCTGTCCTGAAACTTTAAAATTAATAATCTATATTCTATTTCTTTTTATAAGCTCAGAAATTGTGTTTTTGAGCTCCATCAAACAAGACCTGGAAAACTGTTTAATGTGATTCTCTCAGGTTACTACAAGAGCAAATGTTTTAAGAAAAACACTGCATTTTCAAGTTTCACAGTAAAACTATAAGTTGGAAAAACTGGTATAAGTTAGAGAACTAGAACTTGAAGGTAAGTAGAACTACTTGTAAGGAATTAAAGAAAAAGTCAACTTCTAAGGAAATTTATAGCAGTGCCTGAATTTTCACTGTGAAGGCTGAATGATGGCCAAAGAGAGCAGCTAGAAGAACTTCAAAGCTAAGGTAGCAAAGTTGATAGTATGGCAGAAACCATAAAGTGGAGAGCAGTGATTCATATGGGGAAAAGATAAGAACACAAATGTGGTATTAGATCAGTCTAAAGAACTGATGTCTTCTCATTTATGATGACTTACAGCAGACCCCTAGAGAAGAATAGGGCAGGCCTGATCTAACATTTGCCCACCCTAGACAGTACTGATTAGAGTAGCAGCAGTTTTCTCACGTTCTGCCACAGTCCTCTCGTACCTCTGCTAAGCTTTATACTGGAATTGTCCACTAATGCTGTGAGCCATGATAACTTCAAGTAAGTGAGTTATACTGCAAAGGAAGATGGTCATTAGAATATTTCACCTGACCTGCGTGCATTTTTCTTCACTGAACCCTGTGAAATAATTGGCCAAAGCAATTTAAGAAGACAGGTGTCACTGTTATATTAATCTGTTTGCCATAGGGTTTTATTTGCTTACCCTGGCACCATTTATATGATGTCAGCACACAAAGAATGCTTTTGCAGATAAAGCTAACAGCAAATGACTTCATGAGCGTGTTTGTGACAGATGTGTGCAGTGGGAAGAAACACTGTAGCACAAACTGCAGTACTCATCAAGATGGTGTTATTCCAGCTCATTAATCACATTTCTCTGGTTTGTCTCCATGGATGACTATCTGTGTAAACTCACTAGCAGTCATGACAAGGCTTTCTGCTTGCCACTCTCTCTACAAAGATCCCTGCTGGAATTCTGTGTATCACTGAGCCAGAATGAAAGATGAATGGGTGTTCCACATCTTTCATGTCTGCTTCACGCTCCTTTTGCATTCAAGGTCAAGATTTTTGCTGTATTTGACATCTTCCACAGTTTTTCATTACTAAGAAAAATGTTTTCACTGGTATTTTCAACAAACTCTTTTTCTTATGTTTGGTTAAAGCACCTGTTAATCTGCAAAAATTTTGATGACAGTTGGAGAAACGAAGAGCACTCTATATAAAGTCACCTTATGAAATTACTGAATCATATTACTGCAGTGAATTCAGAGCATAAGGTGTGTTTCTAGATGTGCAGGAAAGAAAAGAAGGATCTATTATGATATGAGGGAGGAAAATAGGATTACTAGCACAACGACACATCATCAGTAGGGTAAAACTAACCTGTCCCACGACGGTCTTTTTCTCCCTTCACTGCAAAGAACCCAAGGGAATGAACACCATCTCCCAGACTTCTGTATTCTCCTGGCCCAGTCTTTGGAAAATTTTACTAGTCAAGGAGTCATGCATGCCTGTTTTCTCATCCCTTACTTGTCATGGTACAGCAGCATTTTGGAGTTGTGAGAAAAGAGCAGTGACTACATATGGAAGAAAATGGGATGGATATATCAGCATTTGCAGTGGAGATCATATCTGAAAAGAAATTTAAATAATGTCATATTCATTGTTGCAAGAGAAAACAAGGATTCAAAAATTCTATTTTTAGCAGTACACATATTCAATAAGCTTTCAGATGTTTGGCAGGATGAGCCTCAGCTGGAAGGACAGTTTCTTTTCCTCATATTGCCAATGTCATCTTCATTCAACGACTACCACAATGAGCCAACGTGGTCACAAATTGACTACGTTGCTCTCCAGAAAGATTCCACTCATCTCCAAGTCTCAAGACTTTATGTTTCCTCAGACTGCTGGCCTCTTTTACGAGAACTTATCTAAAATAAAAATATGCTTTAAAATTCCACTCAATTTCTTTGTGTGTATGAGGGAGCTAGACAGTGTTCTAGTTGATTTTTGTTTGTTTGTTTCAAATTGAGTAAAAAAAAAAATTAGAATTTCATTCTGTCAAATGGGTTGATCCCACAGCAAAATCCATGTTTGGGAGTGACTACCCAGACCATGAATCACAAAGTAACCTGTATCAATAGTGGCTTAGTTTCATTTATTACTGAACATTAGATGTTAAGGAGATCTTTTAGACTGTGTCCTCATAGTCAGTGGTACTTGCTGATGGTGCAGAATTTTGCTGACTTTGTACCGTTACTATCTCAGCTCCCTTTGAATTATTCTCAGACATGCTTGACTCTTCCCTACTGCTGGTCTCTCATTATGCACTCCTATTTCTTGTCCACACCTCTTAGTTTCTACTATAATCACTCGTCTAAACCCAATTAGCCACTCCAGTATTCTCTTGTGAGGTTCCCTCACAAAAGCTACTTTAACCTCACTTTTATCTTCTCATCTTGGTTCTTGCAGAATCCTCCTCTCTCTCTCTGTCCCCTTCCCTCTTTTCCCATATTCAGAAAGGTTTCTTATCCCATTTATTTGACTTTGTTGCACTCAAGTAAAATACATTATTTGTTGAAGTTATATCTGTTCTTTTTCAATCTTTAGCTATCTTGCCCCAGATTTTTGTGCAATTATTACATTTTATAGTGTTTCATATTAACCTGAAAAGTTTCTGACTGGTAAAATCTCCATGCAATAATGAATAAAACTACTCCTACTGGTATGTCAACTAAGGGACAAGTTGAACCTTTTAGGGCATACTCATGCTGGAATCTGAGATTCTTAGTGTAAGTATCCCAAAGTTTTAGTTTGCCAAAATAATCAATCAAGTCTGACTGTTGCATCCAGAATACAGTCAGTCAATTGAACTGTGACCATATTTGTCCCTAAATTTCATATTCAAGATATTAAGAAGCTTGGCTTGTTCAAATTAAAAAAGAGAGAGAGAGAGAGAGAGGAATGAAACCCTTTATCATGTTGAAGTGTTTTAATCAGCAAATGGCAACTCATCTGGTTTTTAGTAAGAAAGTAAGTGTTTAGTAAGAAAATATGATTTAGTAGCACAAACCTAAAAAGTTTTTGTTTTGCTCTTACTTTCATGGTCCACTTTTCTTGGAATACACTAAGTGTACGCTAAGTGCCGGCAATCTGATTTTATTGTAATTGATGTTTTCTTGCACAGTCTTATTAATTGTGCTATTCTAAAACATCTGCTTACGGACACAGTCAACTGGGATTTAGCTGGCTTCTTGATTTCCACTTCTGTCTTTGGAGTTCAAATACCTCCCACTCAAATGACAACATTAAATCCAAAACAAGACAAAAAATGATCTGCTTCTGGTAAATTTCCCAATGCCTTCTCACAGTCGATTTGAAAGGGAACTGATTCTAGAGCCAAATTCCATGCAGCTTTAATCCGGTGGAACTCATTTGAGTTCAAAAGACACCAGGAGAGATCCAAGCACCCAGCTCTGAGCAAGGAATGCACAACTGGATCCAAAATGTTTGGGACTTGGTTTTATTAATTTTGTAAAATTTGTCCAAAAGGCAAAGGTTAATGTCTTTGCATGTGTGTAAGATTCCACGAGTCCTTTAATGGACCACGAGTCAGTAATAGGCAGGTTTATCTTTGTCATCAGTACAGGGTCTCTTTGAAACATACCAGGCACTGTTTTAATGCTGAACATAGAGGGAATGACAACCCTCCTTCTTTTTTGATAGAACAGCCACACTTTTATTGGAGTGTCTGGAAGTTCCTTGAGATCACAACCTTCACTCAGTTTTTTAGCCACTCTCAGCCTGCGTTGTCTTACAAGATCTGGAAAGATCATAACTAGTATAGTGGCTCACTTGAGCAAAGTGCTTTAAAATTTAAGAAAACTTTAAATAGAAACCTGATAACTACATTCCTTATTATACAGATAGTTTGCTAAATTTTAGCCTATGTACAAATTTCACAAGTAAATATAGCTTTCAAGGTGCAAATGCAAAGATCAATCTGATCTATCTTGTCAAATGGCTAATATACAGGTAACATATATCTTATTCCAAAGTCTGTATCTTGTATCCAACCTCTCCCTTAGATAGCTAAATCTATACTTAAACTGACAGAAATTTACTCACTTGGATGCAGATACAGAACATTGTATGAGCTGGTGAGACATAACAGTTCTCTGAGGAGAGAAAATCTTTGCATTTCAGACTAGAGACACTGGGCAGAGAAATGAAAACTTCAGTACAGGGTCAGTGGTCAGCCACCAATCCCAGGCTTTTTAGCTTTCTTTACTATTATGGACTATGAATTACTGAATAAAAGAACTTTTGGTTCTTCTTATCAATATAGTTGATAGGGTATGAGATGCAACTGATCAGATCAGATCTGAGTGTCTACTGAAGGATTAGACAAAACATTCCATGACCTTCAGCACCAAAGTTTACTGCAGTCTCATGCATGATTCCTGCTTTGAATGACCACAAAGTGCTTTATAGCTTCTCATTCCCTCTGTGATTTGACTGTATTATTATTTCTTCACACGTTCTGTGATCAGCTGATGTCTATGGCTTTAATTTTATTGTGGGTGGAAGACAATAGTAACAGTAACTGAAATAATTAACTAAAAGTTCCTTCAAACATTCTTTTGAAAAAGAGCTTACGTATGAGCTAAACATTTTGCTTTTTCTCTTCTTCTTATACAGTTGTTCGCACATAGGATCATACTGGCATTGTTCACATTGGATTTACCAGAGTTATAAATATCTATGATGTGTGTGTATATATAAGGAATAAGTATAGATCTAATAGTAAGCAAAAAACACTTGTTGAATATAGTCAATGGAGTTTGGGGCACAATTAATTTGATCAAATTTGTCAACATCAGAACTATACAAATATTTCTCTGTATTTAACTGATGCATTAATTCTATTGATGGAATGGGTAGCCTAAGACACTTGAGATACCAGTAGATATGTGCTTTGCTACAAACTAAGACTCAATTCAATTGAACACATATGGATCAATGCCATTTTAGGTGCTGGAAAGTATTCTGCCCAGTCTCCAAAAGGGCTCTGACACCCCAAAAGAACATAGATCTGTCATATCTTCTTGTATCATGCAGCTCTGTGTAGATGTCTTGAATACCTTAAAATCTTAAAAATCACAGTTTTTCCTGGTATTTCACAGAATTTGAGAATGGTTGGGGTTCACAGGGACCTCCAGGTGAACCAGCCCCTGCTCCAGCAGAGCCACAAAGAGCAGGGTGCCCAGGCCCGTGTTCAGGTAGCTTCTGAAGATCCCCAAGGAGGCCCCACAACCTCTTTGTGCCAGTGTTCCATCACCTGCACAGTAAAGATCAGCTGAAATGCAATATACCTTATTTTCTTATTAAAATATTTTATGTGTATAAGCTTGTGTTGCTTGGGATGTGTATGACTGTGCTGTCCTGACCAAACTGCATCTCTATCTCCCTGATAGAGCCTCTTATGATTTGTAACACCGATATCTTCATGCTAAATTCATTTGATGCATATGTTAATAAGCATGTTCTTATAGGTACAGGCAGCCATGAGCAACAGCCATCATCACTTTCATTCATTAGTCCTAAATGCATGGGAAGATTCATAGAGAAGAATTTGGTTTTAGCAGCAAATCAATATCTCTTTTTCCTTTTATTCTAGCTGTATTTCAAATTTGGCATCTCTTTGAAAGAAGAGAGCAGTAGAATACATAGGGTTTATGAATTGTACCTAAAAAACTCGTTTCATCATTTAGCTACATTTTTCATATTTGAAAATAACATCTGCTGCTTCCCCCTTATTCAGTAAGACTTTTTTGGAAGAAATTAAATGGGACAATTTTCTAAAAGTATAGTGTAGTGAAACAGTTGAATGAAAAGCTTAAAAGAAGGCAACTGAAAAAGAAATGTATTTCCAACCATGACTATAACTCATATTTTTTAGGGAACTCTAAAAAGCTAATCCATCTGGTTTTGGTTTTCAGTCATAGATGAACTAATATCCTCTCATTTAAGTTACTGTATGAAACCGATGTGAGCTTAAAGAAGCATTAGACATTTTATTTGCATTCAAAGGGTTGGCTTTTTTGAGTGTGTAAGGAGTATCCCTTCCCTTAAAAAAGAAGCATAGCTGGAATAGCAAGGATTACAAGAGAAACTGGAAAATCTGTGTTAGCTAAAAATAATGATTACATAGACTCATTTGGTTTAGAAAAACCTCCTACTGTGTCAACAATTCCATTCTACTGTACCAGTACGAACCTGATAATACCAGCTGGATTGTGGGACCAAAGAAAGCATGATTTCAGAAAGAATGAACCTAAAACTATTTAAATGTATGTGTATAAAATTAATGACACTGAACTCTTCTGGTATCTCCTGCAGAAAACATTAGCAAGATTTGCACCACCTTTTCCATCTAATCCAATAGGATACTCCCCAGTATCCTATTTTGATATTCAAATTCTACATTTTTAATCTGAATAATTATCATCACTTTTCTTATGATCTCCTTCAAGAATGTTACAAAAAGCCCTTCAGTAAGCAGTTGTGACTAAATTGCTTGAGATGTAGAAGTTATGCTTTTGCTACAGAGAAAAGGAGGTGATGTAAGATCTTGTTTTTCTGCTTCATTAAAGTTCACAGCAATTAATGTTTCTTATGAGAACAATTTTTTTTTAATATTTTTTTGTGGACGTGTGCATTCATTCAAGGAAAGCCATACCATAAGGAAGGAGCTTTATTCACAACAGACTTCCTCCTTTTAGGACTATTCCAACTCTCCTTAATGGCTGTCCTAGTTTTTCCATTACTTCTATTTGGTATTGAATCAGCCCTCTTCACTAATGAAAGAATATTTATTCTATGCAATAATAATTCCAAAAATTACCATGTTATGGTGGAGCATGAAGAAGAATTTTGCTGTCATAGGAATTCTGGTCCTTCATTTTGGTTTCAACCTAGAAATTATCTGACATGCTATAGACTAACAAATTGCTGCCAGTTTTTTTGTTTTTGGTTTTGGTTTTTTTTTCATTATATATATGGTTTTTAATATATCTCATGTTTACTCAAGCAGATGGTTTTTAATATGCTTTCTATTTCTTCATATTAGCTTTATAATCCCTAAGACCAGTGCTATCATTATAGATTTCGTAGAAAGGCAGAAATTATCCTGAAAATAATTTTCAAATGATGCTATTATAAACTTACCACTAATTGGTTCTTCATTTGAAAGAATGCTATTTTCTCAGAGACAGATAGATCTGTACTCAGCTGGTCTCAGAAGTGTGTTATCTCTTAGTCAATACATACCCAAGTGAAAACATATCTTGCTTTCCCAAGGACACAAAACCAATCAGATACATATACCTGGCAACCCACTTTTTTTTTGTCTCCCAGTCTGTTACACCATAAGACTTTTCCAAGGAGCTGTAGGAGATAACAGCTTTGATCTCAGTCAGCATTTTTAGGACATCATTATGTGAGGTCTCAGTGAAGACAATGTGTCTATCTTCCCAAAGATCTCATGGAGAATGTTACCTTACGAATAATTTAAGTCCAGCATTCCCACATTGCTGAGTGAAAGGGCAAAACCATTTTCTGTAGCCATAACCTTGGTGTGAAATACTGATTTATCTGGTATGTCATGGCACTTCTGGTGATCATTTCTTCCATTTTGTTGTTGCTTTCATGAGTTCCTTACAGATTTTTCTCAGTAGTGGCTTTGTGACTTTCTTAGAAGCTTCAGTACAGTGTGAATTCTTCTGTGGCTCACATCTATCATTAGCTGCTATTTGTAATTCTTACTTAGTTGTTTCACATTTGCTACTATGTTATAACTCATTAGAGAAGGGGATTGATGGGATTCACTCTATAGAAATGTTTTTTTGTATGGACCCAGGAGTGCACAGACATCCATGTCAAGGAATTTATTTTAGGATTTCAAACATGACATTTCTGATTCTCTTTGCGGGCTTCAGGGTTCTCTCATCTTTGTGGTGTCAAATCTGGTATAATCCGGTTAAAATTGTTGGAGATCCCAGAAACTGTTTATGTGGGAGGTAAGAAACTTGTTTACTCCTTCCCACAACCAATTTCGTAGTTCTCTGTCACAGAATACATGTTTTGTTTTGCTTAGCTTTAAGCTTCCTGACATAGGTCAATAATTTCCCCGGACAAATATAATCAGCACTGGTATCATTTCATTGCTCTAAAGGACTCCACAGAAAATTTCCATCAGAGAAACATCAAATCATTGTCAGAAATCCATATTTGTCAAATATGGATAAAATATTCTTGAAAGCATCTCATTTTCCATACAGGATAGGATAATAGCCATTTTATTTGTGTGTATACTTGGAATTTTCAGATTTTCAGGTTAGAACTTACTGGAAAATAATTAATTTCCAGTGAAAATGGAAGGGCGAACAAAGCAGTTCCTTGATCTTTGGTCCTCTGTCCTCATTAAGAGGCCAAACAGGAATATCCATTAAAATTAAAGGAGTTTTAGTAGAAGTAATTAGAAAATAGTAATTAGGTTCAAAGTCTTCTGAAAGGCAAACAAAAATAAAAACTGTATCCAGTAATTAAAAAGAAAAAAAAAAGTCTAAATTAAGTCCAGCACCTGTGAAAGATAGCAGTCAGCAGCCCAGACTGTAAATTTAATACTTTTTTTTATCCACATAAGCAAGTCTCAGTTCTTGAAGACTTGCTTCTTAGCTTTGCCATTACCTCACTGGGGATTTGTGCTCACGGGTGTGTTTGTGTAGCAGTGGAAATTTTTTTTTCTAACAAGTATGAAAATAAAGCCTGCATGTTTTTCAGTTTTGAAAATATTTTCCTTGGCAATGAAAGTGATAAACTCAGTGGCTAAAAACGGGTATATTTCTAGGGTAAATTTTTTGGTTTATACCTGAAATAGGATACCACACTCACTGACAACAAATCTCTCAGCTGGCAAAATTAGTACAGTGCAATGGACTCTACCAATTAAACACAATAATGCTGACATTAGCCTCTATTTTGGAGGTATTTAATGATACAGATGATTTATTGCTCCTGTTGTTGATTTGATGGTGTGGAATAATTGATCATATCTTTGTAAGCTTCATGGTGTTATTGGCATAAACACCATAGCCACTGAACAAAACAGTCATCTTTTAGCCTTTACAGTGTTTGCCTGAATTTTCATCAGCACCAAACCACAATGCCCAAAGCTGAAATGCCAGTGTAGGCCAATCAACCATGCCAATTGGAGGTGTAATGGAAGTTTACAACACTGGCAAGAGTACGGCAAGAGTAAGTATACAGTAATTACCTCACTGTTTTGCTGGTGTACTTCCTCTTCCAAACTAAATCTTTTCTTCTGATAAGAATCTTTTTTTTTTTTTTTTTTTTTTTTTTTTTTGGAACTGCTAATCCACACACTTTTGTCTGGGGTCTTGGGATAAGTACTAAGCTATTCAGTAGAGGTGTTCATATTTTTATGCTGAAGGCATACATAAACCACTAAACCACAGAGACTCCACTCCACTTGATTTCTCAGTCTTACTGGTCTTTTGGTGACACGCTTATCTCATTGTCAATTAGCTCTTCTCCAAAATTAACAGCATCTGATTGTTACAGAAAGCAATCTCTTCTGATTATTCTTTTTGAAAGTAGTCATTTATTGAGCAAGTTTTAAACTGTGTTCTGGATTCTTTGTTCTCAAATAAAATAAGAAAAAGAATGTCTTGCTAGCAGCTTCCAAAGGAGATTTAGGTAGTAGAAATGTTTTGAGTTCATCATGATGTAGGAACTATGTATGACAAGAAGAACATCTAGTCAAGAGAATGCAATGGTCAAACCCATAAGTACCTATGGACTATAGACTGTCTTAGTCAGCTCATAATCAAGGGCTCGGAGGACTGCATCTTTGGTGTCTGTTGTCTAATATCTAATCTACTTATTCATATATCTAACACACTCTCTGGTACTTTGAAGTATTTTCACTGAGAATGACAGTTGGAAAAGAGGTGTGTGCCAGCAGAAATACGCAAGGAAAACAACTGGATGACCTGGTGTCATGTTTGACCCACTATTTAATCTGATTATTCTTTATAAGTACTGTAAAAATCTGGATCTGTATTTTTCAGTCAAAATTAGTTTCCTATATTCTGTTGAAGTAAAACTGTGTGAATAAAATAATTCTGCTTATAAGATCTCTGGATAATACATTTCATAAAAGAACAGTAACAGGCAATGGATGTTAGCTTCCTTTTCTTAATTATGGTCTTACATCCTGTCTGAGATGTCAGTGATAGCTGTTTAACATACACTCCTTTCAATCTTATTTGCTAGTGGATGGACGCCCTTACCAGAACCATCCATTTCTCTGCTTCAATCTGAAGATTAAACTGTTCTCTCTTAAACTGAGAAAGTCTGTTAGCATTATTATTACCACTGTAGTTCACACTGTGCTTGTGTTGATAAAGAAATCATGCCTGACTTTTCTGCTGCTATATCTGGTAATATTCACAAGCACTAATCTTGTCTGAGCACAGCAAAATCACAAGGATAATACAATGAATATGCTAAATCTTCCAAAATGATTTTGTATTGTTTAGCTTTAGTAGACCAAAACCCACTCAGTCACTCCAGGATACAGGATTCCTTACTAAGCATGTACCCAGTGTTTTTGTATAGCAAATATTCAGAATCTCGACTCTGTTCAAATCCTACTTACGCCTACAATTTTTAGCACTGGTCATATGCACATCAGCACTGATAGTGCCAAAGAAGCATCTGTATCTTTATAAATTGACAGAAAACAGGTTTCCTCTACCTGTCACTCCAGTGATGTAAGCATGGTTTATCTCTGCAGAGCATAACCCAAAGTTTTCTGCAGATAATGCCCTGATACCTAGTGGTTGGAGGACTAGACATGAAAGACTTTGAATCATCATCTCCTTTGGTTTATATCACTATGCTCCATAACTTTTACAGATGGACATTTTATAATCCCTTCATATTTGACACTGTTTTATTTTGTCAAAATAAATCTTGGAAGCATGTAAGTGTATGGGATCACAATGACCTCTTAAGGATCCAGTGCAAACCTCTTGAGGCAGAAATAGGTATAATCAGGTTATCAAATAGCTGAAGATATTTGTCTAATCTGTTTATAAAAGCTGTAAAGAAAGAAATCCTCATAACACAACAGATCCTAGTGCTTCATCACTCTATTATTATGAAAATGCACAACATGCATCTGATTTTTCTTCTACTTGCTGTCTTTATAAGACACGTTTACACTGTGAGGACTGTTATATCTACACTCAGTCTGCTCTAGACTAAACAAACATAGTTCCTTCAGCCCTTCTTCAAAGTTCATATTTTCTAAAGTTTGTATCGGTGTTTTTGTTCCTCTTTGTGCTCAAATTTGTCAACATCCTTCTTGTAGTGTACTGTGCCAAAACTGGGCCGGATTCTTTATCCAAGGTCTTAAAGGACAGAATAATTTTCTTTGGTGTCTGTGACACTTCTACTAATTGGAGTTTCCATGTTTTGTGCTACTACCCTTAACAGTGCATTTAATCTCTTCCAGTTTGCCATCTTTAGATATTTATAGACACTTAGATTTCTTT
Source organism: Excalfactoria chinensis (assembly GCF_039878825.1). Classification (NCBI taxonomy): domain Eukaryota; kingdom Metazoa; phylum Chordata; class Aves; order Galliformes; family Phasianidae; genus Excalfactoria; species Excalfactoria chinensis. The sequence continues at coordinate 9,871,855 of NC_092828.1, forward strand.
GAATAATTTAAAAAGCTCTTTTCTTTTTTCTATCCATATTTCTATTTGATTTTATTTATTTATTTATTTATTTTCTATTTTGCTACTGTGAAGTGCACATAACTAATTTTGCAATTTTTAGTATATCACTTGTTCAATTAATGGAAATGTTGAGATCACATTCCGTATACTCATAGAGGAGAATGTGTCATGTGATATTGTTACACCTAGTTTGGCATTTATAATGTAACCTTCATCCACTGTTCCATTAGATAAAACAGTTAGACTGAGTAATCTGTGGGAAAGAAGACTGAGTGGGGATATGATTAATGTTGATAAATATCTGAAGGGAGGAGGGAGGCAAGTAGGTGATCCAGGTTCTTCTCAGTGGTGTGTAGTGATAGGATAAGGAGTAATGGCCTGAAACTTGTACATAGAGAGTTCTGTATAAACATGCAGAAAAACTTCTTTATGGTAAGAGTAACAGAGAACTGGAGCAGGCTGCCCTGGGAGGTGGTGGAGTGTCCTTCTATGGAGATACTCAAGACCAGTCTGGACACTTACCTGTGCGACCCATTGTAGGGTTCCTGCTTTAGCAGGGGAGTTGGACTCAATGATTTCTGGAGGTCCCTTTCAACCCCTGCAATTCTGTGATTCTGTGAAACTGTTTGACATGTGAGTTCTAAGACCTTTTACCATTATCTTGTTATTATTAATACTGGTGACATTCTCACACCAGTAACTTATGTTACACATTTTTTTTTTTTTTTTTATTTTTTATTTTTTTTTTAATAAGCAAATCCCACTTCTGGAGTCCTTGGGGTCCAAAGGAAGAGTGGCTACCTAAATTACTACTACAAATTTCACAAGCTGAAAGAAATCAAGAAATTACAAAGTTGTTGTCAAATCCAAACTGTTTAGACTTTGTATTTTTGTAGTGAGATACTTACAGTAATAGTTTGCCTAAGATCAGGCTTCAGGGACTGAATCAAATTTGGAAATTCTCTGGACAAGGGTGTGTGAAACAAATCTGTAACAAGATATTTTATTTTAATAAGTTCAATTGCTTAGAACTTAAAAATAAGTACATTCACTTATTTCTAAGTGATGATATAAGTATCTGTAATAGTGAAACGTTTTATTTGCATAGTGAGTTTTTCCAGGAAATTTTATTAGTTTATTTTTATTCATAAAAGATGAAGTTAGGGAATGAACATGATTTTAATGTGAAGTTCAGACTAAATGAAATGTGATATTTGACACCACCCAGTAAAGAAGAGCCATATCCTCTTAAAGGATTGAGAATTTGAGAAAATAGCTTTAGGTTATTTGCAGATGTTTTCTAAAATTGCATGTACTTTATCAATCACGTTCTTTGCCATTTATTCAAAAATAATGCCTGAGGATACAGATGATGGGCTACAACAACTAAAAATACTAGTAAAAACTCAAACATTGGCCAAGATGTATTCTGTATCTGAGAAAATTACACTTAGCTGACTGAATGTGTGGACCTTGGCAGTTCACAGGATGTAACTCTGGTATTTCATTTTTGAGATAGAACAGTTATTTAGATTTTCATATATATTTTCCCGCAGTAATCCAGTCCTCCTTCTACTACTGAAAATAAGATCTGCACTCACTTAAGCAAAATTAAAATAGTGCTAAAAATCTTAATGTGAATTGTATGTTTGGAGGAAAAAAAAAAGATTAAAAAGCAGGGGAAAAACAGTAAGTGAATATAAGTATTTAAGGTCTTGAAAACAGGTTGTCCCAAATCTTGGTTCCTCCATATTCTTATGGTTTCTTTTGTATACATAATTTTTACCCAAGTCTGTATTGGTGAATGTAGCTAGTAGACACTTGAGTTGGCCTACTCCAGTTAACAACCTGAGCAACTTCCCTACAGATAGATAGCAGTGTGAATGGCTTTATTCTTTTCTTGGTCTTACCTAAATAATCAAAACCATGAGAAATATTTTTACTTTTTTTTTTTTTTTTTCTTAAAGAAGAGATGAAAATATAAAAGATATTTTGCCCTCCAGTGCTTGTCCAATTCAAAATTTTAAATGTTTTTTAGACTGAAGGGAACTGCTTGAATAATTAATCCTAGACATCTATGCTTGATTTTCATTGTTGAGCAGCAATAGCAGCAATAAATCCAAAAGAAGTGGTGTAGTTGTATACTTTTAAACAAACAAACAACCAAAAAAAAAAAAAAAAAAAAAAAAAAAAAAAGGAAGAAAAGGAAAGGAAGAATAAGTGAGAGAGAGAGGAGAGAGAGGAAGGATCTCCAAGTGTCCTGAGATTGTTTTCCTTTTATTTGAGTTCTCCAAATTACTTTGACCACAATGGAAAAACACTGGTGAATATCCCACACACATTGTCACTTTAATAAAATACCAGAATAGACACATATTCTGCTTGATGCTTATAAGACCAACTGAGTGACATGGAGAATATATGTACTGGCTTAATCTGAAACATTATATTAAGCTGCTTTAGCTAAAATTACAAAAGCAAACATGAAAATATGCCTCAATTGCACTTTTGAGAAAAGAAAATCATTCACAGTTTCCCTCCTAACACAATTCAGGGGAACTGGAGGCTCGATTTTACAATTCCCTTCTTGCAAATATTCAAAATGAAATGCAGGATAACTTTATGCTCTCACTGATGCCATATTGGTTATTGACAAACTGAGCAAAGCTTCCACACAATGTAACTAAAGAAGCAGCAAAGAATTAAAGCAGATTTTTTTTTTTTTTTTAATCAAAATACAGTCATATCAGCCATGTTTAATGAAAATGTGAACAACACAGACAGTATCATGGCTTACAGTACATGGTATATATAGATAAGACAATGAAAGGCTACAAACTTCTTCAGTGGATAAAAATAAAAAGTTCTGTAAGATCTCGAATGAGTAGAAAAGAGAGAGAATGATTTTAGAGCAAGTACTTGTAGCCTTCTTCCAGAACTAGACCTTTCTAACAGGTCTTATAAACCAAATGCTGCAAAATGTGTCCTGCTGTAGCCCTGTTTCCAATAGAACCTCTAATACTCTGAACAGCAGTGAAGGGGATAGAAGGGTCATGGAGAGGACAACCAAGGAGGAGGATTTGTAGCAATATGCCAAAACTTGGACATACTATGTAGTCATGCATGGCTCAATGCAGACATGACGTGGAGAAGTCTGTCCGCTTTGGCTGTACCGATACAAACCATTGCTCCAGACTCACATGGGAAAAGAGCCACACAGCAGAGCTGCTCTATGAGATGGGAGGAAGATCTGATGTCTCAGTCCACATCTAGTTAATGTTTCCATGAGTCCATTCAACTTGGATCTTTATTCACAACCTCAGCATTTCGCTCTAATCCCTTGTGGCAAGAGAATGTCATGTTAGATATGGACCTTGAGCCAAATCTCAAATTGTTAACTTAACCCAGGGCTGGAGCTTTATTTGAATGGAGCTTAGCTGATTTATGTGAACTGAGAAAGTGACCCATTGTCCGAATCAAAATTCCATGTCTCAGCAGCCGAGTCAAATAAAACCTTAAATTGAGAGTGCGGAGGTCCAAAGGCAGCAATCTAAATATTTCTAAATGCTCAATCTAAGTTTATATTAGAATTAACTTGTTGTAAACCGTATCCAGTACATATTTAAACAGGGGCAAATAATAGATTATCAACATTTATTAAAAAAATAGAAGGAAGTTCAGAAAACATGAACAAATACATTTGGGTAGTCCAGATACAGCTTTAAAAGTGAAGTTCAGTAGTACTAAATAAGCAGCTTGAAAAATTGATGATATTTGCATGTTTTAAAGACTGAGACCATGGAGAGGTATATTAAGTGCACTGTTTTACATTTCACCTCTTGCTGACTCAAAAAGATGTACTTAGAGCTATTTTTCTTTTAAAGAGCAATGAGAAATTCTGAGGTTTCTAAGATGTAATTGTAGGAAACTGGATACAATGCATCTTCAAAAGTAGTATATTTAAATGTAGCTCCCTTCCCACTCAATCTTGGGATCTTCTACTTCAAAATTAATATCATTTGGAATATAAGGGGAATGCTAGGTAACAATAATGTACTCAAATAAGTAAATATTTACATGAGATATCTATGGTCTACATATGCAATTATGAAGCAACATTAAGTACTTAGAAAACCTCCAAAATAACATAGCTTTTGAATGTTTACTATTGTTTAATGTTATTTGTGCACTGTTTATTGCCAAGATACAGTTTTTGGCATCATAGTAAAATATTTTCCTCTGAAATTCTTCCGTATTTTGGGTAGAAGTTAAGCATTATTCCTCTCTCAAAGTGAGTCACTTATGTATGGCAAAGCTCCCAGCTGTATTCCCTTTACCCTTGAAACAGCTTGAAACATACACATAGCAGATCCTACTGAATTACTGAAGATGCAAATAGCTCCAGATTTCTTCTAAAATTTCGGTAGCACATGTCAGAACTTCTTTATTATACAAGTTATAATTCCAATAAAAGCTTATAACAGGGATACTTTTAGATGGGAGAATGACCATCCCTAAAGAAACCCCACTTTGCTGGTAGATCCCTGCTTCTCATTGCCAAAGCTTTGTAGACAACAGGTAACCAGACTTCACTTGGTTTAAAATAAACATTGACCAATTAGTGCACTTTTTTCCAGACTCATTCTTAGAAATAGAAGTGATTTGCTTCCAGCATTAACTGGTATGTGGCAGACACCCAGGATTCAGCAAGGGTGATGAAAAGTCTGGCAGACCTAAAGACAAGTAAAAATGTTTTGGTTTTTTGTTTTTTTGTTTTGTTTTGTTTTGTTTTTTTTTTAAGTAAAGCAACAGAGCAAACGCAATTGGTAAAAGGTGTAACAAGGACAACTTTTCTCTACTTTAATAAGAAATTGTGATTCAATGACCCAGAAAATCCCAGATGTGAACTTATATCAACTAGCAATAAAAGAAAGAGAATCACTTTGTTAGTTTATCTCAAACAATTCCACGTATCTAACAAAGAAGAAAAAATATATTGGAAAGAAAAGAATTAATCAAAATATATTAGGACAGAATCTTAGGCTAAGATACTTGCTGACACATACCTCAATTTTCCTGAAGCTTCTTGTAGTTATGAGTCTTTCAAGATCTTAACAAACCTATAGCTGTCAATGAGTAAGATAATGTCAGAAACTTAGAAAAGAGTTTATGATCTGAGATACTTTAATATTAACATCTTATTAATGTGGTTATCGTTACTTCACAGTGAATAACATTTACTCAGTTGTATGTTTGTGTAGAGACTATTGTTATCTCTGGCATGCAAGAAAAACAGAAAAATAAAGATATTTCTAATACAGTGTATAATTAACAAACCTGTAGCAGAGCACAAAAGGAAATCACTTTTCAGATGACTTAGTAGGCGTTGTACATGTTTTTCCTTGAGTTTGATCCATCAGTATGAAAGTGTACACATTTGAACTGCCTTTATGCCACTTAAATCTTAACATATATGAGACACAACTTTGGGATTCAAGAAAACTGCAGCACGTATCACATTTATTCTACCAGAAAAATAAATAAAGAACTATGCCTTGAGTTATAAATGCAAGAAATAATAGTTTCTATTGTACAATAGACAGTGGGGATATATTTATTTTTCCATCCTAATTCTTTATATGTCAGTTCATTCTGCTTGGTTAGTACTAAAACATGAGTTTTGAAAACATGAACAAAAAAACATAGAATCACATTTTACAGTGATGCTCCATTCTTCAGATATGAATTGAGAATGAAATTACCACTGTAAACAGCAGGTTGTTCAAGGCTGAGGATGTTCTTTAAAAGCAAACCATAAATAATTAGTATTTACTTCAGAATGTGAAGCAAATATGGATAATTTGTTTCACTGACACTGAAAAACAGCAGTCAGATAAACTTCAGATAAACTTTAGAAAACATTCAGAAATAAAAGATATTTTACTTTTAAAGAAAGAGAAATACTCCATTTATCACACTCTTATTCCAACTTCCAAAAAAATTAAGTATTTTCCTTGCAATCATGAAATTCCCCTTCTGTTGACTTGGCAAAGAAAGAATTATTTGAGCAGATTTTGTACATCTGCTGCATCAGGAAAAGCACCTGCTGAAAATTTTTAAGAGTTTCCCAGCACGTAGCCATCTGAAAATAAATAAATAAATAAATGAATAACATACAAGTTTTAACTTAAGTCAGATTAATCCTATTTAGTTTGCATTTTCATGTGAAGATACAATCCATGTATTATGTCATTGCGCTGCAAGAGAAACTTAACCTGCCTTTTCAGTGCCAAAGTGCTAGATAGAGAAAATTCTCCTGGGAAATTCAATGTTATCTTTCCTCACTTCATTATCTGAAATAGCAAAATGAAGGCAGAAATATTTAGGGGCACATCTGCTTTGAACATCAGCTGAGAGTAACAGGGAAAAAATATATATTAAAACTCTTCATAACTGCTAATATTTTTTGTATGTTTTCTAGAAAAGTGGTATGTATGTCTTCATATGCTAATTATGTTGAGTATCACTGTCTAGAGCACTATCGCACCAGGTTCCTACAAAGCAGTTCTTATGACTTTTTTCTCGGTATGTGTCAGAAGTTTACCATTTCCAACGTTTGCAGTGTCTGCCTGTCTCTGGCATCCTTTTCTATGTTTCTTCTCCATCAGAGCATTCAGTATTTGCACTCCAGATGATAACTTTATCTAGGTTGGATGTAGATAAGAACTTTAAATATTTTAGAGTTGCTTAATACGATTACTTGCTCCTTCCAAGTGCCCCATTGCTTTCATGGAGCATACTTCCCTCACTGAAGAACACACTGATGCTTGTCTGGGGAAGGACAGTGTTTCTTTCTTCCTAATAAGGGGACTTTGTACCATAAAAGGACTTCAGGCATCATTTTAAAAGGGTTTGGTTTGATTTTAGTTTGATTTCCTTTGCTTGGAAAGGAAGAATGAAGCATGTGCAACGTGTTGATTTATATTTAAAGCCAGAGAGTGCCACCGTGTGGCTGCAGGCTTTTAGACAGGCAAAGGTTTGTGTGTTCGTAATGGAAAAACTAGTCTTAAGAATGAATGGATTCGACCTCTCTAAAACCAGCATGAACTTATCTAATGTGTCTAATATTGCCAATGTAGGGGGATGAATAAAACAACGGAACTCTTAGTCAAGTAAAAAAGAAATAAACAGATGACTGAACACCCAAGATCCAGGAATCCCACTTGCTTATTTCTAATCAAGAGGCTGTATTTTATGAAGTAGTGTTTAAACCAAGTCTTTCAGAGCACAGGTGATGCAGATCAACATTCTTTTACACTCTGGTGAATCTCTTAGCCCAGAGAGAACAGTGTTGTTCTTCCTTTTGGCACGCCCTCAGGGAGTACACATGATTTGGCATACCATTTTATCTAACCCGGAGAGATGGACCCAGCCTTCTGATATTGATGCTCTGTATTTTTCTCCTCAGTAATGGAAGCTTCTCCAGGCTGAGGAATGCATGGAGAGATCAAGGAGATATTTTTTCAGTAGAGAAGTATTCCATACAATGGCAGTAGTATCAAGGAGAAATGAAAAACATTATGACTCCCTTCTCTCTAATCCTTCTTCCTAATTCCATTTTAAAATGCAGGAAAGACATCTGGAAACATATGTCCTTCACAAATGAGAAAACACTAATGTATGGCTTGGCATCCGACAGGGTTTTAGGTATGCAGCCTGCTCACCAATCCATGCCTTCCTGTAAGCAGGAGCTTGTTCTTCTTTCAATTCAGGCAGAAATAACCTATGTGTCAGAGACTGCAGAGCTTTTAACAACTCATCAAGGCTTCTTAGCTCATTAAATGAGTACCATACCAAACTTTCTTTGTGGCTATATAACTGGTGCTAAGTATAAGCCCACTGAATCTACATCTCCTTCCTGTGTCTTTTTTCATATGACATCCACATGTCCTGTTCCATACTGTCTTTTTTTAACAAATGCTCTACAGATGTGTGTTTTTTATACCACGTTTAAGGAGGCATCCAGATACCATGCTGTTCCACTCTTTTGCTTCATTAAACTTGAAGAATGTTCTGCCAGTCACCTAGCCAAAACTGATCATTTACAAAACAGCTATGAGAAAACATAGCAGAAATCTGATTATTACAGACATTCTCTAGTCTTGCACCAGCAAACATGCCAGGTGATATTCATCTATTCCACCTGTAGAATTCTTCATTGTAAGCTGCTGACCATTCTCTGAAGCTAGGAGGCAGTATGGCCTTCTGCCACGTGTCCTCCCAAAGGGAAGGTGAATCCTACCACTCCCAATCAAAACAAAACTTAGTAGCAAAATTCTTCAGCCCAGATTCAGTTATTCCCAGAATGTTCAGGTATCGTATTTCTTACTGCAAAATCAAAAAATGATGTTCTGTTTTTGGGGGACAAAGGTATATTTGAAAATCAAACAGGTTTTGAAGCAACTTTTGGAAATCTAAACGCCATTTAGACATCTGGCAGAGATGCAGTTCTTTGAAGTTCTATGCCTATGACTTGCTTTAACCACACTAAGTAGGAAAAGTCTTAATTTCTGTGCCATCATAGTAAGGAGAGAGTATTCAGGTGCTGCTTTTGAAATCTGGCTACATTTTCCATACTACATACCTGGCTTGAAGGCAGTGCCCATGAAATCATGTGCTATAAACTGCACAAACTCTATTTAATTTTAAAGGGTGAATTAGTGACAAAGAACTGTATTGCCTGTGGAATTCTGTGGAATCAAGGCAAGAATATGAAGTAGCATTGCTAGAAAGAATGCAAGCTTTATCAGAAGAATAGAATTGTGGATTAGGAAACACAGCTTCCCTTCCCAGCATACAAAGAGACTGCCTGTGATAACAGTAATCAGAACCAGAGACGCTGCCAAGCACTAAGAAGCAAGTTAATTAACAGAGAAAAGTATCCACAGTTTTCCCAGCTCTACAGAGAAAATACAAGACTTCTGTTGAATTTTCAGGCCAAGGTAAGGAAGAAGACATGAAATTCCCCATGCTTTTTGGGACAGCATGACACCAGTCTGAATCTAAATTCCCAAGCTACCTGCACATTAAAACTTTCAACTTTAATGCTTAGTTCAAGTCTGTGTGTTCAGGAATACTGTGTGCAGAATTGCTTTCAGCAATATACACTCCTGCAACCAAGATGTTAAGGGTCATATTCACTCTTCAACTTAAAGCTTTTTCCTTCTTAAAATCAAAGTGCTGAGAAATATTTGACGAGTGCCACATATTTACAAACAATGGATTATCACATCCATAATTTTTAGCATCTAATCCTCTGTGTGAAAGGGAAAACACAGGCACATATAAGTTCTCTTTACAACACTGGAATAGAAAACCAGAGATATGCGTAATATGCAAGTCTTCTAGAACTACCAAATGTGCAGAGCTTAAGCCCAAACAGCTAGAACTGTCAATCTATCTTCATGTAGTTAAGTATATTGTACTTCTTCAGTGAAAGAAGTCAATAAACTGATAAAGAATTCACAAGGTCAGGGAGATGACAAATGCCAGAATGCATAAATGAGAAGAGTTCATTCTGGAGTGAATGATATTTTAGTAAAAGAAAGATTCCTGGGCAATGAACCAAGCTATTGAGAATATATAGCTACACAGACCAGAACACATAAGTTGTTTCAGTATGAACTTTTTCTTGCACCTTTCACTATCCCCAGGTCTGACAGCATGAAGTATGTAGCCAGCAACTTCAAACTGATTCTAACACATCTTCCAAAGAAACTTCTGTTCTTCATAAAGTCTCTTAAAAACACAGTAGACTGTTTCTGTATGAAGCTTCAGAAAGGAGAGATGATTTCAAAGTTTCTTGGAATGCATAATTTTATCAGAGTTGTTTTCCTAGACATGCATATTCAATACATGCAACATAATCTACTGTGTCATTTCTCATATAGCTTTGATATGAAAATGTTTTGAGGAACAAAGATTTAGAACTACTTCCAAAATTAAGTGTGGTATTTTTGTAATTAATGTGAAGGAGTACATTTTTCTGACAATAATGTAATTATATGTGGTAGAAAATTCTGTATTAAGTCACTGCAGACAATGCTTGCAGCTCTGAAAAAAAAGGTCAACTAAAAATGTCTTCGAAAAGGGAAGGAGAGCCTCCACACATCTGCTGTAATGAAGAGAATTACAACTTACATATATACTGCTAGAGACTTCATTTCTGGACACAAATTAGTGTTTTCAGGAATTCACGGATAATTAGATTCTGCAGTAGATGAGTTTGCTGAGAAATGAGGGATGATGGCTGAGGAACTTGATCAAACCAATTCTACATCATCAAGTAAACTAGATGAGATCTTTCAGAAGTATTTACAAAAGCAGTTCCATAGTGAGTCCATATACAAACAATGCCATACAAAGAAAGTCAGTGCTGAATGTTTCTCTGCAATGCTTTATTAAATACTTTTCATTCATATATATATTTATAATTTTCCAATATGCAACTAGACAAAACCAGATAGGTTTTCTTTACTAATAGTGAAAAAGAAAAGGCCTTTTTGTTTTTCATACTAAGATTATAGTTTTCAAAGATGCTTATAAACTCTTATAACACTGATCAGGAGCTAGATTTATTCTTCTGACGTTCAGCTCTGTTGCAAAGGTTCTTGCCTTTTGATAGAAGAAGAGAGACATTTCCCGATCCACAAGGAAGTTGTGGTAGATTATTGCAAGTCTTGTGTAAATCTTCAGTTGAGCTTTCTTATTGCCCAAGTCCATGGCAGCAGCAAGTGCCAACTGATAATAGCCAGCTGCATCAAAGGGATCCTAGAATAAAAGAAAGATAGTACTCCCTGCAGTACAGTTGTGTAAGAGTACATCCACTCTGTTTGTAATGCACCAGAAAAATATAGTTACTGAACTTCAGAAAGTTCTCTCACCTTATTATTCAGATTCTAAATGCATAACAATGATTGAGTAAAATGATATGAAAAAACATCACTGTGCGTAATGATTTTCCACAGCAGTTTTTAGTATTTTTTACCTTAAGATCGTAGAATATGATGTCTCCTAAGTTCAAGTACACCTTGACGTAGTACAAAGTTTCCTCCTCAAACTCCAGAGGAGAGGAACAGAGGGACAAAGCCTTCAAATAAAAATGTTCAGCTAGTTCACAGTGACCCAAATGATGATGGATGGCAGCCAGCCGATGGTAAGCTATTCGTTCATTTAGCTGATTTCCTGATGAGATAAGAATAGGGACAAAACCAAAGAGACAAAGAAGTCAAATTATCTCAAGCCAGGAAATGTCTATGGTATTTTGTTGTTTGTTTTATGTCTACATGGTATTTTATTAAATATAACTATTTGACACCAATAGATGCGTGCTCTACAGCTATTCTTTCTTTTAAATAGAAATCCCGCAAAATTTATGAATTTCAAACTTCTGTGTTTCACCAACAACTGGGATTTTATTAAGAAATAATTACATATGCACCTTTCGTGTATAGATATATATACACACAGTGCATATTTATAGAAACATAAGTAGATTATCTTGAAAATGTAGTAGACAATGGGATTTGAAACTCTCTTATCCTTGTCAGTAAAAACTTTCTATCAGAAATTATGTCACAAAAATCAGTGATCAGACTGATCAGAACGACACGACTGTGCAGGCACAGAGGAATTTGACCATTCTTAGTCAGCTGAACAGTTCTCAAAACTTCAAAGACTATTGCTTTGGAAACAAGCCATGTTGTTTTTAATTACTTTTAACTAGGTGTGCTTACTAGCAAGGCTACTAGCAAATCTGAAAAGAGCATATTGACACTTGAAAGCCTCTTGGCACAGCATTCATCAGTATTACAGCTTGTCTGTCAGCATGCACATTGAATCCCAGGCTCAATTATGTGCTGTACCAAAGATTCTTTGTACGATCTTAGAGTTTAAAGGATAAGTTGTTCTTTTTTTGAAATGAAGCAAAAATATCAATGATAGCATTATTATGAAATCCTGGCAGTAAATCTGAGAGAATTTGTAGAAGAAAACATTTTTAGAATCCTGCCTTAAATTGAAGATAACTGTAATATCTAGATGTAACTGAAACTGTTCTTACCTAAATTTACACTGAGCATGAGAGATGCTTTTGCATATTCCATACTTTCCTCATAAACCTTGAGATTCACCAGCAACTCCACCAGTTTATTGCATAATCTGAGTTCAGTGTTTTTGTTGCCAGTCTCAACAGCAAGGGGAAGAGCCCTGTCCTGAAATGCACAAGAGCAGCTTAGGTATTGAAGAACCACAAGATGTGCACTGACAAACTTCCATTGACGGAATGCCAAGCAACTTCTGATTTTGTTTTACTTTCTGAATATTCTACACCTTAAACCCAAAAGAAAGGCTTGAAACAGGTGAAATCTATTAAAACCAGGGTGTAAGGTAAGTCTCAATAAGTCTGCTAAGAGGTTCAGGATTTTTAGAACACCTGCTAATGGGAAAAGCATGTAACTATCAGTAGAGGAAACAAAAAAAAAAACAACTGCACAAACCCTGTAGAAAGGCACTGCTTTCTCCTTTTCCCGTTTACCATTAAAAAATATGTCTCCGGCAGCTTCAAACAATTCCATTGCTAAGTTTGGGTCTCCTGTGCACTGAGCAGCATCTTGAGCAACCTGAAAATGGAATTAGGTAAAAGAATGTTTTGGTAAATTCTTTGTTTAAAATAAATGAGTATATATAAATATTAACAATTGAAAAAAAGATGATCTTGTTAATGACTCTTCTCTTGTTAAGATGTAGGAAAAGCTATACTTGTTGACACCATGTTTTGTTTTTTTTTCCTGGTAAACCCTCTTAAAGCAAAAAGATGTGGAAAAAGTACCATAGGAGCCAGGGCACATACATGGGTATGGGCTCCCTTTCTCTGGCAATAGCCTTCTGCTAGCTTGGTCAGCACACACACAAAAACAAACAAAACTACAACAGAACAACAGTAGTGTTGTCAATAACTGCAAAATATTAAATTTGAGATCAAGTTTATCGTAGGAATAAATTATAATTACAAGTTAGATATAGCTAGTAGAACAGTTTTAAAAGCCTGTGTATATTTTAAATAAACATGGCACCACTATTCTGTTGTTCTAAACTAAGTATATACTGCACCAGCATGAAGGATTTCTGGAGAGGAAGCATGCATCGGCTCCAAAGCAAATGAATGTTGCCAGGACACTCCAGTACTGACATTGATAGGAAAGGGAATTTAGACACAAAGCATGATGATTCTTGCTTTGGCTTTGTGATTTCTGGTTTTAGAATTGTGTTACATTAATGTAAGTCCAGCTCCCTACTTCAGCTCAATGTCAGCGATCCTTTTCAACTTATTTTGGCTTCAGGAACCCTAAGAACTCTTGTATCATATTTTTGGAAGCTGCACATCTTAACAGTGGGTCTCAGTTTATTTTTATTTTATGATTGTATTTTTGTTACCTCTCAAACACCAGCCAAGACTCAGATCTTACTAAGGTCAAATTTACATACATCCTGTTTTACAAGGCAGCACTCTCCCTTGCATCAGAGAAGTGTTTTACCAAATACCTACACGACTGGCTGGAAGGAATACAGACGATTTTAAGGCTCATATGTATGCTGCAGTGTGGCTCTGGTAGACACTAGATGATTCTGTTTCAGCAGTAACAAGGGCTATATCACCACTTCAGACCATCTTACAGTCTGCTAACACAGCAATAGAGTAGCAGCAGTTTTCCTGGGGATCGGGCCTACCAGCCTGTGCACTGCGATGATTAGTTATCTGCACCTACTAGCATATAGCAAGCATGCACAATTTGCTTGCTGTGCTCTTGTACACCTGGTAGACAGTGATGTAATAAAATGAAGAATTGCACAGAACATAGAATTTGCATTGAAACAGGCAGTAAAGTTCACCTCTCAGAATCTTCATGGAGTGAGTCAAGCATGGAAATGGACCACTCAAACTTTCAGCTGTTAAGCTTACTACGTAAGCATTGGTGTTCTGTTCTAAAGGTCAGTTGGTAAAAGCTCTGGGAATGTTAAAATTACATATTATCTTCCATGCCACCTGCAGCATGTCAGTGATGTGCATAACAGTGTTGATAACATACCTGAATATAGAGATCCACAAGCTCGTTCTGCCTCAGAATATAATATATCTTTCCTGCCTGTAGCCAAGCATATGCCTCTCTCTCTTTTTTCTGGAGATCTATAAATATTCCAAGGCTTCTTTTGGTATATTCAAGAGCTGATCTGTAAGCCCTGAAACGGGGGAAAAAAATAGTGTGACTCTTCAGAATCAAGAAGGTTTTTCTTCATAGTTAACAAAGCTTTATGTTCATGTAAAATAATATTTCCTCCATTCAGAATTCCTCCAGGCAATTTCCCAACTATCCTCTGCTAGCAACTAACACATCAGTCTTCTTCCTCTTTTGTTTGGTCTATTAGATAGATAGTTATCACATGATGAGGGGAAAAAAAATCCTCCTCATCTTAAAATCTTCTACAGTTTATGTTTTTTCTTATAAGACTCAGAAAGAAATAATGTCTGAAATACACTTCTTCTAAATATCACCAAGCTCCGACTTGAGCATAGTTCAGACTAATCTGCACTTGCACACAATTTTGAGGTGAGATGTGGAATGACACACCCAAATTAAAAGACCACTGGGCAGTACAGTTTTCTTTAGCTGTAAGGGCACAGCATTTTTAGAAGTGCTCACAGTTCTTGTTGATAAGACCTGCAAGATTGGCTGAGGTCCAAATTTATTTATTAAATCCTTCCCTATCCATCTTGTCATAGACTCCCATTGCCTTGACCCAATGCATTTTCCTCCACTAGCGAGACAAACATTTTAAAATGTACCATAAAAAGCAAAGTTGCTTTCACAGCAAGTGGAAGCATATAGTAATACATAATGCAGAACAGCAGATGGAACAGGTCAGGCTGTGTCTAATGTCATACTGAATGCCTGCTATCATTCGGTAGTGTTCTCTACCTACAGAACCAATGGTCTTTGGGAACCAGAATCTTAGGGTGTGTAAATTCTGTACACTAGTTGAACAAAAAGCAGCAATTTTTCCACCTATTTTAAACCTTCTGCACATTTCAGCTAGATTGAAGTCTTAACCAACTCTTTGGTATTCAACCTTTCTGAAGTATTAATTAATTTATTTATTACCAACTATATAATTCAACAACAGTCAATGAAGCAGAATAATTTGGGCATCAATTTGAAAAATTAGAGGTTTCAACTATATAAGGCTAAAATAAGTACCTCCTCTCTCTCCCCACTAGTGGTAATTATTTTCCCTACCCATAATGAGGTACAGTTGAAAATATTCAAAGAAAAAAATGATTCTGTGATATAAAAAGTAAAGACACAATCTTAACAAAATATTTTTTAAATTTTTTTTTTTTTTTTTTTTTAAAGAAACACTACTGCATTTCTATAACACTGTAGTTACTGTAGACCCTTGCAATCTGTTTTTTCTTTAATGATAAAGAAGGGATCGGTATAAACAAGAACAAGAGCAGGGTAGATACTTCAGTAGACTGATGCTGTGTAGTTCCATAAATAGTCTTTTTGTTTACAAAAATTTTGATAAAAATTTTCCTCAAACAGAAACACCCCCATAGAGATCCCTACTTCATATCTTGGTTATCTTGAGAGATGATAGTTCCTTTAAAAAAAATTTTTTTAAAGCAAACCAGAAGGCTCCACTACCATTGGAGTCTTTAAATACAGTGAAGTGTGTTGGCATAAAAAAGTGAAAAATATTGTTCATATACTACTACGGCAAAGACTGAGATCCTTGACCATGATGTAAAAGTTCAAATCAGGATAAGTTGTTCAGCATGTCTCACCTTTCTGTTCCTATAGACAAATAGAGCTGACTAATAGTTTCCAAAATTTCACCCTCCAGGACTTTATTGGACATCTTTCTAGCTAAAGATAGTTGATATTCATTGTAGATGACACATTGAGGCTCATTGGGAATGACTGTACTGTAGAACTGACACAGCAGTTTAATTGCTTGAAGTTGACCTGGGGGAACAGATGCACAATACTACTATGAATCTCTATTTTAAAATAACTTGACTTTCATTTTAAAAACAATTCGTTCCTATTGTTTCACACTTTCGGCACAGTCAGTGAATATAAATAGAAGCAATGACAAAAAGATTCCACCAGCAACTTCTTCAACCTCTTCAGAATTAAAAAAAAAAGCTAGAAGTTACTTCATCTCCAGAATAAAATAAATATTTCATCATTAATGTTTAGGCTGCCTAGATCACAGTAGCAAAAATGAATATAGCATGGCTCTTCTACATAGAACTATTTCATGCAAAATTCAGATTGCCCATTAAACTCGATTCTAGTTCTTTTTCTACTGCCAATGATATAGTGGTTATCAGTATTACTGAACATAAAAGTGTCTGAATTTTCTTTCTTTTTCTTTTTTTTTTTTTTTACTATTTAGTTCTTTCTTAATACATTTTCCACATCTCCTGATTTTTGACAAACCTAAGTACCAAAAGAGCAAATAAACCTGCATTTATGTCTTCCCCATTATAGAATGGAACAAACATTCAAATCACTTTGATAGCTGTAAAACAACAGAAAATAAAACATCACTTAAGGAAAAAAAATTGTAATACACCCCTATAACAAACACTACCCCCAAAACCCCAGCACTTACTTTCCAGATGACTTATCTCCATTGCAACTAAAAATGCCCATTCATAATAAAACCTTCCTTTTTCTCTTTGAGTTCTACTAACATAGTAACATCCCAACTGAAGGAGGGTTTGGATAAACTCTTGACCGCAGTCCATACTTGGAAGTCTGGCAAATAGCTTCACTGCTTTGATATAATAATGCTCTGCCAGCTTAGAAGCTGCCGCATGAAGACAGAGCCCCCCAAAATTAGCCAGGGATATAGCTTGGTTATGAGTCATACTGGCCTCTTCAGAAAGACGCAGAGCTTTGTAGCAGCTTTCAGCAGATTTCTTGGTATTATTTGTTCTTTTCAAAGCAATACCAAGCATGTTATAAGCAACACCCAGCTGTTGAGGATTGCTCCACGAGGAGTCCACAACAGCATTTAAAATGGTTGCTGCCACACTATATTGCCTGTAAAGAATGAATAACCAAGCAAGTGAAACCAAGTAGTTAATTGTTTCCTCTGGTTTAGCAGAAGTATCAGAGTCCAGGGCTTTCATCATGTAAACGATGGCTTTTCCATACTGTTTGTGGTGGCTATACAGTTTTGATAAACTAAGATAGATGGTGCTGCATAGTCCTTGCTGTTCATTTGTAAATGCAGAGGAGAGTGCTTGTGTGAGGTAAGGAGCAATTTGGGATGGAAGTATTTGTCTGAGTTTTCTCAAGCCATAGAGTTTGGGAGCATTTTTGATGACTAAATCAATCCTTTTCAGGGAATCCATTAGAGTACTTGAGTTCTGGGAAGAGGAGACTTTTATGCAGCTTAACACAATGTGTGGCAAACACTTCTCATTGTAGGATTCTGCTAGTTTGAAATAACAGTTTTTAGATAAGTTGTTTTGTAAGCCCAAGTCATTAAACAACAGTTGCAGCCTTTCTAGGAAGGGAAGTGCCTCTTCATGTTGTTTCCGTGCAGTGTAGTGTTTTGCCAGTAAAAAACACGCCCTAGCCTCTGCATGCTTGTTCTGGCTCAAAATCGTCCTCTTCAGAGCATACTTTAGAATATCTGACTCCAGGTCAGCACTGCAAATGTGGCTGGGAATTCCCAGGAGAAGAGATGTAGCCTTCTCAAAAACATGAGAACATTTTTCTTTGTTCTTCTGTGTCAAGTAGATGACTGTTAGATTTGTGTAAAGAGCAATTACAAAGTACAAATCACTAAATCCTCCAGTTACTGCTCCCAGTGCTTCCTCAAAATAAACCCGAGCTTGTGAAAACTTCACTTTTTTAACACTCAACCTGCCTAAGAGAAAGCAGAGCCTTGCTAGTGCCCATGACATGCCTGCTTTCTTTGCTAATTCCCTTGCTAAACTAAAAAAACTGAGAAGTTCATCTTCCTCTGAAAAACCATAAAACATGCTATTAATGAATGTATAAGAGAAATCATACAGGTTTCTGAAATCACTCTCATACTCGTTGCTATTTAAGAAGTGTAACAGTGACTCAAAGACATCTGATTCTTGACCATCGTCTTGATATATGTAGAAGGAAGGTCCTTCAGGTGAAGGAAAGACTTCTTTATGAGAAGAGCTGGCAGAATCCTTTCCTTCTGTAGCTGGCCTTTCTGCCTGTGTGACCTCTAATTTCTTGAACTTCTCCACAAATTCTTCTATCTTGTCTTTCTTCTTGCAAATGGCTATCATGTCAGAATGAGGACATGGAATTTCTGAAATTCAAAAATAAATCACATATCACTATTTAATGTGTATATACACACAAAGGTCTTTCTTAGACCAACAGGACTATCTGTCAGTAGAAGACTTTATAAAAACACTAGCTGTTAGGAAAGCAGTATGTTAAGGTGACAAATGAAAGGTAGAGAAAGAAATCAAGATGTGTCAGAGAGGAACAAGAATGGAAAATGGGGGAATGGGGATAAAAGGAACCTGCCACATGTAAACAGGGTGCTTATCAGTATGCTCGTTTCACCTACACTCCAACACCAAAATCTGTTCTATTTTATTAAACTGATCCAAAAGTCTTCATGTTTGAGTATATACTTAAAATATACACTTAAGGTATATATCTTCTGTTTTCTCTGAGAAAGAGAAAAATCTGCCAGAGAATTACAATTCAGACTAGGTGATAAGCAGGAGGACAACCAGAACCTGGAAATATCTAAGGTCTGAATTGGATAATTGACCCAAGTCTGGGCATGAATTTAGGAAGGATTTAAGGTCACAAGGAACCCTAAGTGTGGGCATGTGAGTAAAATTATCCCTAAACTGTTCTAGGAAACTAAGGCAGATTAGCCACATGCTAAAAATTGAACTAACTGTACTGTTGAAGTCTGAAGCAAGTGCGGTTTCATGGGTACAGATTTTGTGCATGGAATTACAATGTTTGCAGCTATCAATGCGGTCACTGATATAAATTCTACTAGAGTGTTATTGTATTGCTGATATCTTCCAAATACAAAACAAACAACCAAACAACAACAACAACAAAAACAAACAAACAAACAAAAAACTAAAACCATCATTTTTCAGTTTCCCCTTCATTATGAGGTTGTGATCATAATGTAAAGCTAACAGCTAAACAGCAACAGTAGTTTGTTGAAGGCACAGGTTTATAGAGCTTACCTTGGAACTCACCAGAATCAGATACAAAAATTGGCATTTAGAATAATGCAGTGATACTAACAGCTTAGCAACTAAATGGCAGTTGGAAATAATTCTGCATTCTAAATGTATCTCCTTTGGGGAATACATTTATGGGATGTTTTCTAGCACACTGAAAAACAGCTGGAATTTAAACTATACATTTTCTAGACATCTCATAAACAATGAAGTGTAGGGTGGTCATGGCAGTAAAAGTTGTACAGCTGACAATTTGATGGCAAGGTCAATTGAATAGAAAGACTTTATAGCAAAACATGGTGAAAACTTAGAGAAGCAATGACAGAAAAAATAAAAATGTGGAAAGATATAATAAAGAGAAAAGCTGGCAAAGATAGCAAAATAAAGGAGTAACATTAATTCTACGTAGAAATTATATGCATATTTATTACCACATTCACACGTTTTCTGAAATTCTTGTTCTTCTGATTGATCTGTAAGAAAGAAAAAAAAAAAAAAAAGGCCATGCAAGTTATGGCATCTTGGTTCTCTTTCAGTGTTAAATATCCTAAAATAAGGCATCAGTTCCTTATGTGGAAAAATTGGATGTGTCCTGTAAATATTAAAAAGATGAATTCCCTAAGTCTGACCCAAAGCTAACACACTACAGACTTGCACTCCTGTACGTAAAATTCACTGCTTTCTGCATAGTTATCATTGCACACAACTAGCATTGCAGAGCATGTTGAGTAGATTTCTGAATAAAGCATTAAATTGTCAAGTCTAATTGTTCAATTGTTGGATGCATCACTGCTGCATTAAACCTGAATGCATATACTATCTGTTTACAAAGGGGCAGTGTTGAAACAGTCATTCCCTACATCTCCAAAATCAGGTACAAAAATAGTGTTGCTGAAAGAAATTTTACCCCCACTCCCATGGAAAAAAAATGTTGATGGTAATTTGCATAGGTAAAAATGACAGGCCTTTGTGACCAAAGTGGTAAATATAGCAGTTTTAAGGATTAGTACAGAAATGAGATGTAGCAAATCTCCATGAAGCTCAGAAGTCTGTTTTAGTACCTAGCAGAGATCTAAAATTTATCTCCCATTTTTTTCTTTTGAAAGAGGAAGGTAAGAAACAGAATCATTTTGCACACTGACATGAGTTTTGTTCTGCAGCTGAGGCCTGGCATGCCTGAGTTATTGTCTGCATGTACGCAGACTCACAAAATCCAGCTAGTACACGAGTCAAACCTGTCTCCATTCATGTTGGGACCTATGGGCTATTCGGATGGCACTAATGGAGATAAACTCTGTAAGATATTTGGCAAGTGTACACATGACCACAGACTGACCTGTGGTGGGGTAAGAAATTGCTGCTCCTAGTAAGCTCAGTGAGACAGATCTATTAGATTGCCTTACACTAAGCCTGTAAAGAGGAAATCCCAATTGTCTCAACTATGTTATGTGAAGCATGAGCACTTAGGGAAAGGATACAACTAATAAGATGTTATTTCTTTTGTTATGTCTTTGATAGTTAAATAAAACATGGAGAGGTGTATGTTTGCATTAGCTGTCAGTCACATGCCACCTTTCCTAAGAGAAACATAAAGCAGACAATATTTAGTTGAATGTGCTGTCTCATCTAATGTGCCACTCTAATGTTTAAATGCTTGAAAATTTGTTCAGTTCAACAGCAGCATTTGAAAGTCCTACTGTTTGATTCACTTAAAAATGGACAAAAGATTTGTAAATGCTCTGCAGGGAAGTCACACATCAGCAGGAAAGTAGCAAAGATTATTTAAATGCCATCTCTGTGATCAAACAGAATATTTCCAGCATATTTCAAGGTAGCTAAATGGCTGGAATCTCATTACAAGAGAGATAAAGTCACCTATAGCACAGATAGAGGAACTTCATGTATAACTAGTGCAGTGCAAACGAGCAAAACTCACACTTACCTATTCTATACACAGAACAAACATCTGTTATAGAGGTTTGTTTCAACAAATGTACCACTTCTTCCACATTTTTTTCTTTTGGAAAGAAAGATAACTCTTCTGCTTTAAGAAAATCCAGGTCTCCTGCTCTAACAAAGAAAGGAGCAAATTAGAAAGCAGATTGTTGGAGATACTAACAAAGGATTTGCAGGTTCTGTTGTGTTCAAGATTGGCAATAGTCATGCAAAAGCTGTTTATATCTATTCTTGTAGCTAATACTGTATCAGAGTAAATTTTGTCTGGCATTTTGTGAAAGAGTTTACTAAGAGCACAGATATTAAAAGACACCATAGTGCTGATCATTTATTTATTTTTTTAACAGGCCAAGGCTACATATCAAACAGAAGTGCTACTTAGCAACATCTGAGAACTCCTCATTTCAGCATTCAAGAAGCCCAGAGTTCTTAATAGCAGTCAATGCATACTGCATATGGTGCCAATGCATTTGTTCCAACTGCTATATGCTATAGCAATTTTCATCAAAACTGAGCAGAACCACCTAAATTTAACATTTAATAATTTAAAGCTGGATATATTCTTCCTAAGACTATTTTGGTTTCCAAGTTATGTCACTTACTTATTTCCAGGTAAATCCAGCTTCACATGACTTGTCTTTACAAAGCCTACGTGGCCAGTAAACAAATGTCTTCCAACAAACCATTCCATGCATTCAATTAAATAGCCAAGGATCTCAATTTTGTCCCCTTCCTGGAAGCTAATCTCTTCAGGCACAGCACTATCATAATTCATCACAGCTAGACAGAATCCTGTTGCTGTGTAATAAAGAGACAAGTAACATTTGCAGTAGATACAGTAGTTAAACAATGACTTGAACAGCAACTTGTCAGAGAAATTCACATAGCAAAAAACATTCCTGGAATCCCTCAGTTGCACATCCAACATAGCAAGATGCAGAGCATCTGAAGATGATAAATTTTGTTTGAGTGATTAACACTGTGAAAAGCACAACAGAAAGCTCACAGTGGCCATTTCCCAGCTGTTTTAGATGGCAAGGTCTAAAGTCAACATTGTAACATATTCCATTATGAAGAGACAGTTGGAATTTCTTTAAGTCCCTTTTCCCACTTCTTGAGAGAAGCATTAGCATCTGAACTAGCTAATAAAATTGATATTAGATAAAATGCAGTTATGTACCAATATTAAGACCAACATATATGGCAGAAAATAATCCATATTTACTCTCTAACCTGAGCCCACCTCCATGAGATTTATTTATCTATCTGTATTAGATAAAGCACTACATGTATGAAAAAGCCACAAAAATTACATCAGTGAATATTCTGATTGTAAAGTTTATCTTCAGATCTACAGAGGTAAATTAATTAATCTTTTCTACTTTGCATGTCTGCTTTACACAATATTTAGGACGAAAAGAAAAGGAGAGAAGCCTTCAGAGTTTAAACTCAACTTAGACATGTCCAGACATATCATTTGTAAAACTCCTTTGCCATAGGCAGAAATTCACACCCTCACTAATTTGACTGCAATGCAATTTGAAAGCTATCCTAATACAATGGGAAAAGATTCTGAACACTTGAGAGGGTGTTCTTCTGAAAGCATAGAATAAGTTAATTTTCTAAAATGTTGATATTTTATTGGAACATCTTACCAACTTGCCTGATGGACTTAGATTCAGTTTTGTACGTAACATCAATGGGATCAGAATACACTTTAAGAAACCACCTGAAAGTAGAAAGTGTAGTTTGTGTATGAAACATTTAACTAGAAGTTGCAACAGCAGCAGTGATATTTTAAATCCATTTAAAAACAAAAATATTCACCTCTCCCAATCAGTATCTTTCAATTTCAACACTATCTGTAAACTTCAGATACAGCTATATTTTGAGTAATAACAACTTAGAGTGATAGTAGTTGTGAGATTTTTTTACTTGCAGGGGGAAAAAAAGAAAGGCTGTTTCCAACTTACAAGAATGTAAAGCACCTTCCTTAAATGCTGCACTACAGGCATACGGAACTGATTTCACTTACTTAGTATGGAAGAAAATAGAGCATTTTTTCTATTATTTTTCCATTAACTTGTCTGTTAATGGAAAGGGGATGTTTCACAACAAGCTGCCATTAGAGACACCTCTGTCTCAAAGTAGGTACATGTATATAAAACAGATATATATAAAATAGCTGAGTCAGGTACCTACTGATGAAAAGGAATCAAGGGCTCTGGAGAAACATTAGACAGCGTGGTCACATCACCATCCATGGATCCACCTGCTACACCAGCAGTAAAAGCTCCAGTCTCAAAGTAACTGTTTATTTCGCAGTCTGTAGCCATTATCTTTCTTACCAGATTGTCAGGACATAGAACAAAAAATGCCCCTAAAAAGAAAGCAGCATAGCAGATGCCATTTATGTAATGTTTTTGTGTCATACAAGCTTAAAAACTTGCTTTGAGCAGTATTCTATTAAAGTTTAAAATCTGAGATTTCACAGGTATTTTTCTTTTTGATTACTTGAGAGATTTTCATGCATTTCTGTCTAATTTCTGTTTTGGGATAACAATGTCCTATGAAGCATAGAATCCTCTACCACCTTCTTTTTGCAGTATTTTGGAGCAGATTACCTGAATATATGCATTTACATTCTCTAAGGGATACAAGAATTGATCCTATAACACTGATTGACAGCCCATCTACCCCAACATGCTGTCTCATAGTAGCATCAGATGATGCTGTTTAGGAAAAGGACATGAGCCTGGCAACTATCTGTAATCTCTTTTACGTCTACAGGATCTACAGTGATATTAAGTAAATTGAAATCCCACCCACATCCCTATCCAATCCTTTGGACATCAATTTGTGGACCAGTTGTACATCATTTTCACTAATCTGCCTTTGATTCTACTGAATTCTTTCTGTGCTTGTTCTTTTTAATGTATGTAATAGAGACACAGAGAGAAAAGATTTACATTTTAACTTCAGTAAGTATTAAACTGAGTTTTAAGATTTGCTTGTGAGATTTTGAAGAAAAAATGTTTCTCTCAAATTAGCCCTAGAATCCTCCTTACCTTCCTGTACTAGCAGACTTCTGTACATTAAATTTAATGATTTTTCATTTATACAGACTTCAATGCCTGCTTCTTCCTCCTCTTGAGAATTCAGCCAGAAAGACTGATCTAGGAATAAGTTTTCCATGCAGTGATTTACAAAACCTAGGGCAAAAAAACAAAAAACAAACAAACAAACAAACAAACACAACACAAAATTTAAGAGTTTGTTTTCCTTGCAGTATTACTATATTATACAAGAAAAGATGATGTATATCAAAGTAAATCACAACACAGCACTTGATCTTGGATACTGGATCTTCATACATTACAACTCAAGGTATTCAAAATTATATCACAGTTACAGGAACATATGGAACGGTTGTAATAATCAGCATGCTGTAGTTGGTAAATTATTCAAAGGATCTGAAACATTAGCTCATAATTTGCGTATAAAGTAACAATGAATAGGGAGGGTGAGCAGTCATTGAAGTGCTATTCCACAGTTCAGAAGATGACAATTGTTACCCTCTACCTTATCACCAGTACCAAGTTCAAATGCATTATTCACTGTTAGTAGGAGTTAATATAATAAGAATCTTAAAATACTCTTCAGCAGGTTCCCAGTCAAGCAGAAATTCTGTGCTGAGGAATAAAAAGGCATATCTATATGGGGAAATAGCTTTACCCAGTGAGTGGTAAGTTAGAAACTTCCATATTTCTTCAAAAGTTTTAAATGTCACCACTATTAGATCTTGATCACTGTGAATAGAGAGCAATCTAGCAGAGAGCTCCTAAAGAAAATATAACAAAAAACAAAATTTTAATTATAGTTTTACCAGAGTTGAGCACAATTTCTCACTAGTTAACACATTTACATACCATGTACTAAGAAGGACAAAAAAATCATCCAGAATTTTGCCTATATAAGATACTTGTTCTTCCTCACCTACAGCCACAATATACAGCCAGACAAATTTTAGTTTGATTTATTCTTAACAGATATACCAACAATTCCAGTGAGCTTAATTTACAACAAAATTAGGACTGACTGAGACTGAAGGCCTCTCTGGTTCAGATCTGCCTCTGTACAGTGGCCAATATTCTCTATATGGAGCATGAAAACCAGGCAAGCATCCAGTGTTACTTTCCAAGAATACCCTCCTAGCCCACAGCAATTTGCAGCCTAGGAATTACTTTTCTCAGAAGTAAGGGAATTAATAGTAAATAGCAAAAGGGATTTTTTGTTGTTGTTGCTGTTATTATTGGTTTCATAGAGTAAATTTTTAGATCTGAAGCATCCTTCTGCAGAAGAATGCCTCAGAGTTCCATACGCATGTTAAAATATACTCTCTTTGTTATATCTTTGAACTTGCTACATGTAGCACTGGTCCTGTGCCATAGTATATGTGGAACAGTCATACCCTAGTTCACCCCTTCTGTGTGTTAAGACTAATGAAGTATATTTGAATATTATTTTTAATAACATACATTAAATGCCTTCCCCAATTGTAAGAGTTCATGTTGCTAGGGAGGCATTAAGTTGTGAATTTAACTAAGATGAGCAATGATGATTATTATAGCGTTGAATGGTGTGAACTAGATCAACATTCAAATAAGTGCAAGAAGTATATTTTGAAACATACATTCTAGACAAAGACTCTTAATTTACAAATAAGCTGTGCATTAACTGCTTAAAAATGGGGCTCTGTTGATATTAGTCAATATCTTTGAGAAAAATACAACTGTCCAAATTTGACTCAAGTATCTGAAGCGACATCTCAGAATTCAGATGCACAGCTGACCTGAGTCATTTTACTCTATCATTTTCCGCTGTTGTACCTTTGATTTGGGTACATCATGGAACTGAAGTGCATCTTAAAAATAATAATAATAATAATAATCCAGAAACTTATTTTAAACCTACAAATAATAATAATAATTTGTCAAACACTTTCTGTAATCTGAAAAAAAAAAACCACCAAAAAACAAAAAAAACCAAGAGAGCCTTGTCCACTGTTTCTGACTTAAATAATTTTAAAGATTTTAAAAGGTCTCCAAATTAATTCTGATTTATCTGTGTATTTGTAATTCACACAACATGAACAGATTAAAATAGTAACTCCTATTTGAAAAATCAATCTCCACCTCAAGCCTCTTCTGAAAGACGCATCTCATCACTGCTTTAATCTTGTGAATACCTCACCAGATTAAATATTAACGAGAGCCTGATATCTATTAATAAATTGCCAACACATGCAAAAATATCTCAGCCTCAAGGGCTTCACACACTGCTGAATATCAAAACAACGTTCTAAGGAAATTTATCATTATAAATCTTGTTCCCTTTAAAGTCCCTTTCCCAAGTCTCTTTCCAATACAGCCACAGGTCTAGTCTATTTGCATGCTCCTTCCTTCCCCTCCTTGCTCCTCTTCCTTCATCTCTCCATCTCCTCCTAAACAAAAGCAGGAGCAGAACAGCAGGAGTACAGACTGTTTTCTCAACCACAAAATCAGCAGGCTGGTAACAGAGGGTTCATGGAAAATTGTGTAGAAACAAATACATCTAAGACAGTCATAAAGTCATAACTAATTAAGATGTCAGTGGTTGGCTTGCTAGGGATGGAGTCTAGGACAGGGAAAAAGAACACCAAAGGTCAGATTGTATCAACCTACTTTATCCATTGGGAGGAAAAAAGAGACTTTAAACTGTATTTCTAGCAAACCTCATTGGTTGTACACAACAGGGTTTCTATATAAAAACAAATCAAAAACAGTAATGAAAAATGCCTAAACCTCTTGTGTGCAGTTTCAACCCATAGCTTTCTAGCATTAGGAAGCCCAATATTTATACTGCTCTCCTTCAGACTTCCTCTTTGGATTAGCTGTGTATACTACATGCCAAATGACTGTATGTAACTGGAAACTGAAGTGAAGAGTCAGTATGAGGTGAGATTAACGAAGCAGACAAAAAACAGTTTCCAGTGATGAACTCAAAGGAAAAAGAAAAAAAAAAAAAAATCTTTAAATATCTTATTTAGCTGGGCTTATTTTGCATAAATTCAGTGCTACCACCTCTTTCAGTGATTTGATATTTCTAATGATGGTTTTGGGAACTTAGAGGAAACTCTGATCATTCAGATTCACTGTACATCAGTTAGATGGAAACTGCATCCAAGCATCTCACAGATGAGTTCAGCAGCATAGATCTGTGTTCTCTGAATAAAAAACCCCTGCCAGTTCCAAAACAATTCACTTACACTGAAAACAGCTGTGACTTCCCTGCTGTCATTTTCCAGAAGACGGAGATGTCCTCTGAGCTGCTTTTGGAGTCTAGGATCAGGACGTCCACTCTTGCGTCTCACCATCGTTAGCTTCAAGGAGATATCTGGAGAAGAATATCCATTTTAATATGCTAAAATTTGGTCACGAAAAGTCAGATTTGTGGAACCAGAAAATCCCTCAAAAATCAAGTAGTCTATGTTAAGGGATGTTTTTATAATTTCAGAAACAGACACACAGAAAACTAAGCTGCTGTATAGGCTTTCTTCTTCTTTTTTATCATCTAGCAGAACTAATGGCCTAGCACAAGGTGTAAGATTTTTCTCAGTTTTGTATTAGAGGCCTTGACTACATAGAGGATCTGCAAGCCTTTAAAAAACTTGTAAAGCATCTGTCAAACTTGGAGATGCAAAAGAGAGAAGAGGAGAAGAAAAGTCAAGCAGACTGTTAATCTATCAAAAACAGACAGCTCTGTGGACATCAAGAACATGCCTAGATTTCCATGTTTTCTGTGCATATTTCTGAAGTTGAGGCACACATGCTAGAATCTCTGGAAAAGAAGAAGACAAAAAAAAAAGGCCACAGTATATTACAATAGATCTTAATGCGAATTTTAAATTCATGGTCATTGGATGCACCACCCCTAATACTTCAGAAGATAAACCAAACATAGGAAAAAGCTTTTTCTCAGCTAAGCTTGTTGAGTAGCACAAACCAAGATAAAGGAACAACTACATGCATCAGTACAGGCTAGGGTCTGACTTGATGGAAAAGAGCTCTGCAGAAAAGGACCTGGGTGTTCTAATGAACAACAGGTTGGTCATAAGGCAGCACTGTGCCTTTGCTGCCAAAAATGCCAATGGTATCCTGGGATGTATTAAAAAGAATGCAGCCAGCATCTTTAAGGTTGTGATCCTCCCTCTATACTCTGCCCTGGTGAAGCCATATTTAGAGTACTGCTTCCAGTTCTGGGTTACCCAGTTCAAGACAGACATGGATCTCTGTATGGGAAACTGTTGATCACAGCCTGAACCTCTGATTGACCACCTGAGGCAAGCAATGAGTCAGCTACAGGAGCACAGGTGAAGGTAATTCAGCTGTGCTACCAGAAGGGGTGGAGCTTGCCTCCATCTCTCCCAGATCAGATTTAAGGGCTGACTACCAATAAGGCATCTTTTTCTCTGGAGATTGCTCCTTTGTGGAGTTTACTGCAAGCCTTCAACACTGGTGAGCATTTTCCATTTACCATAGATTATCTTTCTATCATGATAATATTTCATATGAAGCATCTGTTTAACTGTACATCTCCCAGAAACAGTCCAGTGAAGGGCAACAAAGGTAATGAGGGGCCTAAAATATCTCCCATATGAGGAAATGTTGAGATCTGGGACTGTTAAGCCTGGAGAAGACTGAGAAGGGATTATAATAATGCTTATACAGATGTGAAGTGCATGAGTCCAGGAGATGGGGTAAGGCTTTTTTTCAGTAGCATCCAGCAACAGGTCAAGGAGGAATGGCAGACTAGAACACAGGATGTTTTATCTGAACATGGGAAAGATCATCTTTACTTCAAGGGTGGCAAAGCTGTTACTAAATACTTCTCTCTTTTTATGAGAACTTTTCAACAGATCCTATGTAGAAGTTTCATGCTTCATAGGTGTCCATGAATGTCCATGAAATGTCAAAGCTAGAGGAATGACAATTGCAAGCACTGTTTATTGTCTCAAGAAAAGCCATGAGAAAGCATTGTAAGATGTAAAGGAAGATTTCTTACCAGTTGGAACATTCTCAGCTTGACTGGTTCTGGAACTGATGTTCATACATTTTTCATTTTGTGGATAATCTGTTATGATAAATAAATGAAAAGTTAAGTGCATTTTCAAAGCCCACATGAAAACAAATCACAGTGTCATTTGATATGCTGGAAAAGTACTAGCACAAATTATTTTTTTCTACTTCCTGCTGTGAAATTCCCAAAAGATATGAAAACTATCTGAAAATCAGGTTGAGGTTGGACTTGAGGATGTTTTCCAACCTGAGCCATTCCATGATACTATGATCAGTTCTTGCATACCAGGTAATTAAATCTTGATTTTTATCATTTTAATGTGAAGTTTCAAGATAACAGAATTGATGGAAAGGAAAACTGTCATCCAATTTGAGGAAGAACAGGATTCAGACATCATTTTCTTTTCATTTACACCTATACCAAGTAGTGACCTCCACTTCAGCTTCAGTGCTATAAGTAGGAAAAAAGGCATCACTTACAAGGCAATTTTCATATAACCTAAAAAAATTTTCTTATACTCTGCTTTTTAAAAAAATGCTTGTATTATAGTTGGGTGTAAAAATAACTTCCCTTCTGGTGCATTTGTTGATGTTATGTGGACAAAGACACAAAATAAGAATGCATGTGCACCGCATTTTTTGCTTCAGGTAAAAAAAAAAAAAAAAGCCATAAAAGAGTCAAATTTAAGGCTAATTATTGAACTATACTAACATTAGAGATTTCAATTCCCAATAACTTCATACTGAGGGGAGTACCAGATGTAGACTTCTTCTGAAAGGTAATTGGTGAGATACTGATACCCAGCAGGTAATATTTTTTGCAAAAACTAAACCTAATTTCTAGTGGAAGTGAACAGTACAAGCAAACATTTTATTACTCACAGGAATTTAATTACAAATAATGGTTTACTATTAAATTTGAGTTAAAGCATGAGTTATTGTAAATACATTTTAAACATTTTCTGAAGTTCTATAGTCAGATTAAAAGGCTTAGCTTGCTTTCCATGCTCCTTTCCTAATGAAAGGGATAACTTGCATGTTTCTTGGCAAGCCAAAGAGAATTTAAACTGTCCTGGGATGCTTGTATCTGGTATTCCTGAGTGTAGGCAGAGTGGAAACTGAGAGAAAGAAATAATCTAAGTCATAGGACACATAATTTAGAATGAAACAGTTTCTCATAGGTTCTTGAAGCATCTTCATGTTCAGAATGCTGCATTCAGACCTCCTATAAACTAAGGAGCTTGGCCATTGGTTTTGAAAAACCTATGCCACTCCACCAATCCACCCAAAAGTGTTTCTAAATTGCACATTTCCTCTGCACGAATCATGTTTTCATTTGCAGACAAGTGAAGAAAGTATTGCACAATGGAAGCATGAATTCTAACATCTTTGTTTCCATTTCTTTGAGTTTATAGCAAAAAGTGCTAAACAAAGTACCTATACTCTTCTATGTTTTGGCTCTTGGGTTCTGATGGGGTTGGGACTAGATGGTCTTTGAGGTCCCTTCTAACTCAAGCCATCCTTGATTGTATTTCATAATTTCTATCTCAGCTTATCTTCCATAGATAGTTGGAGCATAGACTGGATGTTGTGTTGAGGGACATGGTTTAGTGGGAGCTATTAGTAATAGGTGAACGGTGAGACTGGATGATCTTTTAGATCTTTTCCAACCTTGGTGATTCTATGATTCCATTTGTCTGCCCAAACTGATTTTCAGTATAGTTTGTTTAATATGCCACCTTGTTCAGCGCGGTGGAAAATAGAATAATTTGTTTTGTTGCATTTCACAGCAGTAAATGTTTAGCAGAAAAGCATGACAGCTCCTTGCTTGCATAGAGCAATGTTTAAAAAATAAGTATCTATCAATTTAAACACAAAGAAGAGTAAAGAGCAGAGTAACCAAACAGGGTAAGATTGAGGTTTTACCCATTTGTTCTTGCAGTGTGTCTGTCTTGTCTCCACCCCTGGCAGCACTCGTAGCACTGGCAGCCTCACAAATCCAACCATGCACACACCTTCCCTGCTCCGTTTCTTTCCTCTCAAGGCTGTCAAGGTTGTTGTCTTGCTTTCCTTCTAGACTAGGAGCAGGAATCCCCAACTCCATGGTGGCTTTAGAGCTGGGCACAGATACAGTGCTTTCAGCTGCCAAACTCAACATTATTTGCAGTTCTTCACAGTGATCCAATAAACGTTATCAGCAATCTGAGGAGTGGGGAAAAAAAAAAAAAAAAAAAAAAAAAATCATTACATGCATTAAAAACAGTCTCACTATACACACACATATTCAAGAGCATTCCATCTCCTGGGGGAGTTATTTTTCATTATAATATATATTGTTGCTTCACAGCCCACCAGGATTGAAAACTCATCCTATTAAGTAATCGAGGGGAGAAAATAGAGTAAAAGAAGGAATATAAAGCAGAAAATGCAATTACTATAGCAACAGCAGCATATTTTTGCTTTGTTGCAAGGGACAGTTGAGCTGGCTATTTGAGATAACAAGGAAGGAAAGAAGTGCATGGAAGCAGCAGCTGTCTGTGAAAAGCTCTTCTGCTGCTGCTCAAATCTGAAAGATACAATCATGATGGGGAAAAGAAAGGATTGCTTCCCAAAGCCAGCTGTTAGGAAATACTTTGTGATAGATATCCAAGTTCCAGGTGTGGGGAATCTGAAGTGTATAGATGTCACATCCTTGCTGTCATATCTTCATTTTAATCAGGACAAGATATTTTACCTTGCTAACACCTTGGAAGTAAGTTTTGACTAGCAGCAACAATCCAAGCCCTAAAGTGAAATGTACTTATGCCCAAGGCTAATCATTTATTCCTGTCCAGCTTTAAGGCAGAGCCTCCAAGGAGAGCATCATTCACATTAACAACGACAATGCAGGCAAAAAGCATCTAAAGGTGATAAGAATGGACACTGCATGCTTGACTGAAACAAGCAGAGAGATTTTTATAAATCCAGTTAAAGAATGGATCCTCTGGAGGAATTCAGTGTAGGAAGTCTGGTGTGCAGGCATATGAGTATTTCCTTGCAGTACATCAGCAGCAATCCACTGCAGCCCAAGGCTGCCTGGCACCAACCCTGTTACTGGCACAAATGCTGAGAACAAGGAATAGAAACGAACATGGAGCACTAGTTGCAAGCTTCACTGCTTCCTTCACAAGGCGCTGACTTGAAACATAATCCAGGTCACAATTCTTGAGCACAAGCTACTTTCATTTTCAGAAAAGTGTAACTAGGCATCACTGAGTGCATCTACAAAGGCTTTGACTCTTGCAAACAGAGTCACCAACTGACACATTGAGGTTCATTTTCTCAGTAGGCGCGCCTGTACCTTTTTGATTGATTTCATAAAGCCTCAGGATAGATTTCCTATTAGCTCTGTCACTCCAAATTGAACCCAAATTGCACTGTGCCTATTCCAGTCATACTTGTTAACAACCTGCTGTCATAATAAGCGTACTGAGCTTGTAATCTTTGTCAAATTTCCACTGCTACTTGTTTTCCAGCAGAAATTGGTCAGAATTTAAGTTGATGATGGAAAGTTGCTTTTCCAGAACTTGGACCAGTAAGCTGAGAGATCTCATGTCCTTTTATGATATACTCCCAGACCCAGACTGGAAATCTCCCCCTTCCCTTTCAGTGACAATAATGAGCTTCTTGCTCTAGCTATCTCTTTCAAACAAACGTCTTCCAACGCTTCTATCCCTATCAAGTACCTTAAGTCTCTAAACCTAAAGAAATGGATGGCCCATGTGACCAGTTGAAACAGCCTCCAGCTATATGCCAAGGCAGGCTGTTAAGCAGGACAAAGCAGGGATGAGTTTGCACAGCTTTGACTCCATTCTACAGTAATTTCTCCTGTCTTCTGTATGAGAGTCTGCATGTCAGTAAGGGTGACATAGGTTAATTCAGAATCCTGTTTATAGATGACAGTGCTGCAAAGGTAAGAACAAGTGGGACTTCTGAATGAATCAAGATGGATATGATCTGCTGAAGTTAAAGCATCTTAAATCTAAGCCAAGGGAAAAAACAAACAAAAACATTAGGAGAAAGAAAAGCAAAATGATGTGTTCTGACCAGCGTTTCCTCATGTCTTTTCGAAAACACACAAAATAAAAATTAAAGAAATATTTGACAGCTATACTCAGCTCTACAGCTTCTTTTTCCAAATTTAATGTTCACCTGTTCACCTTAACCAGAGGCCACCCATACAAGTGCTGAGAACAAGATAGTAAGTAGCCTCCCTAAAGCTAGTCAATCTCTAAGCATTTACATTTATCATAAGGGATACAAATTTAGTCCTAAGTGAGAAAAATTTCATTGAACTTTGCATCACATATCCGTCCTTTAACATATCACCAAGCACAGCTGGAAAAGCCTGCCTTCAGCTGTTCTCAAACACACAGTTCTTCATTTCCCTCCTGGAAGTTAAATAGAAGATTTACATTATCATGCTCTCTTCCTCTGTTGCTACTTCCCTTTCTTTGAATGCCTGTATCTATTTTTGAAACATAGCTAATCTGAAGAAAAAGCATATCTTGACCATTTCCGTTTCCCTGATTGTGTAAGTTGAGGGTTTTTCCTTTATATTTGCTGTTCTAATAGGAATTGTGGATGACAGAAATACCATTTATCACTCCAGTTCTCTTCCAGTTAAAGCAAGCTGAAGAACAAAACTAACATCTACTGAAAATGTTCTTCTTTACCATAGTAATATGGTCCAACTAAGTCATTTTTCAATCAAATGCCCAAGTAGCTATTTTAATATTCATCCTTCTGTTTCTCCTAACCCACACTTGCCTCACATCTTCTCTACTAGGCTAGAAATATCTTACAACTAAAACCATTATGAACCTTGTCTTTGGAGTGAGACAGCCTTGATCTGCTTGAAATTCAGTCACGGGCATGAATTAAAAACAAAACTCATTCTGTGGGCTGCAGAAGCAATGTTTAAAACAGTGAGCTTTCTTCCTTCACTGTTACACAGAAAAGCAAAGCAGATCTGTAATGAAGTCATGTGGACTTAGGCGTCTGAGTGCACTCCAGAAATGGAAGACAGGCTTCTTTATCACCCAAGTAACTTTAGTTTACTAAGAACTGATAACTAACCTATGTTGCAAGTAGTATCATTGTTCATGTTTAGACTACAAACAAGTTCAAGCAAGCTTCAAGTCTGAAAACAGATTTCCTCAGGAGTTTTTAACCCTCTCGTGATTCATTTCCCTCATACTCCATTAGCACTGAAATATACTTTCCACCCACACTTCAGATTTGAATGCTGAGTATATCCAAAATTCCTGAGTTTTGAAAGCATAGGCTCAGAACTAATATTGCTGACTAAAAATACACAAGTTTTTGGATAATTCAAAAGAAAAATCAGTTTATTTTTAGGAAACTAAGCATCTGTGAATCTCAGCACTTTACTCTGAATGATAGGTGGAACAGCTTGGCCTGTAGTAGCTAAAGCAGGAGGAATGCTTCCATCACAAGACAGAAGTTCAGCTCATGAAGTCCTGCCCAGAACAGCGCAGGAGCCTTCTGTAGCTTCTCATAACCATGAGAGATCACATACATACATCTTTCAGTCATTTCATTATTGGTATAGAGGAGTATCAAAATATCAAGATTATCCCCCTTAAGTGGCTGCAATTCTAACACAGTGACAGTAAATCAATGATCAAACACTAGACCACAGTACCTATATGACAGCAAGACATACATGTAGACAGAACACTGGGATTCTCCTACCTTTTCCACATCCAATTTGCTGTAACATACCCGTAAACAGCAGGCAGCTCCATGCATTCCTCAGCTCTGCTCAGCACTGACTCCAGCACGGCTCTTCCTGTTTGACCTTCTTATCTTTCCTGTTGATTGCACAGCCCAGCTGGGATGTGGTAAGTACAAAAAGTTGTCTATTAACTGATACTGTTAATTGAAAAGCTTGTTTGGGGGAGGAAAGACGACAACAAAAAAACTTTTTAATAAGCATGGAATTGAGCTACTAAAGTTCATTATGCAAAGCAAAAATGTATCAAATGTGCTGGAAGGCTCATTCACTTACTCCTGCTTTTCAAAGCATTAAGTCATTTTGGCATTTTGCATTAGCTACTAAAAGCTTTCATGGGACATATCCAAGCCATTGTGCTAAGCAAGCATTGTTCAGACAAAGCAACAAATAGACCTTCAAATGCAGCACAAGGTCTTGTTTCCCATTTGTTTTTGACCACAGATTTTGATTTTTTTGTCATTATCCCACCTTGAAAATGCCTCGTGAAGAATCCCTGACAGTGATCTTTATCACCAGACTTTGCCAATGATCCCCATGCCACAGAGAAAAGGGAAGGAAAAAAGAACCCACTATAATCCAAATTTGTTAGATTTTTTTGCCCTCCAGACTGAGAGGAAGATAACTTTGCTTCTACCCTTTTTTCCTGCTTTATGTACTGAAAGTTCCACACACCGTTGTGTTGTGGGTAAGCACTGGGTACCTCAAATAGCTGTGGTATGGTCTGTCTTCAGTATCTCAGCAGAGGACAGAACAAATAGTGCCTGCCCATGACCTGGCATCTCAGACATCTTTAGTCAGCAAAATTGCAGCATGCACATAAGTTGCTTTTAGACTTTGTTTGTTTTGTTTTGTTTTGTTTTGTTTTTTAAGAAAAAAGAAAAGATTAATTACAGATCATACTCTCTTTTACCTTACATCACCCTCTTGTGCTAAATTAACACGAATTATAAATGCAACTTCACATGGATCAGCCAATCTGTTCCTGCAGTGTGCTTGGGAACAGTTCATCCTTCAAGAAATTATCAAGTTGGAAGGTATTCAAGTGATTGTACAAATCACACCTAACCAGCCATCCCACATGGCTTTTCTCCCATTGGAACTGATCTGATATTGCTGTGTGACACAGTATACAAGCTTCTGTTCTAGTGCCAAATAATTTGTATAGTAGCTATGCCTAGAGCGTGAAATATCATATTTCTGTAACCATTTTACAAACAAGTTTTCTATTTCTTTTTCATATATCTAAATCTTTTTGTCACATTTGTATTATTTTTACACTGAATAGAATAATCTTCAGTCACGTTTTATAACTTCAGTTCTTCACCGGTATTCCTATCAATACCAGCCTTCCACCCCCTGTTTCTACAGTGACGTCACTGCAGAATCTGTAGACATATACTCCTGTTTTGTGTGTCCCTAAAAATCCCACAGTTCTTTTAGAAAAGTGAAATCAGGAGACACAGATCATCTTTAAGGAAACACATACAAATATCAACAAATGAGCTCCAGTTTCCTCATCTCTCTGTTCAGTATTTTCTTCTTCAGCCATCCTCTGCGATTTTACTCCAGATGTCTGCTGACACACAGACTAAGTGGAAACAGGAAAACAAAGTGTTCAGCTTCAGGATAACACTATCAAATATTTGTCCTTCTGCCTTCTCAAAAACAGAACCAATTTGCTTTACTGAAATGTAACTCGATAGCCTTAGTGGAGTTAAGCTCCATGAGACACATACACCATAGCAAGCAGGAAAAAAAACAAAGGTATCAGGGCAGTTTCTGTATCAGTGATCACATCCAGTAGGCTACATTTTAATCACACCGAGATTTGCTGCCTGTGAATTGTGCCACCTGCTCAGGTTTCCTTACCTGAAAGAGCAGGCTTCAAAATCTTCATTATCAAACTTAAAATTACAGGCTGACCTGATGGGCCTGTTTACACGTGTTGTCCCTGTTCTTTTCAGGATTATTAAAAGAAGCTGCCAAGAGGACATTGCATATGGGGAAAAAAAAGGACTTCCTCTAATTGTCTCACTCTAGCACTGCTGTTCATCATCCTGTTTGTCTGTCCTTCTGCAGCTGCGTGTTTGTTCAACAGCTTTTCATCACAGCAGCCTGCACTGGGAAAAACAGCACATTTTAACATTCAGGCCAGTCTATACCTTCCATTGTAACTACTCTTCCATCACAGCTGCAGACACATGCATAAAGGAATATTTTGGCTCTTTACAGAAGGGACCAAGTTTAGCTCTTCAGCACACTGAAATGTAAAGTATTTAAACCTAAACTGCTAACTGATAGCAGAGAACAAATCTAGGCAGAAAAGAGTTTATCTGCTTCATTAGATTGCTGCCTGATAATCTTTCATTTCAAGCCCACTAAATGTCAAAAAAGTTATTTTTCCTTGTTTAATGCTATAACAAAATGATCCTCTTCTGTACAATGCTTTGCTCAGATTAGAATCATAGAATCATAGAATTACTCAGGTTGGAAAAGACCTTGAAGATCATCAAGTCCAACCGCAGCCTAAC
This sequence comes from Excalfactoria chinensis, assembly GCF_039878825.1. Taxonomy (NCBI): domain Eukaryota; kingdom Metazoa; phylum Chordata; class Aves; order Galliformes; family Phasianidae; genus Excalfactoria; species Excalfactoria chinensis. The sequence goes on from NC_092828.1 coordinate 9,909,625, forward strand.
CAGTAGCCTATCTCTTAAAAAAACAACCATGAAACAACACCACAACAGCAAACCTCTGCTAAATCATATCCCTGAGTACCACATCCAAACGGCTCTTAAACACATCCAGGGATGGCGATTCAACCACCTCCTTGGGGAGCCTATTCCAGTACCTAACCACCCTTTCTGTAAAGAAGTTCCTTCTAATATCCAACCTAAACTTGCCCTGGCGCAACTTGAGGCCATTTCCCCTCGTCCTGTCACTAGTGAGAAGAGACCTGCCCCACTCTCACTGTAAGAACCTTTCAGGTACTGGACGAGGACGATAAGGTCTCTCCTCGGCCTCCTCTTCCTCAGACTAAACAGCCCCAGCTTCCTTAGTCTCTCCTCATAGGGCTGATTCTCCAAGCCCTTCACGAGCCTCGTTGCCTTTCTCTGGATCTGCTCCAGTACCTCCATGTCCTTCTTGTGCTGAGGTGCCCAAAACTGGACACAGTACTCGAGGTGAGGCCTCACCAATGCTGAGTACAGGGGCAATTACTACTCTTTACTACATATGGCTGGCATGACAAGATTGGATGCATGCAAGATACTGCTTTCTTGCCTAAATCAGCTTCTTGATTTCTATTTCATCCAGCAGCCAAAACATACTCACTTAAAAACAAACAACCAAACATACAAACAATATAAACCAACAATGTAATGCAATCAGAACTACAATCTGAAGAGAAACACCAGCTGAGCACACAAATGTGAAATCTATATGCTTTGCAGTGTGAAACTACAGTAACAATCTTGCCAAAATAATTATATATATATATCAGGCTTATTGATATTCATGGATGTTATTGTGTTGATGTTTCACAAGTTACACAAAGCTTCCATAAAAATAGGTTTAGCCATATGTTTCCTTTTGATTAAGGCATTATCTCTCCACAGTGACTGCATGTGTAGTTGGGTAAGGAGTTAAAGTGTTTTATCCTGGAGTCCTGTCATCTTTTCCCCTGCCTGTTTGGAACCAAATAGTTTTACTTTCCCCAGGCCTTGAAAAAAAACAACACCATCCCAGCTCCACAGGCTGGGCTGGAAAGGAAAAACAGAAAACATGAAAAGAAAAATATACTTTCATCCATCTGCAAGGAAACACAGTCGCCTTGTAGTCTGCAGGAAAATGCTGAGTCAAAACATCCAGCTGTTGCACTGCTTAAGCACTTTTCCTCAGCTATTTACCTAGCTCACCAAACAGCAGTGCAGAGTACTTACAACTATCATATGCTAATAATAGATGTTATTAAGCTCACTATTTCTAGCCACAAGCCACAGCTTGTCACAACTCTTCTTCCTTAGTTTAACAACTCCTGAGAGTCACTGCTACCGGCTTGAGGGCATTTTTGGCCAAGGACCAAAAAGCCAACACTCTCCTCCCACCAGCAAAAACATTCAGGTTCCTGTCCCAGGCCAGAAGTTCACAACATGATAGGACTCCCTAGTCTATTTCAGACATGACATGGATTTTAAGCTTCCATACATCAGAGAGAGAAGAAGTAATAATAATAATAATCACCACACCAAACCACATACCTCTTCTAGAATAGTTTCATCAGCTCATGATAAAAGAGGGTAATTCACCCTTACCACTTGGAAGATATAATGTTTCCTTCCTTTACTTTCTGGATTGCCATGCTTCATTTTCCGACCCACAGGCACAACAATGTACTGTTATTCACAACATTTTTAGTCACATGTACCACAGAAAGCTTTTATTTCTGCCCCCAAACCAAAGCCATCAGTGTGTGTGCCCACAAGCTCCAGGACAGGGAATGAGTTTTTCCTAATTTATCATTGCTGGCATTATTATTATTTTTAATTGAGTTCCCGATATCTTGTCTTCACCAGGAGAATTAAGACTATTATCTCCTTCTCATAGAACATATATCATAGAACATATCATAGAATCACAAGGTTTGTATAAACAGGTGGATTGATTTTTCACTGACATTTCCAGCTGCTTGAAGTTTTCTCATAGAAATAAGAGTAAATTCTTATGGATAAAAGACAATAAAAGTAACCTTCTTGTAGTTACCCAAGAAATAGTTCTGCGATGATATGTTGATTTCAGTATATTTGAATGTGTTTGTTGTGAGGGCTGAAAACCAAAGTGGAAAAGGACATGGTTTTAACAAAAGATGAGTATTATAGCAGAACAAGAAGTAGCAATGAATAATTGCTCTGCTTAAATTCCTTTCCCCTTCTAAGGATTTATATAGAAGTGTAACTTTTAATAAACTTTTTCATACTTCTATGTATTCCTTTTGCTCTGGCTGATGTACTAAATCATTTCTGTGCTGGATAAAAAGACTTACAGTACTCAGCTGTGTGCCAAAATATGCAGTGCTAAAATTTCAGCTGTCCAGTTTGTGGCTCTGATTGGTGGTAGAAAACACACTATGAGGGAACTTTATTGACTGGAGGTTGGATGTGCACAGAATGCAGATTTTGATATTGAAGAAATAAACACTGATATAAGCATACAGCATGGAGGAAAAATATTTTTATATGGACTGAATGAAAACAAAGGTTTGGTTTGGGCTCTGCTTATTCTCTGTAAGAGAATATACCTGAGGGAATGCCTGGAGGACCCACAGTGATGGAGAGCCACCATTCTAGTTATGGTTGTAAAACTGATTTACTATCACATGGTCTTTGTGCCACTCATGAGATGCAATGCAGTTTAGTGTAGGTAACTTCTGTGTAGCATGGAATGAATGTGGATGGCATGCAACAGGAAGGTTTTCCCTTTGTTCAGGGTAGCACAAAGTAATATCTCCTTGGGATTAATGTCAGCTGTCCCTGAAAGATCTCCAAAACAGAGAATCCTACACTGATAATCCCGACTTTAACATATAACCCTGAATTTCTGCACCTACGTGAAGCCAGCAGAGAAGTTTGGGATTTTTCCAAAATACTGCTGCCACCTAGTTGAGATCTGAAAGAAGGGCTTGTGTGTGCAAATCAGTGCCCATTCATGGTAGCTCTGTTCACAGATCTGAAGCTATGGCTTCTCCTAGGAACATTTTTCCTCTTATACGCATTTGGCCAAGGACTCCACAACTCAGAATTATGAAACAATGGTAACAAACATAACAAGGCCAACGCTTTCTGCTACTTGCATGTCTAACCTTGATGTGATTCATGTGGCATTTTCTAGAAACAGACTGAAATCTTTAAAGATACAGCACACCAAAAGTCTTGTGAACTACGAGTAAAGATTTTCTATTTAATAGAGAAGATCTGAGGCACGATGTATGACTTGGAGATGTGGATCTGAAAATCATCAGAATTTGAGATGATTCCAACATGGATTTCAGTTTTTGAACCACCTTATGGTTTTGTTTACAGACTTTGATTCAGTGAAAGATACTTTACATAAGTACAAGACTTTCAGTTTTGAGGGTGGAGGGGCTTATTATTTATCTTTGTTAGTGTCATCATAGACCACAGTTGTGTTAAGGTATGACTATATGGGGACATGCTATGAACAGATTTTGACTACATTTATGCTCATTCAAAAAAGAAAATTTATAATAAGCGTTAACACATTCTGGGTTCACTACATTAAATATACAGTATGTGTCTTATCGTAATACATTATATTCAGTAATGTTTTTTCAATTTATTTCCTGTACTTGGGAATATATACATATTATTTTTCTGTTCTTCCTTATTTTCCTGTGAATTTCTCTGCATACACTATCCACAAAACTCAGCTGAGGCCCATAAGCAGTCTTTCAGGTAAGCCTGACTCAAGTCCTTACCTACAGACTGGGAACTTCAGCTTGTATCATTGAACATGGGAAGCAGTACTGATAGCAGATGACAGCTCTGCTGCAGCAGGGGATATAGACAGAAGTGTTCTGTCACAGCAGCATTTTATGTGGGCTAATGCTTTCAGGCCAGGTAAACTCCCTGGCAGAGAGTGGTGTAAGCTTCTGTAAGCTGTCATGGATCTCTGGCAAAGCCTCACTTACACATGGTGCTATGCAAGAATTTTGTCACCCAGTAAGAGCCTAAATTCTGCTGACATGGCTCAGAGTTTCTTTTACAGTAGAACTGTTAAAGATGCAATGTGAGATTAGTGGTGGGAAGCCAGCATATATCAGCCAGTACTTCAGAGTACAGAGTTATATTATCCCAAGGCCAGTGGACTATTCAATCCTATATGTGGAGTGATATGCTGTAGCTTCACATAAACAGCAATTTTGTCGAGCAGTCACAGCTGCAAGAGATCACGATATGCTTAATGAGTGCTAACCCCTCTGCAACAGGCACAAAGGGGACAGTATAAGGCTTGTCACTTTGCTTGCTCCAGAAAGCACAAAGTTATTTACAAGGTTACAAGCAGGAAGACTGGTTTTGCTGGCTACGTTGATTGTGTAACGTTGCACTGGAATCCTTGCAGATTACATTTGCTGTTCTCAAATTCAGTTTTCCTCAATGTTTTTGCATGTGCAGTTGTGATTTTTTAATTATTCATGCCATATCTTGGCTCTTCCTCAAACCATTCTTTGTTTTTATGTTTCTTCACATTTTATTTCTATAACCTATATGGTTGCCGTTCTCATGTATGAACTGCACAGTGATGCCAGCATTACCTGCTAGACTTCCTGTCACACACAGCAGTCTCCCACATCACAATTTATTTGTTCTGACCAACTTCCCAAATGCTAACTGCTGACAAGAGAGAACAGTCCTTGATTGTCTCGTTGTAACAGAGATTTCTTTCATCCTCAGCCATTGCTCCCTTTGATGTTATTCCATTCTTTCTGTTTGCGAAGTTTGCCTTGGAGTTGTATTTCACCTACTGATCATAACACATTTAGGTTTGCAATGGGTAATTGAATTCTAGCTTAAAACTGCTGATGTAGTATTTTTATTCTGCCCACAGTGAGAGGAGCTCTACATAAAAGTTGTTACTGACATCTTGACATTGCAATACAGACAGCTTCATGTAGTGCTCTGTTATTATTTCATTACAGCAGCTTCACACTAATTCATTATTTCTAAACATGCGTACATCTAGCCTTGCAAATAGCCATACATTTATTTTCATAGCCAGAACCTCATTTTCAGATCCCAGCCAGCTACTCTTTGGAAACTTCAGGTTGACTTCTGTTTTATTTACTACAGATGCCCACAACAGCACATGACAATCCCAAGCACAAGATGGAGAGGTACACACTGCCACAGGCACCTACAGATTGCAAAGATGAACCTGCAGGTTTTGGCAGCTCTCCCACAGCCAGTAATTTCCTGATAAAGCAGCCTGAATATGCTAGCCTAAATACTGAACAATTCATATCTTAGAATCATAGAATCATAGTAATGCTTGGGTTAGAAGGGACCTCAGAGATCATCCAGTTCCAACCTCCTTCTGTGGGCAAGAACTTGAATTGAGGATTAGACATGCAATTAGAGTTGCTAAGGTTGTAACCCAAAGAAGTCCAGTCCTGAATTCTTGAGAGACAAGACAGGAAATAAAAACAGAAATGTTTTTAACATACAGATATTTAGGGAGGTTTCTTCAAACAAAAGAGAGGCAGCAAAAAAGCAAAAGGGGGTCCAGGAGGCTATATAACAACATGTTCTTAGTCTTCAGTGATAGAAAATAATTGCTATTTTTGAAGTAATGGGAAAATGACAAGTTTCTGGAAGTTTATGGCAGGCATTTGAGGGATAATTTGTCATTTAAGACACAAGAAATGTTAGGAAAAAAAAATCATAGAATCATAGAATTACCCAGGTTGGAAAAGACCTTGAAGATCATCAAGTCCAACCGCAACCTAACCAGTGCCCTAACTCTAATTACCCTCCACTAAATCATATCCCTGAGTACCACATCCAAATGGCTCTTAAACACATCCAGGGATGGTGATTCAACCACCTCCCTGGGGAGCCTATTCCAGTACCTAACTACTCTTTCTGTAAAGAAGTTCTTCCTAATATCCAAGCTAAACTTGCCCTGACGCAACTTGAGGCCATTTCCCCAAATGTGTACAAGGAAGGTAAACTCCTTTATGCCTTGAATACACTTTTTTTTTCCTGTGTTCTTCCAGGATGGCACTGAGGATTTGGTGCAAAGAAAATCATCACAATTGTCACATCCCATTTCACCTTCCAATAATGATGGAAGTGGTGCAAAATGCTGACATTTTGGAGGCTGGCTTTTCAACCTTTTTCACAGTGTCTAAAAGCTGATTGCTTTTAGAAAAACTCATCAAGAGATGCCTGCTTCTTAGCCTGAGATTTTGGTTGGTAACCTAAGTCTGAACTTCAGAGTTCCTCTCATAGACCTCTGCAGTGAAGAAGCAAAGGCTTTAGTAGTCTCTTCCACTGAGCAGCAGTGCAGGAAGAGTCAAACTTCAGCATCACTAAAGCAGTTTTTTCTTGTTACATCCAATTCTGACTGAATATCCACTGTCTTCGATACAGCAAGTTGTATCTCATTTAGCTTTCAAAGCAACAATTCCACATAGCCACAGGCTTACCAGCATCACTCTGAGAATGCCTTGAACTCATAATGGTTATTATATGCAAAGATATTTCATGATCAAATTATTACACAAATTGCAGTGATGCTGGAAGCCAGATCTCATTAGCATGAAGGAAGAGCAAAGACAAGACGGATGCTGCACAGCCACAATTGAGATTCTTTACACATTTCTGCTAGTGTGATACAGAACATATATAAACACATGGATATTCACGTATGCTCTGCAACTTCATGGAGCTTTACAAGGCCAACAGCAACACAGCTGCTTCAGCACAGCTGGGCAGCCCAAGAAAGTTTTCCATGGCAAATGGGTGGCAGATGGCTGCAGGATGGAAAATAGGTAATGAAAGCAGCAATGAAAACATGCTGTTAAAGAGAATCAATGATTCAATTAATGATAGGAAGTGACAGCAGATGCTGAAGTTACAAAACAAGAGTTTAAAGGGAGGGGTTAATACATTACAGGAGTGGAATCTGATAGAGCAGATCCATGAGTGGCACTGAGAAAGTGAACAGGGAACATTTGCTGTTTCTTCTAATGAAAATAGCAAATAGCATGTTGAGCAAAAAGTAGATGGCTCTTCACAGCAATACAGTTCACTGTGAAACTCCTCAAGCAGGATGCTTTGGCTGCTGTAAAGCATGCATGGATTCAAAGAACAGCTGAATAAGATAATGGAAGAAAATGCATGGAAGGTTCTTTAACACAAAGAATGCACATCTGGCTCAGAGAGTCCCTTCTGTTGATATCTCCTGCTAGCAACTGCTAAAAACAGGACACTGGATTCACAAGATGATAGCTTAGGTTGGAAAGAACTTCAGTCTTCTCCAGTTCCCTGCTGTGGGCCATCCACCAGATCAGGCTGCCCAGGGTTCCATCCAACCTAGCCTTTAGGACCTCTGGGATGAACCATCCATAACCTCTCTGAGCAGCCTGGATTGTCCCATCCTCATTATAGGTTCATAGTCTTTGTGGTGGTACTGATTATCTCCAGGTGCACTCAGTCCTAGATTTGCTTCATTTGAATGCAGAGCAACCTTACCCACAGTCCCGCTGCCTCCCACTACAATGCTGAGCTGCCCTGAACTCTGAGCTCCTCATAAGAGGAGCTGTGCAAGGCTGTGTTATGTAATTGCAGCTGGACTTATCTAGGTTTCTTAAAATGGATTTCTTATTTTTTTAAAACATAGTTTCTATCAAAGCTATAGTAGTTAATTTTTATGCAGGTGGAATGCACTGCCTTCCTCCTTAATAACCAGACGTGCTACCAGACATCTGTGGTGCAGCGCTGCCTGGAGTGCAGGCCGAGGCGAGGAACAACATAAACACCCTCATCTTAATTCACCTGTGCACTGACTTGCTGTGGCAAACACACCAGTCGCGCACCAGTAGGGCAGGATGATGCAGAAGACGACCTCCCCAGCGGAGCAACGGGCAGCAGGTGGGAGCAGGCTGCGAGGGAAGGGGTGGGGGGAAGCTGCAGCAGCGCTGCCCGCAGGAGCAGCAAGGCACGGAGGGGGATGTAGTCCGTAGGGCTGCCTACACTTCCCAAGGTGCCCGCAGCGCCGAGGCTGTGCAGGGGGTGCGGGCACCTGGCGGCGGGGCGGAGCCGCCTGCCCCGCTGCGGGCGGCGGGCGGGGATGGGCCCGGTGCCGCCCGCGGGGGCGCGGTGACGGCGGAACGGAGCAGAGCGGCGGGTGCGGCCCCTCTGCACGCCATGAGCACCGGCACAGGTAGGCGGCGAACCCTCCGCTAACCCTGCTCGGGGTTGGGGAGGGCGCTGGGGTCTGTCGCGGTGCGGGGGGAGAGAGCTTAGTATTGTCCGTTTGGAAGATAAGAAAAATAAATGGGATGTCTGTGTATCTCCGGGGGGAGCTGTCGCAGCGCAGGGGAAGCTGCGGATGTCGGGAGAGATCGTGCTGAGCCGGGTGCTCCATTGGGGCCGCCGTCGCCCCGGTCACCGCCCGAAGCCCCAGTGAGAGCCCCCCGGGTGGGCTCGGCAGCCGCTGCCCCCGGCGGTGTGTGCGGCTGCGTCCTCCCCGTCCCCCTCCCGTATAACCGGGGCTATTTGGGTGGGGGTATTTGGGGTGAGAGTTCGGCCTCTGCTCCTGGTCGAGCGTGGCGACAGCGGAGGGGAAAATCACTGAGATTTCATCGGAACCTCGGGTAGGATTTCCACGCAGGAGATCCAGTTGCCTAGGGCGATGTGAAAGTAATTCATGCCGTGACACAAGCAGTATTTGAGAACTGGCTCGGAATTGTGTTTTCCAGCGATTCAGCATTTGTCTGCATCGGGTGGCACAGGGGGTGGTTGCTTCAGAGCACAGCTGATGGCCAAATATTACAGTCTTTAAGGCAAATACAGGCTTATGCTTAGGGAAAGGGGAGGCTTTAAGAGCTGATTGTATATTTCATTTCTGAGCACAACAGTAGTGGCTAAATATACCCTCTGCCACAACGACAAGGAGATGTGGAATAGCTGCAGTTACGTGCTGACTCTGTATGTCAACACGCTTAATCACACCACATCCTCTCAATAAGCCAAATGGGAGCGCAGCACGACCAACGAAGGGCATTGCTCCCTGTTAGAGCAATGAGAGACCTGGGGTCAAACACCTGCCAGGGAACTCAGATCAAAATGTAGCTTTCCATTTCCTCTATTGGAAGCATCAGTATTGCCCTGCTTTTCTGTCAGCTGTGCTCCTGTGTGGTCTATGTTTCCAGCTCTAGGGGAGAGCCCTGGCTGGGTCAGGTGCATAGGGGGCACAGGTGGGAGCAGAGCAGAAATGGAAATCCTGAGCCTTTCCTCTGACTTTAAAGGAATCTGGATGGTTAACATAGATGGTGACATCTGCATTGGAAATGACTGAAGTCGCGCACAGAATCATATCCTGTTACCAAGCTGTAATCTTCAGTGGAAGAATATGTAATACTATGAAGCATTTAGATTCTGTAGCAGTTGAACTGAGGTTGGTAGAGGGAGTAGAAAATTCCAGAGTTGTATCTCGAGGATGTTTTAAACACAAATTCAATAGGTTGCAAAGTTATAAACCCAGAAGAAGAGTTAGCGGGTAACAGTGCAGATGAGACTTGACACAGTTCTGTCTCTGTAATTGCACCAAACATGATGTAAAGAAATAGCAAAAATGAACAGTGCCAAGATAAAAATAACAGCCTGAGTATAAGAGTGGAAAAAAACCCCTGAGAGTTCATAGCTCTCATTTGAAAGTATAACTGGTAGTTTAGGCACATTGGTTTTCAGTATCACTTCAGCTTTGATGTTTCCATATTTCCCTTTTGCCTGTCTATGTGGAGTGAGTAAACAACTTACAGTCAATTTCTACAATACATTAAATGTGAGGATCTCACCCATTCTCTCTGAGGTTGGTTGAAATTTTCCATTTACATCAATGGGGCAAGTATCGTACAACAGATTTAATGCCACAGCTTTCTTGGGTAGACTTTCTGTTTACAAAAGTTTTCCACAAATATTACTCTGGAAAGGCTGTAATTCACAGCTTGGTGATGGCGCTGTAACAGAAGGATGTTTCTGCAAAGGGTGAAATTTGGTAGCAAAAATCAGCCCCATGTAAGGCTTTGTGAATCCAGGGCAGATCTGAATGAGATGAAGCCAATCTTTGTAGATCTGTGCTCGCTGCTCCAGAAGCCTTTGCTCGGTCCATGTCTTCTGTATATATAACATTTGGCTTTAGATTTACAAATGTTTCTATTTGGTAATACGATAATAATGGCCTAATAGGATATACTTTGAAGTCTAGAAAATATATGATCATATGGCTTAGAAAAACTCAGGTCAAATGTATTATATTTATGTCATAATTAGATGTTATTACACATGATTTCTCCTCAGCTGAATTCCATGTACTTCCCCCTGATTTTAGCTGAAAATACGTCAAGCAAAGGCTCCCTCACAAGCCTTTTTACCTAGGAGAGTTGCACTGAATGGCTGTATATTCAGGATTCGAAGTCAAGAATAATAATGTGATCAGTCCTGTGGTTCAGTTCTTTGCTGTCTTGAAAACATAGCTAGATGAACAAAGTAGGTTAAAAATCTGGAATTGAGAAAAACTAGGTTCTCATCAGGTCCCAGAAATAGGCTATTGTGGTGTCGATTATCTGAGTGCAAAAAGAATCAAAGCCAATTATGTACAATGTGGATTAGATTAGATTAAATTAATGTCATGACACAAATTCATGTGGCTGTTTAGTCTCTAACCTACTCCATCAGAAGGGAAAATTTGGTTGTGTGGGTCAGAAAGCAGGTGAAGGGAGTTTCACAACCCAAATAGGGCAAGATTACGGCATTACTGGTTGCACAGGCTGATCTCACAGGTTTACTGTATTGGCAAGAGGTTTAATTCCTTTTCAAAGTTCACATGCAAATATGAACAATACGAACAATAGCATGATTGTTTTAGGCTGTAGTATATTTTACAGTTAGATACACTGTTTTACTTTCTGCTCTTTGCTTTGAGCACTGGTAGAAGAGAGCATTAAATTACTGGATGGGAGAAGCAAGAGGTCTCCTTGCTTTAGAGTTCACCAGCTAATGAAATATGTATGTGTATAGATCAAAATGCACAGTCCTTGAAGTTTTGTAACTAAAAAGAATTAGAACTACTCCATTTCCTTGCCATTTTAGCCATGGTACAATACTACTGAAAAAATAAGCAGTGGCACGTGTTTCCTTATGGTAGTTCTTGAAATGAAATTAAATTGCGTGGCATATACAAGGAAGCTGTATCTTATGCTTCCATGAGGTACATTTTTTGGTTGAAGATTATTCTCTATAACATCATATTTTTAGCTGGTAAGAACACAGAGCAGTGTGCTACAAGAAGATGAAGTAGGTTGGAAAAGGTTATCAGGGGATATCTACATCAGCTGAAACTTCTGATTGCAGGATTTCCCAAACACTGCTCCGACAGGAAAGGTGGCTGGTTCTGCTTCAGCAAACCTGGACGTATGACTCTGAGTCATCTCTGCTTCTTGCCTGTCTGCAGTGTAGTACCTGTGCAGTGCTGAGCCCCCTGTGTGGCTGCATTTCTGCCTGCAGCTGGCTGCTACTTCTGCACACTGGCACTGTACTTCTGCTTCTGTTTCTCAGGGCATTAATGTCTTGCATACTTAATGCTCAATATTCCACTTTCTCATTAAATGGAGGGCTAAGAAAAGTAAAGAGCTTAAAAAAGATGTTAAAAAATACAAAAAAAAAAGCATGGCTACTGAGCTAACTTTCTCCCTCTTTTCCCTCATTCTGTGCTGTGGACTGGCCAATATCAGGGAAAGTTATGAAACTCTGGTTGCAGCTTTCCCTGCTTTGGCAAATCATTCCCTTTTTAACAGTTCACAGATTCACAGACCCCCCAGATCTAGGCTGCGGAAATCTCTCTCCTTAATTTTGGTAACTGGAAGCTCAGAGCAGCATTTTCCAGTCTTGATGGGGGACATTTTTGAGCAAAGCAATCACTGTAGTGAATTAAGAAGTGGAATGCTGCTGCTCCTCCCTTGTTCATTCATGTAGGGGGGTGGAGGGGACTCTGAGATTATTGGACAATTTGCTGGCTCATTATCCGCATCCCTAAATATATACTTTGGACAAATATTTCTGAATTTAGATGATTTCCCCATGTCAGGATCTATTAGCACTGTGTCAAGGCCCTGAACTGTTACCGTCTGAAATGTTGGAGGGATTTTTTCACAGCTGGTTAGCTGATGCTCGTGCTGTGAAATTCAGATGGAGTCGTCTTTTGCAAGTACCACAGTTATTTATTTCTCCATTTTGGAAAGGATTGTGGGAGGAATATAAGCTCCATTCAGTGATGAGTTCTGTCTTCTTTAGGAGCTATTTTTCTCCCTTTCTTTGCAAAAGCTGGCCTTAGAGAAATTGATCAATATCTCTATTTTGGAGATTTTCCTCCAGCTGTAGTATGAGTTGATTTATCTATAGTGAAGGGGGAAAAAAATCTAACTGCATTTAGCCACGAAAAGTAAGCACTCCTGAATTATAAGATATCATTAGAGGTATTTTTAAAAGACTTTAATGTTCCCATAACATGGTGGGGTTTTTCCAAGTAGAAACCATTATTTTTTAGGATTAAGTGATTTTATTTTATTTTATTTTCTTCTTCGATAACAGAACAAAACTGGTCCTCGTGACACGTATAAGGAGCAAATGTGGCATCTTAATTACACAAATACAGCAGCCAGTTCCTTGTAAGTTTTCAAGTATCCCTCCCGTCACGTCATTTCTAGCTCAGGTTGGTCCAGTGCATCAGGAGAGGATGAAACAGGAATGTCCCGTGTTCTTCCCCTTCTCTCCTGTCAAGTGTTTTGTGGACAAAGTATATATGTATGTATATAAATGCCCTCACTTCTAGTGGCTTATAGAGTGAAATAACGGAATACAGAATAATTGTGGAACAGTAAGCACACAGCAGTTGTTTTTTTTAAGTCTGTTTCAAAGGATAACAAAGCAAATCCCTACGATACAGTTCATATGGTGAAATCCTTAGGGAAGAGGTAGGAGTTCAGATTTGATATCTATCATATGTAGAAGAAGTCAAAGAACCTGTTCTACTTGAGTATGTCATGTGTGAGCTTTTGTCACTTCAGAAAATAGGTCACTGTAGCTCTTTCCCCTCTCAGGTATGTGGCTCGTGGATTCACAAGTAGCAGAAAGCCTCAGAGGTTTTAACTAGTTGCTCAGAGGCATTTAACTAGTTGATTTCTAAATAAGCATAGGGATCTAAATAGGACTAAATTAATAGAGGTGCGTGTGTGTGTGTGTGTATATGCAACATTTAATTCAGAGTGTTCTTGATCTAAGGCCAGATTGTTTGATTTATTGTTACTTTTGTCAAGAGTTCACTGAGGTGTGTTTATAAATCCCAGTTTAAAGTGATGTGAATGCTCTAGAAGTCATGATAAATATTTTTCCAGTTTCATCTTTGTTTCCATCTCAGTTCCTTTTGTTTACTTTGCTCAGTTTACACATCCTCTACAGCCCTTTTCCTTTCCTGTTGGTGCAGACTTCGCTTGGATCTGCAAGTCATTCTGTTCTTTACCTTGTAATGGAGCAGCAAGGGGCTTTAATAGAGTTCAACAGACAAGTTCACTTTCCATAGCCTAGTAGTGTTTGCCTTGCTCCTGTGTTCTCTTGGCTTTGCAAACCAGCAGCACTAAAACAGTCACTTGGTTATGATTTTAGATACAATGCAGATATAGAGGATCTAATCTTTGAGGCTGCATGAGTAAGATTGCGTAGGGCACAGAGACCAAAGTAAACCACAGAAGCTGGCTGTGTTGCTGGTGTTACCCTTGATGAGAGGAAGGCAGGAATAGAAAAGGATTTGCAGCCAAATCACATAAATGGAACACGAGGCAATCTGGAACAGCTGGAGCCTCGTCTGTCTGTGCTGCAGCCAATGTCTGGCAGCGACGGCAGCACCTTGCCCTGCAACTCACACATATGCTATCTGTTCTGCTAACCGGGCCACACAGCAAGCTCTGAGTGACAGTGCTAGGGATTATGCCTGTGGTCAGAGTTCCAATGTGCTCAATGGTTCCTTTCCTACTCTGACTAAACTGAAAAAATACCATGCTCTGCCTTTGAAGTGGGACAAAACTGAGCCTGGGCTTATGTTGTAGGTATGTGATATTGATAGTTGGTTAACATGGAACTGTATGCTCCCTGAAGCCTAGCCATGCTGCCCAGCACCTGGCTGTGGCTTGGAATTAGACCTCTAAGCATCCTACTCAGCTGCAAATTTTCTGTGGTTATCTTAATGCATCCTACGGCAAGGCTTCAGAGCTCCTGTGGAGGTGCTGCAATGGGCAGGTTCGTCTCACTTACCTTGCTGATTGTACTGGCTCACTCCTGCCTCAGGAAATTGAATAAAAACCTGCTTCTTCCGGGGAAGGCATAATGTAAGAGCATTTGCTAGTTCTCCTGCAACAAGAAGAACATTTATGTATTGCAGACCTGTTGAGCAGTTGCTTGGAAGATGCAGACTCTCTCCCTTGGGCTACATATTTGTAGCTCCAGGGCCCCTCCGCAACCAACACCAGTTTGTTTGTTTGTTTGTTTTTGTGAACATCTGGCTTCTCCAGAAGCACTGGGACTTGGAGAAGTGCTAAACATCTGTCACCTGTGGGTGAAATCAGTGTGAGCTGCTGTGGTTGTTTTTTCCCCACCCTGCATTAAGGCCATTTATTTCTGTGACTGAATACAGAATTAGAAATAAAGATTTCAGTGTCCTTATTCAAATAGCCATGACTGTTCATGATAAACTAAGATAACATCTCGGATACTGCCTTAATACGTCATTGCCTGTGTATTTACTAGCACAAGACTTCAGTAATAAGCATTACTGTTTTGTCTCACTGTATATCATATTCATTGACTTCAAGATCATAATGATGCCTGCATCAGCCTGGATTAACCATCTGGGCCCCTGTGTCCAGCAGTGCCCATTGCCCTGATTTGAGAACTGTGGGTAATGGATTTAGCAACATCTTACAACATGATCAAATTGTAAAAGACCGGGTTGAGAATGAAGTGGTACTTTACACAAAATACCCAATTTAATTGCTTTTTCAATAGCTGGGCCTAAATGTCATTGTCTGCAGAAAGCCAGCAAGGTAATAGACTTTAGTATATATTTGTGTCTTAATAGAGCTACCCTGAAAAGCAGGTTGGACTTTGCCTGTATTATTAATTAGAATTGGCCTAAGACTGAAACCCAGCTTGTGCTGAAGGTCCTTGATACACTGTTATTTCTGAACCTTGGAGTTCAACAGAGTGAAGTTATATACTGCATTTTCAGGAAAATCTGTGGAAGCAGTAGGCACTTATTTCAAATTCAGATTTTCTTCCTTAGAGCTTTCATTTTAATTTGTGATAAGCCAAAGCTTTTTTCAAGGTCAGTGTTCATTTTCCATGGGAACAATGTGGTCAGTGTCCTGTAATGAGCAGGAGACTAACATGAGAGTGATGCTGCCAGCTTTGAAGAAATGCTCAGCTGGGTTTTCTGCGTGTTGTCTCTGAAGCACATAAGGTCTACATAGATCTAGAAGCATGCCATAGTCATGGCTATTTTGGAAAGCTGTGCACAGCTCCAACTGCAAATGGAAGTTGGCAGAATAAGCCTGGCTGTTAAGTTAGAGCTGTCAGAAGCTGCTATAATGTTGGTGGGATATGTGCTTGAATCACCCATTTTGCAAAAAAAAAATAAATTCTTAGTCTAGTTTCTTAGTCTCCAAAGGTTCTTAATAGTTTTGGAAATACATAGGGTGCGCTCCTAGCTTCAGCCCTGGTAATTATCTTGCACATGTTTCCAAAGTGCTGCTATAATCTGTTCAGCAGAGGAATAGGCGCTTGCAGCACAGCTATTTGCACTGTGGACATCAAACAGCTCACCAACTTCAGATGTGGAGTTTAGGTCCATCTTTCTGTTTAATTCTACTTATTTGTTTAAGCTATTTTTATGGCACTGTACAGTCTACAGATCAAATTCAGTTGCTTGATCACCTGCTACTTCTCTGTGTAACTTTTTGTTTGTGCTCACATATCTCACTACTGAGATGTCAGGATGAGCAGAGCTGCCTTCCCTAAAGACAGCAGAAGCTAACAAACTTATCACTTTACCTGAGAGTCCTTTTTTATACCAGTCAGTATTCTTGCTTAGAAAGTACCATTCTCTTTTATAGTTTCCAAAACGCTGGATTTTATTGTATTTTTTCTGTTTGCTTTAAATGGATCTGTGAAGGCATTGGGTGTCTGGCATTGCTTAGTGACTTCTTCACGGTGGGTAAATAGCAAAACGTGATGTGGCTGAGAAAGCTATTTGCCCCGTGACTCCCTGCTGTGGTTCTGGAGGGCAGGATGGCTGTTGTTCTCTGGGCATCTTGGAAGGTTAAAGACTGCAGGTGAGCTGAAAACTTCTATGATTTCTTTAGAGAAATTATGGTAGTTATGGTATGGAAAGACAAAATACAGTATGGAAACTATTTTTTTTTTTTTTTTTTCTGCGTTGACACTGTGGTATTGTGAAGAATCAGCAGTTACCAAAGATCCTATATTGGTCACAGGCTATTTGACATTTCAGCTTGACAGCTATGTATAGCTCTTGAACAGCAGTGAGCAAGGGTTTGTGATGGTGAGAGCTCCACGTTCAGGAGGGACTGAGACTGGTTGCTCTGTATGCTCCTCTCTGTCTTGTCTCTGGGCTGCGACCTCTTCAAGATTGCCGTGCCTGAGATGACTACTATGTCTCACTGTTAGCTTACAAGGTTTCTTTTTATCAGCTTCCCCACACTTTTGGTTGCAAACCTCTGTGTAAGTGTTCTAAGATACTATGCCCTGAGGAAGTCATTAATGCAATAAAACTTTAGAAAGCTTTTCTACATACAAATAGTGCAATTAAGAGGGTAATTAATGTTGTTACAAATTTTCCCTATATTTCATCTGACTGTGATTTATTTAGCCTGCATGCTCTTGCAAGGAGGCTCTGTGTCATGTACTGCACAAACAACTGTACTGTTCTAACTTCCAAAATGGAAGGAAATTCCAGAATTTTCTCCTGTGTTTTCTGTAGAATTCCTTCAGTTTTCGGACTGCATGGATTGCTCTTCACATTTATAGTGTCAGGACTTCCTTTTGGTAGAATTTCATTATAGTAATGTTGATGTTGCGTATTTTTATAAATGTATTTAGATTTTTAATAGTATGCTTCATCATTTGGCTGCAGAGCTCTCACAAGAAGTGATTTGTTAATTCCTGTGTAGAGAGCTGTGTAAAGGAGCTCCTCCTATATAGGGGAGCTGAGAATGGATTTGTGACTTGTTTGGTAAGACTGGTCAAGAGGAAAAACATTAGGAACAGCAAAGCCTCACATCCACTGAATCACTCTGTCTTTCTATGTATAAGCTCTACATGTTTGGGGCTTTTTCTGTCATTGACATAAGTGACTAACTATTCTCTTCAGTAAGTAAGAGAAGTAAGAAAAAAAAAGAAAATTAACTCTTGTTGCTTTCCACCAAGTTTGGAAAATAAAATCTAGTCTTTAGGTTTTGCAGCAGCTTAAGGATGAACAAAGAAATGAAAGAATTGGAGTTGAGTATAACTGACTGCAATAAGGCTGACTTCTGCCATTAATGCCACGTCATAGGCAGCCCAGATATTCTCCTTAAGCTTTGTTTCTATCTGGATCATATCCATGAGACTTCATTCCTAAAAGAAATCAGGATTACATCCAATGTCAGCTGTCAAATAAGACTGCACATAAACCAGTTAAAATAAATAAATAAATAAATAAAATCCACAAAACAATTCCAACCCTGGAAAACGTGAGTTTGTTTTTTGTTTTATTTTACATGCAAAGGCTGCCTGCTCTGGCACCAGAGCTGCAGCTGTGCAGCCCCACCAAGGAATCTGCAGCTCGCAGCACACATTTCCCAGCAGAGCCCTGCCAGCAGCTGCCACTGTCACTTGCCTGTTGTTTCTAGCCATTTAGAGGTGACATATAACATCAAGGAGATAACATGCAGCTCTTTGCTCTAGGGGCAGGGTTAAGCTAATATTTTCCTCACGTTGAAGGCCAGTGCCTTTTGCAGAAAAAGGACAAAGCCCCTGATGTGCTTACCCATTGTCATTTCCCAACCAGTAAGCCAGTATGTGTAGCAATAGGAGCAGGATGCAAACACTAGGCTGGGTCAGCAATTGGAACTAAATGATGCAGGTGCTTTGCTGAAGTTAGGGTGTCAGATGGCTGAAGATCTTCATAGCCCAACTGAAATAAGATGAAGAGCTAATTTCTTCAGCTTTCATCAGTTGTGCTCACATTAATACGATAGGTAACTTGGAAAGTATTTTTGATTCAGGTTGATAATACCTCTAAGCTTCTGACCTCCCCGGTGAGCTGAGAGCTTAGTTACTGGGGTGGAGATTATTTCAGTCCTGAGTGCTGAGTCAGACTTGTTTACTGGGAAAATCTGTCTACATAAGTGGACCTGCTCCATTCACACATAATGTTTCTGTTAGAAATAAGTTGAAGCAACCACAGGGTTTCATTGAAACAGTGACCCAGGTGCATCCCACTGACTGACACCTAATGTTTCCTACATAAGTGTGGCAACATCAAGTTCCTGTATTCATGTGTTTGTCATCAGGTTGTGATCACTTTGTACCTGTAAAGAAAAGCAATTCTTCTGAATAAGGGGAACTGTCCAAATGAGGAATGGAGTGGACAAGGCACACCAAATGATATCTCTTGGGGACAGGAATGGCTTGGGTTCGAAGGGACTTTAAAATTTATCCAGTTCCACCCCTCTGCCATGGGCTGGTTGCCCCCTACCAGCACAGGTTGCCCAGGGCTCATCTAACCTGGCACTGAGCACCTCCAGAGATAGGGTAACCCAGAGCATCTCTGGGCAACAGTGCCAGGGCCTCTCCACCCTCTGAGTAAAGAATTTCTGCCTAACATCTAACCAAGTTCTCCCTTCTTCTAGCCATTCCCCCTTGTCCTATCTCTATTGCACTGTGTTAAAAGTTAGTCTTCCCTGTGGTTATAAACTCCCTTCAAGTACTAGGTGGCAGCAGTGAGGTCTTCCCAGACTGGATGGGGCACTATGCAGCCTGATCTATTAGGTGGCAACACTGCTTAATATGAGGGAGCTGGAGCTAGATGATCTTTAGGGTCCTTTTTGATTTAATCCACTCTGTTGTTTTTCACAAGGCATCCTTGGCATCATACACATAGTAAGCTTTAACTGGGCACAAAACAGGAATATATTGAAAGGTGAACTCCAAATTTTGTAGAATTTGCAATTTGTTTTAAGAAATTGCTTGAAGCTTATCTTCAGAGCTATTCTTGTGAAGCCACAGATGAAACAACAGGCAGTCTTGAAGCTTACAGCCCCCATAGGGAATGGCTGTCAAAATATGCAGTGGGAGAACATCAGAATAAGGTGCTAAAAGGTTAAATTTATCTTATGCATGTCCAGAGAGTCTCAAGAAAGCAAACATTCTAATGCTAGGGATGCTGACTTATCAAAGAAGTGCAGCTTTATTGAAGAGGATTAATTTTACTAATACATGCTTCAAGTTAATAGGGCTTCAGAATCTCTGCCAATCCACAAATGCGTTAAATTTAGTAGGCATTTTATTGTGCCTTTGTTTTCGAATGGGCATTATTCTTGTTTACTGCTTGACCAAATTCCTCATTTTTAGTGCTCATTGTGATGTTTTAAAAGTTATTCATCTCAAAAAGTATTTGAGGAATCCATTTTAGAATAATTTTCAAATTCAAGGCTGGTTGTGTTTTTTTGCTTATAGCCCTACTGAATTATAAGAAACTATGAGACTGTAAAAAGAAATTTTGTATAACAAACTGCTGAATTTGTTAAAAACTGTTCCGTGTGTTGGACTTTAAAATTTGAAGAGCCTTTTCTTTTTTTCCTAAGAATGTTTGACTTAAGTATTTTAGATGTGGGAGACTTCAGTGTTACTCACAGTCCATTGCTATATTGCTTTAAGTTCCTCATGCAGGTGTAGATACCGAAATGTTATTCTTTACAGCTGAACCCCCTGCCCCTTTATTTATGAAGTACTCTGTTACAAATAATTAACTGAATAACCTCTTCTGGAAGTATGCAGCTGTTTATGTCATTTAATGCAAGCAAATAGTAGATAAAATATGCTAGGACATTAAATATTTAAACATCGTTTTCAGATAATGGTTTTGTTTATTCATCTTGAGGAAACTACAGGGCATGGTAGAAACACATCAAAAAACTATAGCTATGAAGCAAGAAAAAGGTTTGATTATTATTCGGAATAAAATTAATAAGCAAATAAATCTAGAATAAAGCATGTCACTACAGTGGTATTTTAAAGAAGGAAACTATTTGGAGTGTGACACATTTTCCACATCAGAATTAAACAAATAGCCTAATGCACTATGTCATCTCAGTAACATCTGTTCTGTCTGTTGCCTATGGGCTAGAAAATTAAGCATTGTGGCAAAAGCTGTGCAGGCAGACCCAGCAGCTCAGAATTTAATGCTCCAAGTAGATGGGGTCAGTTTTGGGTCCTTCTGTACCTGTCACACTGATGAGATACTTCTGGCTCCTTGATCACACCTGGGTTTGTGGTGTTCAGTGCTGGGCATGTCACTGCTGCCCCGCTTCTCTTTCTGCTTGTAACGCTTGTTAAGTGTCGTGAAGGGGATTTTGCTGGTGTTTCTGGTGTGTGCAGTTCTAAGTCACTACCAACCAACAATAGGAATATTGTGAGCTGTAAGTTTTCTTTCCTTAGATTATTCTTCCTTTAATACTCTGGAAAAGTGGCTGCATGACAACATTAATGTGTTATTCTTCCTCTGAATAAGGTGTTTTAGTGTAAAACACTAGAATTATAAATGGCTTTCTATTTTACTTTACGCTTACCCCTGTGATGGAGCTATCAAATAGGGCATGTGTGCATGCAGGAAAACTGCAGGAGAATGCACAAACAACATTATTTATGTTTGTAAAGTAAAATATGAAGTGGAGCCTCTTTTTTCTTTTGCTCTTAGGATTTTGTGTTCGTACAGGAATGAGATGAGGAGATCTAAAAAAATAGTGAAATTTTCTAACCACCTTCTGCAATTAAAACATCTACGACTAGATTAAATAAAAAAGAAAAAAGATTTATGCATAATCATAGATCTCCCACTGATGGTACTTAATCTAAAACCTCAAGTATTTTGAAGCTGTTTCAAACTCCCATAGCTCCTATGTGGAAGAATCAGCCAAAGTTCAACACACAGGAGAGCAGTACTCTAAGCATTTGAGTTGAAAGGGAACTACTGTACTGTGTGGATAGTAAAGATTGTGCCTAAGATTATGCTCCATATCATATGTGGTTTGGTGGGGTCTGTAGTTACTGTCACAATAAAATTAATACTTTTCTAAGTTCTGCCCCCAGAAAGTGCATTGTCAAGTGTGTGACTTTTAAGCCAAATCAGTTTCTTACTATGTTTGGCATAAACTTAAAATTATGGTCAATTTCTTCCCTACTTCACTGTGACGCTGACAGCACTGTAAGATAAGAAAGTTATTTTGACTTATACATCTGAAAATAAATAAATTATCCATTTATATGAGTGTACACAAAGTTAGATTCTGCTCTATTAGAATCCAGTGGTTTAAAACTGCAAGTTCAGAGCTGAAATGTTGACTTTCCCCTTCTCTGGACATCCCAAGTACATTATGGCAGGTCCAGAGTAAATTTTTACTTCATTACTTGTGTAGTAAAATGTTCTGATGGAAGATGGCCTTGTAAAAACTAAGATGAGCAAAGATGCTGCCAAACACCTTTAACTTGGAGCAATGAATGCCAGGCTACTTTTCCATGGATGTTAAATATGAATTTGGGAGCCTGATTGCAATCTCCGTGCTGTAAAGTGTCATCATGCACTTGTGGGGATGTTCATGTTAGTAGTTTGAGACAGAAGATTTATTTGTGGGGGATGTTGAAGCACTGCCTTCCACTCCTTCCTGGTGTTCTGGAGAAAAGATGGAGGCAGCCTCTTCCCATGACAGAATAACGAGAGTCAATCTGACAAGTCTGCAGTACTGGAAGTTCAGACTGGCATAAGAGGGGGGAGGGAAACCCCAACAGTAAAGCACCAGAGCAGGTTGTCAGGGGAAGTGGTGTGGTGGCCTTCTGTCCTTCCGTCAGGTCGGAACTAAGGAACCTGATCTAGGGGAATCTGCGGAAGGGGAGGCTGGGCACAATGACATCCAGAGGTGCCTCCCAGCCTACGTGATTCTGTGGGTCTAAATATAGTCTCTGTGAGTGCTAAATTTGATTTTGGCATGATTAAATTTTTATTTAAAACTGGAGCGGAAGAACAAGGCAACACTTCTGAAATTCTATTGCAGCACTTCCAAAAATGAAAAACAAACCTGTAGACAGGCTTTCCATGAAATAATTCTTCTGTAGCACAACGATATCTCAGCTGAGAGCTTACATGACTGTCTTAAAACCATAGCCATGTCTCAGGAAGTGTGTGTCCATGTTTTGTAAGGGGTCACACTTAATTTTGCAAGTCATTAACTGAGCAGCTGAGAGGATTCAAGAATCGTATTTCCTATTATGCAACAGAAAATTAAGAGACATAATCTTACAAAGTTGACCTGAGGAAAAAAGTCTATATATTTCCAACGTTCTGTAGATTTTTCTGCAAAACAGAGTACACAGCTTTTACATTCTGATTTTATATGTTATTACTACAACTAGGCTAATTTTAAGATCATGTATTGATTTCAAGTTCAATCTCGAGACCATTGTTTTCCTGTGGAATGAATGTAAATCATATAGTAAATTCCTAGATATCTATCTAGGAGATGTAGAATCTCATAAACATAAAACCATCTGTGAAATGATTGTGAAAGATTATAACGATTAGACAGAAATCAGTTTTAAAAATATCAGAATTTATTTTATTAAATTTTCTAAATATGTTCATACTTCATCATAAAACTAATAACTGGATTTAATACATGACTGAGTTTAGGATTAGCATAGAGTCATATTAAAGTCTTTGCATGGACCTGAATGTATTTGAAAGGGTTTGGGTCAGTTTTAAGCAAAATAAATCTTGCTGTGTAGGTAGACGAATGCATTTTAAAGCAGTAGTTATAACGCTTTGCACATGTTACTGCTTTAAAACAGAATGTACACTGTGAATGAAAAAAAATAATCTCAGTCAATTTCTGTTTGATTAAAATTAGTTTATTTTCAGTATCTTGCTAGTTTCTGTTAATTATTAATAGATCAAATACAGAAATGGGAAATGCATGGCAATGTCATTTTGCTGGAGAGTCCTTGGGGGATTGTTGTCATACTGCTGTAATGAAGGGCAGATTGTCTGCATATCTGGAGAAGAAATGATTCTGAGCCCTGTTAAGTGGAACTCAGAACCAGGGTTGGCCCAATCACATGGTAAATAACTGTTGAATTCTCAAACACAATACTGAATTCCACTGTACTACTGCAGTTATTAGTAAAATATTACCATACTTATATGAAACCTCCAAGACACCACCTTTACCAAAGAACATTTTATCAACAAATCGTGGATTTTTAAAGCAGTAGCTATTCATCATAAAATGATACAACATTGATCTTTGGATTATTATTTTTTTAATTTATTTTTTAATGTTTGCTAATGATTAATCAGCATTTAGGCACTTCTTTTGGTTAGGAAGAATAATTAACAATCTGTTAACATAATTAACAATAATAATATACAACATAGTAAACTATAATTAACAATGTTAACAACTATTAACATAATAATGGTTGCAGGTGTTCCTTCTGAAATATTATTTTCTTAAGAAACAATCGTGAAGAAAAAACATTTTTTGTTATGAATAGCAGGCTCAGAGGAGAAGATCTCCTGAGTCAGTCACTGCTTTCAGTTATTTCTTCATTGCAGGGAGCCTGTAAATCTTCTTTTCTCATGGAGATTAGACTTGGAGTGTTTTCCTTTCCCCTACTTCTTTCTCTTTGTCTTCTGGGTGATGTCTGTGTTTGGCAGCATCTTTTTTTTTTTTTTTTTTTTTTTTTTTCCCTCCAATTAATCTATAAAGATTTCTTAAGAGTCTACATTAAAGACATGGTTTATGTGTGCATTAGCCTTTACATCTTGAATATTCAGAATCCGGAAATAAGAGTTTGTAACATTGTGGGAACATTTATTCAGAGAGAGACTTCCTTTTTTCATCACCTTTTTTTCCATCACCTAATTTTAAAGCTAAGAGATTAAAGATATTTCCTGTTCATTATATAATGCTAAGTATTGTTAGTTTCTGCTTAAGAGAGATGCTTAAACCATTATAAAGAGTACCTTTTTTTAAATAAAATATTGTTACCTGGGGTGTTGTACACTGTGGTCTGGATAAGTGCTTTTGTTTGTAAATTACTATTTTTCTGAGTAAGCTTCCATTGCTACTGTTGGTATTATTTCAGCAAACAAAAACTGGCATCACATGGTTTATGTGAAGTAATTATGAGCCTTTTTCCAAAAAGTTGGTAGTTTGACCTGCAAAATCCATTAGGATAGATATATATGTATGAAGGTCTTTGATTTTAAACACTGGATTATTTCAGTTGACTTCAATACAACTGAAATATTGCACTAATTTTTTTTCATTCATCACTTGTGTTTATATTGCTGTGCACTCTATTGGTGCAACCATCCAGAAATCATGGAAGACTGTTGTTGGGTTCATGTCTGCAGAGGAAAATCAAATAGCCAGTAATTGGGATGATTCATAATTAAAAGTTCACAATCATCTAGATGTACGTGAAGGGGAAAAATAGCACAAGTCAGAAGATGTTACAGTGCATTCATTCACAGTACTCGGCATTGGTGAGACCTCACCTCAAGTACTGTGTTCAGTTTTGGGCAACTCTGTACAGAAAGGACATTGAAGTACTGGAGTAGGTCCAAAGAAGGGCAACAAGGCTTGTGAAGGGCTTGGAGAATGTGCCCTGTGGGGAGAGACTGAAGGAACTGGGACTGTTTAGCCTGGGGAAAAAGAGGATGAGTGGAGATCTTATTGCTCTCTTCCAGTATCTGAAAAGGCACTTACAGTGAGAGCAGGGCTGGTTTCTTCTCTCACTGGTGACAGGTAACAGAACAATGGGACATAGCCTCAAGTTGTTCCAGGGTAAGTTTAGGTTGGATATCAGCAGAAACTTTGTTACAGAAAGGGTTGTTAAGCACTGGAATTGGATCCCCAGGGAGGTGGTTGAGTCATCATCCCTGGATGTGTTTAGAAACTATTTGGATGTGGTGCTTAGGGACATGGTTTAGCAGAGGGTTGATAGTTAGGTTAGTTTGGTTAAGTCATAGTTGGACTCGATGACCTTTAAGGTCTTTTCCAACCTGAGTGATTCTATAATTCTGTGGTTCTATAATTCTGTGATTCTATGGTAAAGTGGTGGAGAGAAAACTTGATACAGAGGTGTTGGATGGCAAAAAGCATGGAAGAGGAGGACCAGGAGATGTTTGAATCATCAACATGGTTTACATTAGTAACAAAGGAATTCGGAGTCCCAACAATTCTAAACACACACAGAAAGCAAAGTGAGCACTTACACACTCTGGTATGGGTTTATCTCATGATTTGAGGTATGTCAGGCCTGAGCTGATCAAAAACTCTGTGGGAAGGAGGCACCTCCAAAGGAGCTTCTATAGCAGCTGACAGTTTTTGTCTGATGCTGGGGATCAGCTTGCATGCTGGGAAGCTTCTGTTGCTTGAATCATAGAATGGCCTGGGTTGGTGGGGTCCTTAAAAATCATCCAGTTCCAGTTCCCTGATACGGGTGGTGTTACCACCCACTAGGTCAGGTTGTATGGGGTATTGTAATAGAAGCCCACTTTAACAGCTTTCCAAAGCCTTAGATACCTGAATTTAGATGAGATGGCTCCTTGTCCCAGCAGACAAGGGAAGACAGAAATTTCACATCCCTGTGTGCTTGTATAAAGTTCACGTTTCCATGGGGTGAAGAGCTGAAAACTCATTTTTTAATGGTTACAGTTGCGATTTGAAATGTCAGTCTTCCTTGTTATGCTTTGGAAATATAACACTGTCTAAGCCACTGTCATTATGAAATCAGTGATACGCAGTATAGTATAAGCCTGTCTGACTTTGGTTATCAGTGTGGTGTTGGCTGGAGAAGCTGTTATATGATGTGGGTAATTAAGCTGTATGGCTTGGGGCAGAAGTGCATGTCATTCCCATCTTTTGGCTGGGCACTTCAAGTCTACTTCAACTCAGTGCTAGAAGAGGTACCGCAATTGAAGTAGCATTGGGATTTCCAATGCTTAATGATACAGGAAAGCATTGCAGGTAGAGCAACTTAAAGAGAAGGGACTGATTTGTGACTGACAGTATGAAAAATGTCAATAGAATGACTGACTCTGGAAGTTAGTTCAAATTAAGGGTTTCTGCAAGTCACGATGACTAATTTAAAGATTTATGCTTTTGGCACCTAACATCTCACTGGCTGGGAGCAAGGTGGCTAATGAGCAGAGAGAAACACTTCCAGAAGATGTCTCATTTTGCACAGCATCAATGACAGCTGTCACTAAATTATTAGAAATGTAAGGATTTGATTGGATTAAGGAATTACTCCTAGTCCTGTGCTTATTTAACATGTTAGCCTCTCACTGTGTCCTTTTTCTAGCTCTTATGTAAGAAACTGTATTTGCTGAGATAATTCAATCACACCCTATCATTTTTCATACCCTGAGGACCTTGTCAGTCTTTTCAGAGTTAGATATTTTGCTCTGAATATGAAATTGATATTCACTTCTTCTAATCTTGATCAGATTAACTTTATTAGACCCTGGTTTTTTTAGGTAGTTCACATAGGGCTGTGTTCAAGTCCATGTTTTAAGGAAATTTTTGAAATTCAGACCTGTTCCTACAGAGATGCTATTAAAAATAAAAGGCTTTGAAAACAGATAGTGCTCAGCAGTGCAGAAAAGCAAATCATTCTGGAGTAAATGTTGATATTATTCATCACAAAGCAGAATTGTCTCTTAATTCTGTCACTCTAAATGACAGAGAGAATGGGGATGCCATGGAATTGGTATTTACCATCTTAGTCATCATTTACTTTGGGTGTTTGGCTTGGGAGGTGAATTATCTTTGACTATATTCTTTTTTGTGTGTCAAGTAAACACTAGAAATGTGCTACAGTAGTATGAATTACTTGATCTTTCTGGGGTGTTCTCTTATTAAAACCTGTGTTTCTGTGTGATATCTGGGGAGTAGAGCAGATTGTGTCCTGATGTGGGGCAGAGTAAAAAGAGCTCTTGTGTTCTGCAATTCTGCAGGACAGTAAGGCTGGCAGGTCTCCTGCCAAATACAATCTCCAACTTTTCCAAAATACCAGCTAGCCAAGCATTAAATATCAAGTGTCCTAAGCAGAGTCCTGACTGGCTATGTCAGTGACAGCAAAACAGAGTCTCCTTTCAGCAAAATATAGGTCAAGGAATAGCTACTTGTGTCCTACATAATCGTTGTCTTAGTACGTTGTCATTACAGACTTCAGTCCTTGGGATTATTGGCAAGTAGAGCAGACTGTGGGCAGATGAAGCTGCCCATGCCTTCCTGCGGTGTGACCCACATCTGCTGGCGGGTTAGGTAGTGGTCACTAGCCTCTGCTTGCAGGAAATCTTGGCTTCTCTTTGTTTGCGGATAGGCAGAAGGAGAGGGGTCTCTTGAGGAAGAGAAAAATAAAGATTTGCTTGTACAGCTTGTGTTTACGAGGCCTTGGCTATGTTCTTAGGTTCATCTTGAAAGAGGACTTCAGTCACAGCCAATTCATATTAGAAGTGTCTTAAAGTGTTTTCCTCTGCTTTCTTTTGCTTTGAATAGAGAAGTGCACTTTTTTTCTGCCCTCCAGCCATATTTTACAGTTTTCCCCTTGGTGAATAGAAACCAAATTTTGAATCCATCCTACAGTATTGCATTTTACTTTTCCTTTCCAGCAAGCTGTAGTAAGCTAATGCAGATAATGTGAGGACTGCAGGAGCTGGAGCTCAGCCAGCCCCAAAACAGACCTTTGTCACCAGTTTCCAGCACTTCCCCAAACAAGATCTCTCTGCAAAAACAGCCGGAATGCACAGACTAGATGGAAATTTGCAGATCCAGCATCTGCTGTCTGCATAATACAAGCACCCCTCTCTTGTTTCCTTGTCACAGTGAACATAGTGACATTTTCAAGGACTATTGTTGCAGCTCAAAAATGCGTCAGAAGGCAGCAGAAATGTTGGTTGCAAAGCTGTGCAAGAAGTTGTACGATGGCTCCAGGCTTAAGGTTGTGTTTACATGAATGTAGCATGCTTCTATGAATGCAGTGCTGAAAGACAATAGTCTGCAGAAATTGTGTAGCTTGAATGTGAAAAATGGAGGCAATGTCATGCTGTTTCTGATGGGGATGAAGAACAGTTTGATTCATATCAATTTAATTCTATACAAGAAGATGTTCTCATGTGTGACATTAGTTTCAATGATGTTAATACCAGTATATGTTTGAAATAACTATATCACTGCAATAAAATGGTAATTCTGCCCAAATTAAGCATAGCAAATAAAACCAGGAGGAGTTCATTTTTATGTTGCAGCATTAATTATTCAAGACATTTTTATTGTCCTTGAAAATAATATATTAAAAAAAGAGAAACCTTTGAAAAGGTCCTTAAATTATTGTTTTAAATGCTTATAGAAGCTCAACTTCAGATAGTGTTAATGGAATGTTAATACATTATAATGTAATTAATGATTGGTGGTAATTCATTGTGGCTTGACTAGCAAGATAAATCACTACTCTGTGTTATTTTATTTTGCTTTTGCTTTTTGCTGTTGCTATAACAAATAGGCATGGTTGTTGTTACTCTACAAGGGAATAGGAAGAGAAATGAGCCATAGAAATTTGTTCTGAACTGTTTTTTCCTGGTTCCAAACACTTGTTCATTTTCTAGCCAGGGAATGTACTTGTTCCTCTCCTCTGCTCTGTAATGCAGATGGAAGCGAATATCAGCATGAAAAGGGCAGGAAGAATGCTGAGCAGTGACACAGCCTGATTGGTGTTGCAGGTCTGGTGGTGGGAGTCACAGAATCACAGAACTGTGGGGGTTGGAAGGGACCTCCAGAAATCATCTAGTCCAACCCCCTGCCAAAGCAGACTCCCTATAGCAGGTTACAGAGGTGCTAGGCAAGTCTTGAATATTTCCAGAGAAGGGAATCCACAACCTCCCTAGGGCATCTTTGGTTAGTTGGGTATAGAACACTTTCCCCAGGCTGGTGGTTATGGACCCAAGCTGCCAGAGTTTGAGAACTGTTTGTACAATGCTGTCAGACATAGGGTTTAAATTTTAGTTGGTCCTGTGTGGAGCCAGGACTGTCCCTTGAACAAAGGATGTTCTACACTGTTCTACTCTGTATTCTTTTCTAGCCAATGTTCTCTATGGTTTTATGCCCTAAGGACAAGGGAACAGGCAGAAATATGGCTCCATTAACTTCTGGGTATACTAGAAATGACTATAGGACAACCAGGGAGCTCCAGCACATGTTTTACTGCCCATCAGCTGCACCCTGTGTTTGAATCTGTCTGACAGCACCTCTCTCCTCAGGGCATTTGTATCGCAAGACCTTTCTATCATCTCCAGGTTACACATATAGAAAGCTGTGGAACTACTGAATAAATTTCCTCTAATGATAAATCAGTATGTAGTATTTGAGTGTTTTGAGGTTTTTGGTTATCTCATGTTCCTTCTGATACACTGATAGTAGAGTCCTGTGATTCTTAATTATCTCTTGAAAAAATGAGGAAGTTGTGAATTTCAGAGCTACTTAAGCTAAAATGGAACAATAAAGAATGTGAGTTAAAGTATTAAAAGGAAAAAGCCTTTTGCTTTCTTTCTTGGTATTAAATGAGATCTCAGAGACATAATTCCATTTCAAATGTTGCTGGTGAGATGTTATAACCTTACACAAATAGCAGAAAGGCTGAACTTTGATAGCTGAATGGCTGAGATCAAAACTTAGCTGAGATCAGAAATTAATTCTTCCATCCAAATCAATAGCAGTTATAGTGGGCATTACTGGGAGCAGGGTGAAGTCCAACAGTATCAGATTCCCACTGATTACATGTTTTTTGTTTTTTGGTTTTGTTTTGTTTTGTTTTTTTTCTTTAATAGCAACAGTTCATACTGTTGGCAAATTCCTCAATGATCATTATCCAAGATTTAATCTATTAAAGCAGGCTTTGGTTCTGCCCTGCTGCTTTGCAGCTACATCC
The DNA here is from genome assembly GCF_039878825.1 of Excalfactoria chinensis. Taxonomy (NCBI): domain Eukaryota; kingdom Metazoa; phylum Chordata; class Aves; order Galliformes; family Phasianidae; genus Excalfactoria; species Excalfactoria chinensis. The sequence continues at coordinate 9,940,045 of NC_092828.1, forward strand.
CTCTATAGAGCACGGGATTAGGAAAGCAGGCAAAAAATTCTTTTCTGGTATGGTCATTGTGAACTAGAAGCATTGGGAGTTGAGTGCAATGGGCATGGAGAGACTTTGTCCTGATCACAGTGGCTGAAAGTGGGATGTTTCTCAAATCCCCTCTGTCCTCTGGGGCAGGTTTCTAATTTTTGGCTTTACATTTGGAATTCACAAATTTTAGTACCTACCTCTTTTAGTACCTACCTCTTCGAAAACCTGAGCAGTGTTGTTCTTGCAACATCAGGTCATACGTCCAGCTGGGGATCTCATTTAGACCTATCAGGTTTAAACTCATCAATTTTTCAGATTGCCACAGTCAGGAGATTATAGCTTCTTATTTGCACAGTGTAGTTTCTGTGTAGCTATGGATGTCTGTCCTAGTGGTGCCATGCAGCGGGGATGCGCTAAACTGCATGATCTTGCAGCAAATCCCCAAAAAAGCAGAACACCCGAAAAAGCTGTCAGTTTCTGTAGTCATATTTTCTTGGAGAACAAGGAAGTAAACTCTTGAAACAGAACATGATCAGATCTGTTGGGTGATACAGAGTAAATGCCTTAAAAATGCTTTGAGTTGTTGCTCTACAAGTCTTTGTAGGGTTCGTGTCACTTATTCCAGTTGTATTCCTCTTCCAAGTGTTTGTGCTTTCTGAACAACGATGTCTGCGTGGTCATCTCTGGGAAGCCCCCAGGTGTCCATCCAACCGTGTGTGCCTAAACACCCCCCAGAATCACCTAATTTATTTGGGAGAGGAGATAACACAAGAAGGGGGTCTTGGAGGGGTTATTAGGGGGCTTTGGGGGTCTTGAAGGGGTTATTAGGGAGGATTTGAGGGGGGTTGGGGGGTTATTAGGGGGTTTGGGGGATTCTGGGGAGGGTTAGGGGGGTTATTAGGGGGTTCAGGGGGTCTTGAGGGGGTTATTAGGGGGCTTGAGTGGTGCTTGCTGCCCACCCAACCTGAAATGCATCAGATTGGAAGCCTTTATCCTACTTAGGGGTAAGTGAGGAAGAACTAAAGTTGCTTCCTTGCATTTCCCAGCTGTCCACAGTGGACTGGAAAGTGGAAAGTCAGCTTGCAATTCAACCTGCTCTATTCCTGGTCACAGCAAGAAGCAAGTGTAAGAAGGCTGCAAGGAGGGATTTTCAGCCTTGCAGATCTGGCCTTATATGTGTGATGTTTCAAGTAAAGGAATCTTCCCTTCCCTTTAGTCCCAGCTCTCTCGACTCTCAAAATCAGTTGTTTCAGAGTGTGTGGTGGGTTTATATATATATATCTATTTATTTATATAAATATAATATATATTATATATATAATATATATTATAATATAATATATATTATGTATAATATATATATTTATATCTATCTATTTATATATAGATATCTTTTATACTCATCTGAAATTAGTTTTCTATATTACAGTAACACATGAGCAATTTATGTTTTTTTTCTTTCCTACAGAACACTAAACCCACACTGTTGTTTGATGATTCTGTACAAGAGGTAGCTTATGAATGCAAAATCATGGAAATACTTATGTAACTTTCCAGAAGAGAATGAAGAAATAAAGACCCTTTTAAGTCTAGTTACTTAGTTAATAATTAATTTTATTCTCTACTTAAGCACTGGAAATTTCCATGTATTAAAAAATTCAAACTGTTTAAATGGCATTTTTTTGTGTAAAACAATGATAAATTAATATTCAGTGATCATCTTCTCCCTATGTATGTGTAGCATCAGCCCACACACACAAAAAAAAAAAAGTCCATAAAAAAAAGTATCTGTTCCATGCGTTCATCTGCTCCCAGAAGAAATATCCCCAAATAATCTTGGCGTCTTTGCAGTGCCTGTCATCTTTCTTGCACTATTTGTGATGCTCACGATGTCACAGTTCTGTAGTTTAATTCCTCCTGTATCAGTGGATATAAATTACCTTTTCTAACTTCCAAGGCTCTCTGGGAGTACTTTCTCACACTCGCTGTCATTTATTGCCTCACTCTGCTCCTGTGATCTCCCCTCCGTAAAGTTCTGCGCTTAGATTCTGAATTTTATCTGGGCAATTCTTATTACAGCACCATGATCCCTGTCCTGAACACAGCACGTCCTCTTTTCCTGAATACATTCCTCACTTAGTGCCAAATATTCAGCATAGTGTTTGAGTTTGGGTTTCCTTCCCTCTTTCTCAAATCCTTGTAGTGCCCAACCTAGTAACTAACACCCTTTGTTAAATGTTTGCCTTGCACATATATATTACACGGCACCTTTTCTGCACTAAATAGTGTGTTGCCTTATAACCTCTACTTAAGCAGCATATTTTTTCCTCTGATGTCTGCTTCATTTGTTGGTAGCCATCCCCATTGGTAGCACAAGGCTGACAGATTCCCTGTGCTGTGGGTTCACTTCTAAAATGTGTGATATATAGTGGCATCTCTGCAGCTCTCTTGCTCTCTCTTGTCACTTGCTGCTAACCAGAATGTCTAGTGTCTGCTTTCCTTCTGACCTTTGTAACTAAGCAAACTAACTTCTGGATGTGTCAGTGTGCTATGGCTTCACTATGAGACTGACCCACAAAAGTTGTGGATGCCCCATTCCTGGAGGTGCCCAAGGCCACGTTGGATGGTGCCCTGGGCAGCCTGATTGGGTGGGTGGCCACCAGCCCATAGCAGGAAGATGGAAATGCATGGCCTTTAAGATACCTTCCAACCCAAGTCATTCTGTGATTCTATCAGATAGGAACAGGATTTTTGTTTGTTTCTTTTATTTTAGTCCTATAAAAAATTCTTTATACTGCATTTCTTTATTTATTTTCTTGTAGTACTTGTGTCATTATGAAAGCTCTGTTAAAGGCATTGCAGACTGTGTTACTTTTCCTCACTGTTTTGAATGTCTTAGTATGTTTTTCTGGAGAATTCTGGAGCCTGGTGTTGTAGTCAGGGTGCTGAAAGGGGACAGCACATTGTTCATGGTCTTCTATAGAGGGACCCCTGAGAGAAAGCAGCTGGCATAGGAGTTAGCTTGGTTTCCCTCATCTGATGGGCTGGCCAGCGGACAAGGGCTGTCAGCACCAATTTCAGGGATGAAGGACACTCTTTATTCTGAACAAATATCAGGAAGCAGAAAAGGACTCGTGACCCAGTTATCACAGGGACATGCCCATCCAAGTGCCATCCTTTATGCAAAACTCAGAGTGGAATCTCAACTTCATCTCCTATTTGAAGCTTTTCTGCTTTATAAATATGCAGCACATACAATACCTTGTACTCCACAGTGCTTGTAGTACAAAAAAAAGCCAACACAAAAATTGTTAATTTTCTCTGACTTGATGCATGTGTTCTTCAATTAGAGATATTGGTGTCTACATCTCATTGCTATGCAGATGCTTGCTCATCCGTGGACTTGAGGACAGAAGTGCTGGATAGCCAGAAGTTTGAATTTAGGCTGCTTCTGAGTAGAACGGATTTGGCAGGGTTAAACTGGTCCCAGTGGGTGTTTGATGGCATCAAGAAAGGATGGGCAGTAAGTTGGAAGACATGGGTGTAGCTGTAGATGCACTGCTTATCCTACTTTATCTCATTAAACCTTTACCCTCTTACTGTTTGTTTTTACTTCTGCCATATGTTTGTCCTCTTTGTTTGGATCTGTGTGTGTGCTCAAGGGTAAGGATTGTGCTGCACTAGTGCCAACTTGGAGCACAACCACTGTGGATTGCTTCAATTCAGCTAATAGACAATGATAATTAAAAGGAAACTTAATTTAGCTTAGTTCTAGTGATTGAGCATTACCAAAATCTGTATTGTTACACACAGAGATATGCTTAGTTTTATCAGTTTTGTTGTCATTGTTTGAGATCATTCTGTTCTTAATGGAAAATCAAACATTGCCCTGGGTAGAGTTGCAGCCAGTGACTTAGGAAGAAAAATACCTTAAAAAATGTTGAGAAAAATCTGTGAAATATGATGCTTTATTGTATTTTTCCAGCATACTTAAAGCAAAATTTGTTAATTACAGATTGCTTATAAAAAGTATTTTTTTTTAATATGTGGTTAGAATGAAATCTCTAGTTTCTTTTTGCTATTAAAGTTGCTATTAAGAGAGTTGTAGTTCAGGGGCATGCAGACTCCAAGCAGTATTGTTCAGTGTAAGTAAGTATGTGTTGTTGTTTGTTTGTTTGAATTCTTTATTAGAAAATACATTCTTTTCTTATAGTGAAAGGTAACAACTGTGTTCGTTCATATTTAGTGAAAGTGGGTTTTTTCTAAATGTTTTCTAAGGCTATGGAATAGAAGCTGGAATGGATCAAGAAAGGAGCTCTGAACATGGGAGAGCAAGAAGTACATTAGATTGTACACTCCCTCCATTCTACTGCACTTCCCTTTCCTTGGGAAATGGGAAGCAAGTATAGGAAAAATGCTAGTTAATCACAATCTGATCTGAAATCTTTAAAAAAATGCCATTTACAACAAATGGCACCATAGGCTATAGAGAGCTTGCAGCCAGCTAATCCATTTCAGCATGGTCTGGATTTGTTGCTAAGCTGTCTGGTTGTCATTTGCAAAGCCATCAGTAAAGGCACTGACCTCTGCTATGTACTTTCGTTGAAACAAAACCTAAAGCAGAAGGCTGGTGAGGATGCAGTGACAGCATGGCTATGCCTACCAGAACGGGACCTGAAACTGCATGAGTATTCCAGGGTCTCATCCTTTCCTATAGCAAGGACAGTGTATTGTTGTTTGCATTATAATGGGTGTTTGGCTTTGAGATTTGAGAAGGCTATAATGTTTTGTGGATCATGTGTGCCAACAGTCCTTATCTGTCTGGCTTGTGTTGCCATCTATGTTACTTCTTGCCATTGCCTTCCATTGTCAGTGGACTGCAGAAATGTGAAGCACTGGTCTACTGGGTGTGTCCATGAAGCCAGATCCTACTGTTGAAGTTTCACTGCAGCACCATCAAAAACCTCACAGCTACTGATGTAGGAGTCTACCTCCTCCATAACCAAGTTATGAGACCTTAGGAGAGGCTCTAAGCTTACAAGCAGAACTGTAAATGCAAATTAGTGCACTGTTTAACTGTGTTATCACAGAATCATTAAGGTTGGAAAAGACCTCAAAGATCATTTAGTCCAACAATCTACCACCAATGTTGACTGTACAGTACCAAAATGTGGGTTGCGCAGTATTTAGCCTTGCAAAAGAGAGGGTTTGGCAAATGGAGGGAAAGGCTGCAGTACAGCTCTTTTGCTTTTCCTGTCTATTAATTTACCTTCCTTCTGAGCAGTATTATTCAGCAAAGTGCCTTCTGTGTCTCTGCCAAGATGAGGTAGCCTCTGGGAAAAGCACAGGAAGCCAAATCCAAGTAGTTCATTGCATTGTTTGGAAGCTGGAGTAGTTTCAGTGTGCAGAATTTGTGTTCAGGAGTGGAGATCTTTAGATGTGCTTTCAGTCCATGTCAGGCAGCATCCCTGGGAAGCTTTAGACGATGTATCCCAAGGAAAGCACAGAGATCTCTAAGTCAGAGCTCTTTAGAGAGTATAGACAGCCTATGCCTTTCCCAATTGTCAGCACAGGATGAACAACAGAAAAAATGATTTCTTATTTATCTCTTAAGAAATGTAAGGAAAAAAAAAAAAAAAAAAACAAAGAATAACATTCTGAAAATTTGGTAGACTTACTCATTTCTGCCTTTGTTGATGGGCCTTTCAGTAAGAACCATCTGACTCATCCTCGAGAAACTTTCAGATGTGATCATAATTGCATGTTAATGCTTTAGAATCATTGATGGTTTTGTTGTTTGGTTGTTTGATTTTTTTGAAAAAAGGGTGATTCTTCACTCACTTTTGTCAGTAGTTTTCAACAAGATTCAATGCAAAATATTCTTTAGTCTGCACAGTGAGGTGAACTTGCTGTGCTCCTTGTGCGAAGTGCTGCATAATTTGCTGCTTCCCAGCCCTTCCTCAGCAGCAACAGATGCTATTTTCACATTTACACCCCTGAACAGTTTCTGTTTGCTGAAAGAAAGAAGCTGTTTCTTGGCTGCTTTGTAAGAGTAGTGAGGATGGGGGAGAAGGGGGGGTAATATTTTGTTAAAGACTGCAAGAGAAACTAAAATCTTCATGTAAAAGAGAGATGCAGCCCTGTTCTTGCCCCAGTACTTTCTTCCAAGTTTACCCAGGCTGCTCTCCAAGCCATTGGTCCCTTCCCAGTGCACAGACTACCTTTCTGCCTTCACACAAAGCTAGTCGAAAGCAAAAGCTACATATTTTTAACCCTCGCAGAACATTCACATGCTAACTGAGCAAGCAAGTATTGCTTTAAATAGCTCAACACATCACTGTTATTCCAGAGATGCGCAGTCCGAACTCCATATGAGCTAGCAGGGGACAAATCTTTGGCTGCCAGTTATCACAGTGACTGCCTTCTGGAGCGGGACAAACTCCCAGCATCTCCTTCCGAAATCAGTGCCGTGCCCTCCTGCCCATGGTGATAGGGCATGGGGACAGCCTGTTCCAAGGGGGACAGCTGGAGGTGTTTCCCCTCTGATGCCAGATTCCATATTTTTAGTTTATCAGCTGACTATGTTTTTCATTTCTGGCCTGACAGTTTGAAGTTTTTCCTTCTTTAAGCCTTTTTTCTGAGGTGCCACCCTACAGTGCTATTGAAAGGTGCTCCTTCCTTGTCCCTGCCAGAGGTGGACCACCACTGGATGCCCTGCGGACGTGCGAACCTTCAGCTTTCTGCCGGGTGCTATTTTTACATGAGGCTTTGGCTCGCCTCCCGCCTGTGCGTGGGTGCTGCAGGAGTCATCTGAGCCCCAGCCGCACTTGTGCCAGAGCGGCTCATGACCGCACTGCCACAGGGCCCTCTCATCCCACTGCCTGCCCCCAAGACATTGGAGAACATGGTGGAATTGCTCGTGTCACTGTCCTGGTAGAGCTGGGTTAATACAGGCATGCCGGAGGATACAGGTATGGTGGGATGACTGCGGGTTCTGGGGAGCACAAATCTGAAATGAGTTGTTTTTCACCTGGAAGTGCCGTCACTAAATCACTGGTATTGACGTGAGAATATTTATTTCAGGTTTACCTGGAAATGCTATAAAGAAAGCTGTTTAAATATTTATTTTAGATTATGCTTTATGTTCATGTAATTATATTAAGGTTTTTGAAGTTATGATGATGATGGCATTTGTTAGGTAACAGCTCAATCTGAAATTAAGATTTTTTAAATATTAGTTAAAAACTTCATACTGGAAGACCTCATAATACTTTAGATTTAGTATTAGATTGTAATGAAAAAAAAGGCCCTATTCCTTTATGCAGATTACTTACTGCAGTCTTACTAGAAGTCATACAAAAATAGCCTTTCTATTGCTGCAGTTGCAGTTCCTAAAATTCAGCAGAGATTTCTCTCTAACTGCACTTGGATTTGGTAAATATTTTATTACAGTGATGAGGACAGGAGGTTAGCTTGTTCTAAGCTTGTTTGTATGATGTGAATTTTGCATTAAGCATATGGTAATATTTGGAGTTCTTGTGTGCTGAGTGCTTGTGCTGTATTGCTTATCTTACATGTTTGTGTTGCTTTGCATTCTGCCGGATAACACTTCTCGTTCATCTCTGGTGCCATAAATTAGCAGAAAAATCATGGGTCACTTCAGTCTTCATGCTGTCCTGTATCAGCTATAGATTTTTTTATTTGATTTTGGAACCTTAGGAAGTGCTGGAAAAGGCATGTTATCCTCTCCGTTGTGCCAAAGGCACTGTGCAAGCTGTTGTTTACAAATAATACCAGCAGGTTTGTGGTTCAAAAAGGAACACAAATCTCAAATGGTCCTACTTTAGCTTTTTAGACCATGTTAGTGAATTTAACTAAATAGAGACCTATTGCATAAAGATGGATTGGATTTGCTGAATTGCTTGACCTATGGAATATGAACTAAAGAGGGGAGTAGTAATAGCCTGTTGCTGCAGGGCTGCAAGAAGCAGTGAGCACCTGTACCCAGCTGGTGTAGCAAAGCCCTCTTGGGAGGGCAGCTTATTCTGGAGCTCTGGGTGGGCACAGCTTGGCCATGCACAGCTTTCTGAAGCCCTTGAGGGGCTACGTGATGGGGAAATGCAAGGGAAAGCTTCCTTGGTTGGCTTTCTCTTTCCCCTTGTGAACTGTCCGTGTTGTTGTGATGTATGAAAGCAGAAGGTGTGATAACAAGAAGGCATCGCTAAGCATGCAAAGGTGTTATCTTGAAAAAAAGGGTTGTAACACAAACCGCTAATTGAAAAACGTGTTAAAGCAGGCTGCTTCCAGATACTTAATGTGCTGTTGAAGAACCATAAAGATCTCACGCCCCCACAGTGCTCTGTAATGAATCACAACTTGTTAGGGAAAAGAAACACACAAAAAACCACCAACAAAGCAAAACTCTTTGTCTAAGAGAAATTTTTTGCTCATGCACACATAGTTCTCCAGACACTGCATATTACCTTATTACTCTCTTTTACTATCCCTGAGCCTATGCCAGTGCTATAGGTGCTCCTAGTCACTATATTTTACATCCAAACACAAGGCAGGGAGGCAGCTTCAGGCACCTAAAACCACAAATAGTGCCTAACAGGATATTTACGTGCACTTCAGTGCTTGTTTCTTCACCTTTCATTTGGTGGTTTTACATCCAGCCCTGCATGCTTTCATTGAGGCAACACCAGAAATGCTTGACAAAATAACAACTTGAGCTCCAATCTCTAATTCTCATTCAATTCGCCTCTAATCCTGCTCAGAGAAGATTGCAAATTTAATTCCTCTCTAGGCTGTCCTGCACCACACCCTCCCCAAATTCTTAGAAACAGGATTTCAAGAATCAGTGCTTCTGTCCTGTTTCTTAAATATTTATTAAATCCTATTTTTTCTGCTATTTATTTGATTTTCAGGAACAATCTCTAGCTATAGACATGACAAGTTTATGTATCAAGTCTGTTGAGATAATTTTCTTTTAATTCAGTTGTGTGGAATAATATTTGTTATTATTATTTATTCTTAATGATAATGTGCATTTTTGGCTTGGAGTTGGAATGTAGACTTAGGTTGTTGTTTTTTTTTTACCAACTAAATAGCTGATGTTGATAATATAAGGCATTAGTAACTTTCTAGATTGATTTTCTTTTGCTCATGCAAAAGGTTTCTTTTTCATGAAATGAATGCAGTGGGTTGCTGAATGTACTTAGGAAGTCAATTGTGCTGATAGTTTTTGAGCGAAAACTCTTGTAGAGTTTCTTCTGATGAAGAGCTGTTACTGTAGGTGTATCATAGTGCATCTACATGGGCCCAGTATGAAAGGATTGCCCCTTTTGTACCCAACAAAAGAATGGAGCTAAAATAAACAAACACCAAAACAATAAATCAAAAAGAGTAGAGGGGAACCACCTCCACACCACAACGGATTCTTCCCATTTCTCTTCTTTTCCTTTTATCTACATCTTTTGGCTCTTGTCCTACACCATCCATCAAAAAATCTTTTTGAAGAAATAGTGTTTTCCCTGAATTGAGAGGTAATTGTTCGGACTGCTGAAATCTGTACTTTAAGAATATTTATTCCCATCAGCGTTGTCTATCTATTTAAATTATTATGTTTATTTCACAGTACTCTTTACAATGTCTGAATCAGAGAACGGCAAGAACCTGTCACACCACTTATTAAATTGTGTGATTAGGTCCTTTGTTGTTTCAGGCTTTTATAGTGACCAAGAGCAGGAAGTCTTATACACTGGGGTTTTTTTGTTTGTTTGGAACCAGTTAGGTAATATGGAGTAAATGGGAGATGTAGCCTTATTTGTGTCCATATACTGATTAAAGCAGGTGAAAGTCTTTAAAATGAAGATTCATATTTGAGGTCTGAGGTTGAATATATATTCCTAACCATAACCCTTTTTGACTTTTCAGGACTTGGTTTCTAGGCACAGTTATGGCTTCTGTGGGCTGTTGTGCTATGTGAAAATGAAGGGTGTGAAACTGAAAAAAGCATTAGGACTATGTCAGTTTGTGCAGTTTTGAGCCATATGTTTCTCCATAGGGTTTACAATCTTCCATGCAGACTTCTATCATTTGGCTAAAAGACAGACTGGTAGTGAAGTGGCTTGCTGTCATCTACATGGACCAGTCCTACAGGATGTCTTTGCCAAGGATTAGATTTCTCTGTTCTGGGCTTCAGGGCAGAGCATGACCAGGGGACTCATGAATCTTCTTTTCTGCTGCCATCAGCTTCCTTGGTGCTACTTCCAAAACACTCCTGTCTCACCCAGATCTCTCCTTCAGCCCTCGTACGACATCTGCAGTCCTCTCTGCTGCTGAATTCTAGTCCAGCAATGCTGAGTGAGATGGGTTTGTTCTGAGAGTTTCTTCTAACCTCATATTTGAGATTTTCATAGAGCTGTGTACCTGTCATGACGTTCATCTCCTTGACAGACTTCAGCCTTTACTCTGAAGTACTTCTGAAACCAAGACACTGTTCTTCCTTTTTAACACTGACAAACAATCTGTTTTATCCTGTTCTACTTATGAAATGCTTAAGCAATTTGCCTGAAATTTTCCATAAAGAACTGAGCTTGAGAACATTAAACGTGAAGAATGCCGATATAAACGAGTAAAGCTTGGCAAGGACATAAACACGCTGAAAACATGATTTTACAGTTGCACTAAGGTGTGTAATGCAGCTTTAATAATGTGTGATACCATTATCCTCTCTTCCTCGTAGTGCATACAGCAAGTGCATTTGTCTAGAGCTAACAGAATGCTGTGAAAGTGGTAGAAGGCAATAATTGGAAAATCAGGCATTCATTTGCATTTCCAGACAGAGTCATTTAATGTTTAGAAAGAAATTTGTTGTCGTTCAATTCTGCAAATCAAGGTGTAATGTAATGTTTTAATTTTTAATGAGCTCTTGTCAGTTGGGATCAGATGAGTTGTCTCAGATCATTTCATCATTAATTCACTATTTTACTCATTAAATATGTTGATTGTAATGTCTCCTTATGAGGACTGATTTTGATACATAACGGCATGGAAGCAGAATGGTAAAAATTACCATATGAATATATGGCAAATCACTCAAACTGCACAGAGTTTAAATTTCAAGGTATTTAATACAGTTTCTTGAAGTTGTATCAGTCATTGCTATTTGGACACAAAGCACAATACATTTTGAAATAGTCTTCAAGTATAAAACAGATAATCATTTTTGTGTCATTTTCTTAGAAGAAAGAGCATTTATTTAAACAGTTTTCAAAAGTATAGTTTTACAATGAGCCAGATGGCCTTGTATTTCCTGTTGCTTGTATGGTTAGTTAGGTCTGAACTGAGAAGAAAGTAAAATAATTACTCACCTAAATTTTTTAACTTGTAATTTCTGTCTGAAGGGTTTTTTAATTCTATGCCTTGATAAGGAAATATTCATAATGCAAAGTTCTTATGGTGTTTTTAAGAAGCACAGATGTGTAACACTGAACTGTCAGGTATGCGACAAGAGAGTGGGCAGGTATTATGCTCTCTCAGTGCCAGAGGGATTCAGCCAACATTACACATACTAACAACATAACTTACTGCCAATGTGGGGGTGTTCAGGGGCACCTTGGCAGAGGTTTGTAGTAATAATGTGGCACTGTGTGGATGTGGGTTCTTCCACAGAGACAGGTTGAGGGAGCTGGGCTTTTTCAGCCTGGAGGAGAGAAGGCTCTGAGGAGACTTGATGGCATCCCTTTGGTACCTAAATGAGGCCAACTGAAAACTGGAGGGGGGGGAGGGGAGGGGTCTCTCTACCAGTGTAGTGATAGGACAAAGGGTTATAGCTTTAAAGTAAAAGATTATATTAGATATTCAGAGGAAATTCTTTACTGTGAGGGCAGCAAGGTAATGAAACATGTTTGACATGAAAAAATGAGAGGAAAGGGTGGAAGTGGGCAGTTCTGCATGTGCGTAGGCAGAATATTTAAGCACTTTGAAGAAGAAAAGTGAAGTTTTCTCTGAAACAGTGACAATATATTGACTCCATTATTAGAGCAATCAGTTTGCCCTTGCAGGCTGTGGCAGAGCTTCCTGCTGATTTATCCACCAGCTCTGGAACTCTCTTCTAGGCCAACACGATCTCGGTGCAGTCAGCACTTTTGAAGTCTAGCCTTTGAATTAAATGCTATAAATTCGATGCTTCTTTATAGTTTTGGAGGAAAACCCCTTTTTCTCCACAGCTGCGAGATGCTGCTGTAATAAGTAGCTCAAGAAGATGCTTTGTTTCAATTTCTTACAGAAAATGTTTTTCCATTATTTCAGGGTGGATAGTTTAGGACAGGTTGGAGTAATGAGAAAATTTTTATGTCCTAAGTTGAACATTGTGAAGTTCAAAGTTTCATCATTATTCTCCTTGGGAATAATTATTAGTTTGAATTTTGCGCTGTTTATGTAAGATTGGGTATCTGCCTTTCTGTAAGCTCCTAATTGCTGACAGTGCTTTGTTGCTTTTATTGGATATGTGTTTAATTACAACCAGGGCTTCAGTAGTAGTTCCAAAATTCACATTGCCTTGAGCAGGACTTTTTGACAGTCAGGGAATGAGGAATTTCATCAGAGAAGAATGCTAAAGGATGGTGGATAATGCTATAAGCAACTCAATTCTGTACATCTCCTTGGTATAAAAAATGAACAGATACCTCATCTGCTTATGGGAGTAGAGTTCTGCCAGTTCGGGAAAAACTGCCAGAAACTGCCTCTGAAGACTGCGTGGGGAGGCTGAACATCCTACTGAAATAGTGACTCTTTTAGGTTCATGGATAAGAAGGGGGCATGGCTGTTTATGAGGTTGGGAATGGATTAGGACAACGGGCAATGGTTTTAAACTGAGAGAGGGGAGGTTTAGGTTAGATATTAGGAGGAAGTTTTCACACAGAGGGTGGCAACGCATTGGAACAGGTTGCCCAAGGTGGTTGTGGATGCCTCGTCCCTGAAGATATTCAAGGCCAGGCTGGATGTGGCTCTGGGCAGCCTGGTCTGGTGGTTGGCAGCCCTGCACATAGCGGGGGGGGTTGAAACTGGTGATCACTGTGGTCCTTTTCAGTCCAGGTCATTCTGTGATTCTGGGTGAGCTGAGGGGTGTGAAAGAGTGGCAAGAACAGACATTCCTACACAGAACTAAATGAGGTTCCGTTACAGATGTTGATATTGTTTCTCATAGAATATGCTCATAGTGGCAGTACCATCAGAGCCTCTCTTCGTCAACCCTACATATGGTGCAGATTCAGAAATCGCTGTGTTTTTGTTTTTTTTTAATCATCTTTTTGTTAAAATAAATTGTGTCATTATTCCTTCTTTTTTTCTTTGGGAAGTCTTTTTCTTACTTTTCTCATGAAATACTTTGATGCTGCTGTAGTAATAGAATCAAAAGATAGTGGCTAATCTGAGTTTAACTCAGCATTTTATGAATTTATTAATCATGCGGCAGCACTCTTACAGAGAAATCTAATTCCGGTTGGATTTTTCAGTGTTAATGGTAGAAAAGGGTGGTCCATCAGTATCATTATCCTTTGATTAAATGCTGAAAGGGAAATGCAACTGATTCCTATTCACACTTTGTGTAATGGCCTATGAAAAACTGCTCAATGTTGTTAAGTCTATTTTCAAGTAATTGCATGAAAAATAAACAACAACAAAAAAATCATATGTGATACAAATATATATAAATCACTTTGAAATAAGCAATCCAACTTTAGAACAAACTTGCTTCATTAAAGAATGTGATTAACCGTATAATTTACTGGATGTCTTAAATTATTCTGTTACTAGTTTTTGTTCTTCTCCAAAAAAATGGCTGAGTTGTAGTTCAGCTTCATTACAGTTAACAGACTTGATGTTGGCTCTCTAGATACTTGCTTAGTGCACTGCAGTTAAAAAAAATTATGTGTACAGCAGCTGAATTGCAAGAATATGATCATATCTCAATTGGTGTGCATAATACATTGGAATGCCAACTTATATGGTTAAATTAATGGTCCAATAAATGCAATTCTAATTTGTATCACAAGATGGCAGCAAATTTTTAATTCATTTCATGTTTGATTAATCTTGAGAAACATCATCTCTTGAAATCATTTTTCTTAGAAAATAGATTATTTAATCATCATATACACACGTATTTATGGACACGTTAATGTTTTGAGGTAAAAATTCAAAACATTTACAAATGTATTTCTGTCTTAATATCAGTTAAAAAGGCAGTCACTATGAATTGCAATATCTCGCAGTGTAGTAGTTCTCAACCTAATTAACAGTATTTTGCATAAAAATAATAGCTTTCACCTATAATTTTTGACTTCCTGAAAAGAACATGCCACAAAGCATTTCATGAAACGTAAGCAGAATCTCTCAAGACTTGAACATCTGGATTCTTTCTTCTGTAATTCATATTTATGATTTAAATGTTTGCAGGCATGAGATTTGAGTGTTACAGAAAAAGAAGAGTCTTGGCTTGTTTAGCTAACACTATAAGTTAAAACTGATTCACATGACATGATTTGTTCTGTGTATTAGCTGTGGGTGTTAAAGGTGTTTTTATTGCAGTTATGAATCTCATGGCCTTTAAAACCTTCCGCCTTTTGTCTTTCCTGCAGTTTCACAACCGCAGGCTGTACACAGCCAACTGGAGAAGCCATCAAGTACTGCAATTCTCTGCAATACCTGTGGAAAACCATGCAAAGGAGAAGTTTTGAGAGTTCAGAACAAATATTTCCATATTAAGTGCTTTGTTTGCAAAGGTAAGTGTATATAACAGCTGTTACCATAAATACTGCATTAAAGCACTGGAAACTTAACAAAAATATTTGTCAGTGCAATCCATGCCTGAAAGAATCTACTGTAAGCTGTACAATTGCCTACTGTAAAAGTGTAAGCATCTTAAATCCTAAAAGTGAGGTATGTTTTGAATGGATGTAAAGCTATAGAGTTTACTGTGCAGTTGGGATCTGAATAAGAGCAATTTGGTAGAAGTGATAGCAAAGCATAGTATTGGGCTGGGAGAAACTTGGAGATAGATCTCTTCCAGCTTTCTGTTGTATTCAGTGGGTAAGCTATTGCCTCATTTTTTCAGATGGTCTTATGTCACACTGATGCTTGAACCCTGCTGTGACTTGACTGTGCTTTTCCATTCTGGGGGCTTAGCTCTTTGCTTATTCCAGAATGGCACCTGGAAATGATCTAATCTGACATGTTGCAGCTGGTGGAAGTAGTGAGTGTCTTGCAAAGAGACTGGGGATTAATAAATAGGCAAGCATTATATAGGTACATGGAAGATTACCTGGAAGTTTTACTTCTTTTTTGAGTGTACAAATGTTATCTGACATTTGCTGCATACCTTACTTACTTCATCTCTAAACTGCACTTAAAATGGCATTTGTAAAATGGCATTTGTCCATTCTTTGAGCACCACTTAGAAATACAAATGTGACTCCACTTCCAGCTGTGTTGATACAGCTATTCCCAACTGACTGTAATTCCTCAGGATAGAAACAGCTTAGGGGGGCAAACATAGGAGAATTGTATAAGAAATGTGAAGGAGTGATTTGCTAACGATGACAGCTAGTTACTGCCAGATCAAAGTTTAGTAATTCCTACACTGCACTTGTGTACCAAGTAGTTTCTCTTCAATGCTGCTGAAAATCTTATCAAAGGACTGGAGCTGGATATTAGAGGAACCAATGAGAAAAAAAAAAAATAATTCGTTCTGTCAGCACATGGAAATTTTTATACATACCATAGAACAAATTATATCACTTTCAATATCTGAGTTAGTTGTTTCTAAGTAAGACAGGTGGTATTAAATGTCTTCTTAGTTGCATTCTTTGCAAAAATACACAGAAAGAAATGTAAGCATAGTGCACTGTCTTAGCAAAAATATTTGGGTTGCCTATTCAGAGACAAAATAGTATTTAAAGTGGTGCACAACCCACACTTTTTTTTTTTTTCTCTCTCTCTCTTAAGTCATCTGTCCTTTTGGCTAACTTTATTATCAAATTAGTTTTGCAGACCCAGCTCAGTAGAAGAACAGATAATCTGCTATTCAGCAGCTTTGTTTTCTGCATAAAGTATCAGTAGCATACTGGTATGTGCTGCATATAATTACCTTAATGAGACACAAGCCCCCTTTTATACAGATCTGACACAGTAAACTGACAAGTTATGGAAGGAATCATAAAAAAAAACTAGTTATTCATGTTTTCATTTCATTTTCATTTACTTTCATGGGCTGCCAGATCACCCACAAATGCAGCAAGTTGAGTCTGAAACTTTCACTGATACCCAATCTAGACAGTGCTGAGGCTTTTTTTTTTTTTTTTTTTTTCAGTACACAAGAAAAAAAGAAAAGAAGAATAAAGTACTGTAGATGCTGTATTGCTCCTACCTACCTGACAGAAACAAATAGTAGATTATTATAGTAGTATGGTCTGGAAGAGATGTGTGCCTTTTGTTCTTAGATTGACTGCCTTCATATTAAACCACTCCATATCCTTTGTCAGACAACCTTGCTCAAGCTACATGTAAGGCTGCAGAAAATTGTGTTTGTTTTTTTCACATGTGTAGATGTTGAAGATCATAAACTAGCCAAGGGATTTTGAAGAAGTACAGTTAAGCATGTCCTGAGAGCTGAATAAAAGTGCTGGAAGTCCTTTTTATGTGATTTTTCTCTCACAAATGATATTGCATAGAAGGAAGTCACATGTAATATTTTGAATGTGTGTAAACTGTGAAGTAATTTATTGGATATTGTTGGAGCTCTGTATGTAAATATTTAATTATTATTTTTTTTTAGGATGTGAAAGGTAGTTTTCTTTATTGCCATATTGCCATCTGATTATTCCTATAAGAATCATAGAATGGCCTGGGTTCCAAGGGACCTCAAAGATCATCTAGTTCTAACACCCCTAAATGGTTGTGAATTCCAAAAATGATCAGAATGGTAATAGCATATAGGTAGGCACCTTTCGTATTTAAACTATGTAACTGTCCCAAACTAAGGAAGGTTAGTAAAAAAGCACTCATTTCCATCAATTTCTTTCTAATCTCCCCTGATAAAACTTCTAAAGAAGCCTAAGAGAAGTCATCAAGTGATGATTGATTCTTGTACTTATTCCAGAATGTGAGATACACACCCAGATGAAAAATTCTAATGGCAATTCTGTGAAGATCTGCTAGTTTTGCTCAGTCAGAAACAAAGCTTATCCTCGTGTTTATTCATATACATTATTTATTGTTAAGGTGCACAGGTAATCTGCTAGTAAAATGCTGTAGGGAATGTGCCATCAAGTCCCACATAAAATTTTTTATCTCAGTCTTGAAATTTTTTTCCATTTTAATCAGGTCAATAAGAGCACAGTTACAATAGAAATAAATGGCTTTGAAATACAAGGCAAATATTTTATTTGTTAGATTTCAAAAGCTTTGGTTCCTTTATTTGCTAATTCCCATATTACTTCCTACTGCTGTAATGAAATCACTGAGGAAAATAAAAAGAGTTGATAAGATATTGACAGCCAGTTCAGACTATCAAACTCAACCTAATTGACATGTCTGCTTCTATCTGAAGGTGTCTTCCAGGGCTGCTTCTCAGACAGCATGTTGTATTAGGCAATTTCTCACCTGGTGTTCATTTACAACAGCATTATTTAGCAAGCCCTTAGAGGCACTAACATAAAATTGTAGGTGTGAGAGGTGAATAGTCTATTGAATAGCCTCTTGGTCTTTCAAAAGATAGAAATTAACATGTTCTAGAAATGTTTCTCAGTTGTTTTTTGTTGTGTTTTTTTCTATGGTGTAATAGTATCCTAGCATTTCCAGAGTAGCTTTAACCTTTGTCAAACATAGTATTTAGGAAATCTTGGAAGTCTGAATCAAAGCCCTGATAAGGGGTGTGGATAATATGATTGTTATAGCTTTATATAAAAAGCTGAAAACATTTTACTGTATTTTATATAGTCACTCTAGCAGAACAAATAGCAGAAAATCCATAGTGTGTCTGCAGATTTTTTTTACCTGCAATTATCCTGCAGCATACAGCTTCATTAAATGGGGAAATCCAGCAAAACTGATCTGTAAGATGAGCCATCACTCGTATATGTCCTTAACTGGTTCAGTCTTCAGTGCAATGAAGTAAACTTGATGTGGCCATTGTGCTATGTCAGCTTCACTATGAATGTCTTTGTAGGTCATGCTGCTTGACCCCTAATGAAAATTCCCTGGATCACAGTATCATAGTATCGTGCAAGTTGGAAGGGACCTTAGAGATCATCGAGTCCAACTCCTGGGATTCGAGACCTCTAGTGTAGCAGAGCAGCACTTGTACCACTTGCGCCACAAGGGGGATTCAAATCTGGGCCCTCCAGTGTTGCAAGTGGTGGCACACAGGATTGCTGTCTTGATGTGCTTACAGTCTTTGATGGTAAGCATGACTGGTCAGGTTCAAGGGCATTTTTTCCCCCATGTAATTTTGTTTGTTTGTTTAGTTAACCTGAATGTTTCACATCTTCATCTGGATTTCGATAGATGAGTCAATGTGTATCTTGTGACACAACAGCTTCCTGGGAATTGTGAAAGAGCCCTGGGCTGGATTTTTATATCATCATTAAAGCCCTCACAGACATGTTGTTTTCATTAAAACATACAGTGCATACTGAATTCAAATCATTTGTTCTGAAGCCATGTTAATCTGAAGGTCTAAAACAGGGTATTCAGTGAAAAGGTTAAAAACATCAAGTAACTTGGTAGTAGGAGTGATCTGTCTGTTAGATCAAACGCATCTGCTAGGATATAAATAAGTGCACTGAAAACAGTGCTGTGTAATCTGAGGGACTGGTGTTTGGACATAGCAAAGGGGTTTCACGTTTCAGAATGGGAGTCATTTACGGGAAACTCACTAGTAAGATTTCTGAGTGCCAACTTTTGGCAAAGCAGTGGCGGTTCATGGCATGTGTGGTATCTCAGGCACTGGGATGAAATGTGGTGGCTCTTGTTCATCAGGTACTCAGCAATGTGCTCATGCTTCCCAAGTTCTTTAGGATCTTGTAATCCCAGATCACACTAACTTGGTATAATAGGAAAAACCTACATTTCCAGCAGCATGGTAGGTATGGGGCTGACTTACCAACGTCATGCTATCCTTACATTTTATACCACTGAAAGAAATATGTGGGTTTTTTACACTTTTTATACTTCTGCTATTGTAAAAATGATGTAATGCAGTGGCTAGTTATTCTCTATTGTGGTTCTGAGATTATTTTAATTTAATATTAAGTTTAACTCCCTAAAAACAACCCAGTTATAGATTATGCTTATTAAATATGAAAAACAGTTATTGAACTCTCACTATCACAGAGTAACTGATAATTTTTCTGTTGTTTTAATTGCATGCTCATTAGTTGCAACCTTTCTTCGTATTCACAAAGAACACTCGCTAGCCCTGAATGCATTGGTAGTACAATTCACAACAGTGTTTCAGCAAAAGTTTTGTTTCAAGGCATATATTAAATCTAGAAATCAGTGATTTATATTTTTAAGTATCATTCATGAATCTAGTATCTAGTATTAGTAAAGCATGGTGAGAGAGACAAGGTTAAAAGTATCATGGTTGCAAGACTGGAAAAGGAGTATCTTTAAAACATTTCAGTTGAGGTTACTTCACAGGAACCCAGAATTGTGTTATTTCTACTTTCCCTTCAATTCATTTAAAGACAGTTTCTGAAGTTTTACATTTTTTAGCGTATAGTAAAACTTGTTTATTTGCTTACAGTAGTGTTTATACCAAGGATGTTACATTTTACTTTTTCACAAATAGACAAATATATTTTTCTTTAGTCTTTCTGTTGACTTTCTTTTATCCTTAGTTTTATCTTGCAGTCCAAAGATTGAATGGTTAAAGTTGAAACTGTATCACAGTATGGCTTAGGTTAGAAGGGACTTCAAATATCAAGTTCCAAAACTCTTGCCATGGACAGTGTTGTCAATGGCTCGATCGAGCCATTGCCCTGGTCACCATCCAGCCTGGCCTTAATCATCTCCAGGGAGACAGGGCCTCCACACCCTCACTGGGCAGCCTGTTCCAACATCTCACCACCCTCTCAGAGAAGAATTTCCCCCTGACATCTAAATCTTCTCTCCATTAGTTTAAAATTATTCTCCCTCGTCCTATCACTATCTACTCATGTAAAAAGTTGATTTCCCTCCTGTTTATAAACTCCCTTTAATTAATGGAAGGCTGTAAAGAGGTCTCTCTCCACAGTCTTCTCTGGACAAGTCCAGTTCCTTCAGCCTGTCTTCATAGCAGAGGCTCTCCAGCCTTCTGATCATCTTTGTGGCCCTCCTCTGGACCATCTGCATAAGCTTGACATCTTTCCTGTGTTGGAGGCCCCAGAGCTGGATGCAGTACTGTGGATGGGGCCTCACAAGGGCAAATTTGAGAGGGACAATCACCTCTCTTGCCCTGCTGGCCACTCCTCTTTCTGATGCTGCCCAGGATACTGTTAGCTTTTTTGGCTGTAAGTGCACACCGCTGGCTTATGTTAAATTTTTCATCTCCCAAGACACCTAAGCCTTCTCAGCAGGGCTGTGGTGGGAGACTATGCCAAATGCCTTTCAGAAGTACAGGTAGATGACATCAGTTGCCTTCCTTTCATCCACTGATGCCATCACTCCATTGTAGTAGGCCACCAGAGTGGTCAGGCACAACCTTCCCTTGGTGAAGCTGTGCTGGCTGTCTCAGATCACCTGCTTATCATTCATGTTCCATAACCCATCTTCCAGGAAGATCTGCTTCATGACCTTCCTAGGCACAGAAGTGAGGATCACCAACCTGTAGTTC
Organism: Excalfactoria chinensis; assembly: GCF_039878825.1. NCBI lineage: Eukaryota > Metazoa > Chordata > Aves > Galliformes > Phasianidae > Excalfactoria > Excalfactoria chinensis. The sequence goes on from NC_092828.1 coordinate 9,960,947, forward strand.
CCCACATCCTCCTTTCTCCCTTTCTTATAAACAGGAGAGATGTTTTCTTTTATTCCAGTGACCAGTGTTCATAAAAACATGGGTGAGATTTTCAAAGAAGTAATTGCTGAAATTTATGGGGGACGATTCAAACCACAGATACAGCCATGGGCAGAAATGCTCAACTGAACTTATTTAAAAATGATGCTTGATGTTCATTACTTTAAGTGGTGGATGGAAACATAAACTTTGCAAGTGCTAAAGCTGCTGTTCAGATGAGGCAATTTTTGAGCATACATAATTTCAACCTACATTAGATATTGTCATCCCCATGAAGAGCTTGCAATTCTTTTGAATTCTTGAAATTCTCTTCTTAGGGTAGAGTTTCTACCCACACAAAAGATGTCACTGCAAAGTTTCCCTCTACGGAGGGGAACTTTCTGTCTGTAGCACACACTGTCACAGGGGAGTACAACAGGCATACAGACAACGCACTTAAGTACTCAATGGGCATTTCAGTGTACCAAGGTGAGGTGAAGACTGCAGGGAGACCTGAAAGCTGTTGCATAAAATTTGTCACTGGTGGTGTTATTCCACCTCCTGCTTTTTGTATGTCTCATTAACACCAGACCATCTGCCATATCTGTGCATAGCCAGACTAAGCACTTTATTTGCAAACCTGTAACTGATACCCGAAGAATGATTATGGAAAATTAGAAAATATTGAATAGTTTTGTGTAAAGCACTACTATTGTGATTTTTTGGAGAGAAAATAGATGAACCTGCAATGGCACACTGACTTAATTGGCCCGGCAAATGACAGCAGTATTTTATTAGAGCAACCACAGATGCTATGAGTTAGAAAATGACTTAAAGAGCATTATTCTATTTCTTTATTCTGTTTCTTCAATCTCTTTAGTTTGCTTGTAAATGACAAATAATCAGAATGATTCCTTAAAATAGTAAATCAATATAAAATAGACTAATGTTCTGATTTTCCTGGAGGTCATTCTGGTAGCACCAAATATCTATATATACAGTGTTCTCTTTCACATATAGCACCATGTAAGAGCTTTTATTGGGCTATTACACTATCTTGAAGCTACTGTAAAATTCTGTTTTCCAAGAGGGAAATGGAAAATGGATGTGCATTTTCTAGCACAATTTTTTTGATATGTAGATATCAGATTACATAATGCACAGGGTTTCCCACTCTCCTCCATTTAATTAGTGCACCTGAATCTTTAATGTTTTGTTAGTCTCTCAAATTCATTCAGAATTTCTCAGGGTTTTCCTTTGCTGCACTGTGTGCCCACAGATTAGTTGATGAATATAATAGGCAGAATAGCTTGGGAGCCATGCTTTCAGTGATGCTAAACACATAAGGGGGAACGTTGCGTGACGGATATGATATGTTCCCACAGTTCTATTTTATCTGCTCCAGAAAGTTCTGGTTTTACTTTACTCTTCAGAGATGTCTGCCTGTGTGTTCCTGTTTGGAGGCTGGTTCGGCACATTGGCTGAGCTTTTTGATGCTGCATGCTCCTTCTATTGCTTGCCAGAGACTGTAAGAAAATGAATTGAGATTATAATTGGTATTTCACATATCATAGCTAAAACACTATAGGAGATTGGCAAGCTTGAGTAGTCTTGATATTATGGACATCTACATGGAAAGATTTAGATACAGTTACCTAGGAAGAGTGGATGGATTATGGAGAGTATATAGATTAAACATCATTCCTTCTGTCTTGCTTCTGCCTCACCTATAGGCAAAGAATTTCAGTTGTGAATTGACAGAAACAGCAAATGGAATGATACTCACATACAAACTTTGTGTGGCCCTTAAGCTTACAGATGGAAGTCATTCCATCATCCTTCATGAAAAGCTTACCAGGACTCATCAGCACCAGAGCAGAAAGACAGCATCTAAGGCAGTTGTCTTCTGGAAATTAGTCTGAACTGCTGCAAATTGCTTGCAAGTGAGTTTGAAGTCAAAGTGGTAGCAGTGGAAACTTGACAGGAGATTGCTATTATTTCTCATGGGCAGAGCGTCCATGTGAAATACTCAAGAAATAATAACTGGCTTTTTGAAGAATAAGCTCCTAGATTATGTCAGTGCTATTTTCTGCCCACAATAAATGATGTCAGTAGCATACTCAGTGTTTTGTTCTTGGGATTTAGTCAACCACCATGATCCATCTCAGAGATATAAGGGAAATACTAGAAATGAACCTAAACTGCAGAGCTAAAGCAACTTATTCAGCTGTTGGACAAGCAGAGGTTCTTTCCCTTGCTAAACTTACAGTGTTATGATTGACTTTTTCTTCCTTCTTGTGTCTTTGGGCAGTCTACCTCTCTCACCTGTGCTGGATTGATGCTTGCTTACTTACATAAATATGCAAGTAAACAGAGAGGATAAACAATGTTTTTTTAAAAAACAAAACAACTTCATACATGTGTTTGCAGGTTGATAAGCAAAATACTTGTTTTTCTGGCAGTCTGAAAGTTAAACAGTGCTGTGTGAATGACAAGGCAACCTGTGAATTTTAGTATTACAGCTGCTGTAGTATAGAGCAGCATGGCCTCTTGGGACACAGCACACAGCCAAAAATTTAATCTGTTTTCTCTAGGCTCATTTGAAAGCAAGGAAGATAGAGATGTGTTCTATATCCATACAGTGCAAATACGGTACTGATGATACATAGTAGTGGGGCTGGCAGTGTGCTTAAAGTGCCCTAATTAATTGGATTGCTGCTATTTATTTTCATAGACTGTAGCCCTGATGTGATGCACTATCCATAAAGGATTATGGAGTTAGATTGCCCATGAAATCACACAGCATAAATGGCAGTGCTCAAGATGCTGTTACAGACACCAGCCTGGGGAAAAGTAGCAACCTTATTAACAAATAGACAAACCTCTTGGGTCTGTGTGAGTTATTTTAGAGTCGGTCACTGAAAACTGTCCTCATGAGTGGAAATGTTGAGCTGTCAGAGAAGCCAACCTGAGCTACACTCTGCAGAGGCAGTGCACCTCCCATCTGTTACACATCCCCCACCACATCCTGGTGATGGATGGCTGCCAAATACCCTCACAAGAGACAGATGCTTATTTATTTGGTACTTAAAAATTGCTCCTGAAGCTAGTGACTGTTCAGCATAGAATTACTAAGGTTGGAAAAGACCTTTAAGACCAACCATCAGCTCACTGCCATCATGTCCCTCAGTGCCACAGTCAGCCAGCATGGGGCATTGCCTTGAAGTGAAAGGTGATGCCAAGACAAGCAGATGAGTTTCTTGGTGTTTCTTTCCCTTTACCTCAAATGCTGTGTTTGCTTTCCTTGCTTCACTAAGAATTTCTGTAATAGTGGGAAGATGCTTCTAGGTTTTAAATAACCCCACCTCCAGATACTCATTTTGGATGACAAGTGTTGGGTGGGCGTGGATCTGTGACATAACACTTATTTCCTCTCTGAGAAGAGTGAGATCTAGTTGTTGCCTTTGAATGTGCTCCACAAGCATCCTTCAGGTTTCCCTTTAGGTTCTCTTTCCCTGATTTTTCATTTCTGCAGCTGTGCAGGATCAGTCCAGCTTGGGAGGGGCTCCCTGCTCACATAAGCAGCAGGATAAGGGAATGGCATTGCACTGAAGACAGAGCTAATAGGTCTATTTATCTCAGCTTGTAAAAGACTATAAGCCTACCCTGCTTGTATTTCTGTGCAAACAAACAAACAAAAAAACCCAAAACCATTAATGGCCTTTCTCATTTAGGGTTTTTGCTTATGGTGAATTAGTTCAGAGGTAATTCTAGAGAGACTAATTATTATTGACGAGAATTTAAATTAAGGGGACAAACATAGGATGAAGACTTGATAACATGGCTTTTGAATGCTAAGACACTGGAAAACTTTTATTGTAAGGGATATTGTTGATGTAGAAGGAGAACTGTTGTGTGATGGCTAAGCCTGTTTGAAAACTTTTCATCCCAGCTTTTCCCTATGAGAAAGTATTTTAGAGTGTACGTGGCACTCTTGCATAAAAAGCCTGTCTTCATTTAAAAGCAGAAATTATAAAAATGTAATTTTACAATTTAGATTGTACTAACAAAAGAGCAGCTGGGTTTATGAAAGATATAGGTAAGAAAGTTATAACCCTCTACTGTAAATAAGTTCTTGAACTAAATTGAATCAGTAGTCATGTTGATGTACCTTACAAGTCATAGCCTTGGGTGAGCGGAAGAAGATATCAGCTCTCCACAGATTAATGTTGGCCAGTAGTAGCAATTCAATTTGTTATAGATCTAATTGTTTCCAAATACATTTTGGCTGTAATCTATTTATGTTGATATATTTCTATTATGATAATACACAGAAGCTAGTAGTCTCAGTGGGAAAAATAATGAATGAGGCTTATTCCCTATTTCCTATGCACTTTCTATTGTAACCATAGAGTTCAGGAACTTGAAAATTTTTGCTTTGCAAGGGATCAGCTGAATAAAAATGTTCAGTTATTTGTTATATGGTTACTTTTACTGACTGCTGATTTTATGGGGGGTGCCAGATGCATCTGTGTAATTAAACAGGAGTATTAAATGAAAGAATTATATTTTAAAATGTTGATATTTGCAATTCATGGGTGGCACTGGGTTTAAAGTGTTTAATATTCAAGCAACTTAATATATATATATATATATATATAAACATATAATTCTAATACTATCTGAGTGTGTCTCTCACTTTTTCTGGTCCTGTGGTATCACTCTTGTACTTTAAAAAATACCTTATTTAATAATGTCCTTTTAATATTGCTTAGACATCATTCTGAAGCCAGAGAGATCTGAGGCCATTTTTTTCCCCATCATTTTTCTTTTTTACTGGAATGCTGTTCCAAAAACTTCTTCCTCTGGTGGTTAGAAACATTTCTATTATTTTCAACCTTCATTTGTTTGTGGTCAAGGTTTCCTCACTTGTTCTCATGTGAGTGCTCTTGCTGGGTTTAAATAGCTCTTCATCTCTTCTTACTCTGTTTGAACCTCTGATATATGTTAAGGTATTAGCTGTTTCCCAATGTATGGGTTTTAGTAGGCTAAACAAGCCATGTTTTGCAGTTTCTTAAAATAAGTTTCTTTCTACACATCATCCTGATAGCCACACTTACACCTGCTAAGGTGTGAACCAGTCTTTTGTGAAAATAACTGAGCAAGTGCTAGATGAGGTCTCACAGGGTATAGCATTTTTGATACTAGCTAGCTCTGCAGGACCTACTTGGCACAGTGCATTCTTTGTTACTCAAATCATTAATGACTTGTAGTTCCATGACTGCCAGTATTTGCAAGTCTTCTTCTGACACTCAGGATTTTTGTTGTTGTTGTTTTTCGTGTTTGCATGGAAGACATTTCACCTTGTGTCTTCAAAATAAATCCATTCTTGATGTCTCAAGGCATCCAGTCTCTTGATTCCCCACTCTGCATTAATGCCTTCTGCTGTGGAGTGATACATAAGAAGTCAAGGTAATTGCAACCTCTGCCTGTGGGAAAATAAAATACATAGGTTACTCTGAAAGTGTATGCCTAGTGTTTATTTCCATAGAAATCATCAGTTACAAGGAGCATGATAACACTGTTTCATAGAGAACATTATCAGCTACAAAACACTGTTTTTCATCATAGTCACCACCATTAACTGTTCATTTTCCTCAGCACTGGACAAGATCCTGCATATGTGATCATAAAAACCTGTACCAGCTGAGGTGATCCACTGTTTCACAGCACAGTATTGTTGGGAAGATTGTTGCCGATGCAGTCCAAATCTCATTGTGCTTACATCCACTGTTTGGTCTCTATAAGCATTCAGAAAGCATTGATGACTGTCAGTGGGTGCCATTTTTTCTTCATATCATGCCTGTGCTTCACCTGTTCTTCCTTGCCAGAAGCCATTTTGTCAGACTATCCTTCTGCTGCCATCTGTCACACAGCAAGAAAATGTAAGGAAAAAGTAGTGGTCCATCCTCTACTACCATACCACCAACATCCACTTCTCGTGTCCTGGGACAACAATATAAAAATAGAAGGCATTACTTTCTGAGCAGCCGTCATATTTTCAGGATGAGATGGGGCCCCATCTAGCACTAGTGACAGGGCTGTCACCACCCACATTTGCTCAGATGTCTAATTATGTCCTTTAAATGTTTTCACTCATAGACTACTTGACAAATTTACGTGCTATCTGATATAATTTAGAGCTGTTCTACTGCATCATTAATATCCACTCAGCACACTGCTCACCATCATCTTGAAACCACAGTTGATTTGTGCTTTTTTTTTTTTCTTTTTTCTTTTTTTAATCTTGCCAGTACATACGTAGGTGAAATATAACGACTGAAGGAAACCTGTAACGCTTAGCAGATCTTGTGATATTTGTGAGAAGTCTACAAAAAACATATCCTTTACTACACACTAGAGCAGGGACTTTATGTAATGTTGAGGAAGAAAAATGTTATTTCACAAATACTAAGTTTGTGAAGTGAGGCCCACAAACAATGCATTGCAATAGAAATGATTCAACCTATCGTTATCTCTGGCAAATGTAATTGGAATCAGCTTGGTTTACAAAGAAGAAAAGTTAATTAACCTGGGATTCTTGGCCACATATTAAAGCATTATCAGCATGATTGTTAGTTTCTGTCATTTAGTGGTTAGGGCCATTCCTGTAAAGGAAGATTATATTTTAAATGCCAAGATGGCATTGAGCCACCTGTGCTGTTAAGAAAGGCGATAAAAAAGACAGGCGATTGGATTTAATTTTAAATAAAAGATGACAGGATCCTATGCTTTCTAGGGTTTTCTATGCTGTGAATATTTTACTTTGTACCTTAAGCATGCCTGCTGGACCTGTTTCTCATTGTTTAGATGCAAGATGACAAATTCTGGTATGGAAAATGGGCTTTGTTATGAATAGAGATACTACTTTTAAAAAATATGTCACAAATAAGTGGTGCTCATCACAGTGACAGAATCACCATTTTGAATTTCTCCTTGTAAGTCAATTTTGGTAGGTTATCAAATATTTTGGTCCATATGGATGAGAGCCATCTTCTGCATCTCTGTCTACTTCTCTGTGACTTCAACCACATTGTTGTCTCTTTCCCATTTTATAATCTCAACATGTCAGCCTATCTGCACTCTGGGTGCAAGGGAGAAAGCCTCTTGCAAAGCCTCACCAACATTTGGTCAATCAACTTTAACTCTTTCCTATATATTCAGCTTTAAAGTGATAAAATGACACATAGGTTTAAAAACTCTACTTTTGTCCAGAGCAGCTGGTTGTAGCTATCCCTTCAATTCATATTTGCTGTGTGACACTTACCAGGTAAACATAAGATCTATTTTAAAATATTCTGTAAGCTGTCATGGACATTGAAAGCAGTTGCCTTGCACACCAGGCCCCATTCTTAGTGGGAGCAGTATTTCAGCACTGTTTGTACACAGGAAGTCTATTGAGCAATTGTATAGCAAGCTCTGAGACATTTCTTTACCTAGAGGGTGATGATACATTGGCTCAGGCTGTGCAGAAAAGCTGTGGATGCCCCATCCCTGAAGGTACTCAAGGCCAGGTTGGATGGGGCCTTGGTGGGGGGAACAAGCCCATGGCAGGGGATTGTTGCTCAGTGATCAATAAGTTCCCTTCCAACCCAAGCCATTCTGTGATTCATTTCAACATTGGTGCTTTGGATTTTGAAGGTTTATACTCTTTATGCGTTTTCTTAAACCTATTATATGACAAGTATTGTGTATGTCAGCCCTGTACTTTACTCTAAAAGACTTTACTTTGTACTAGCAGCATCTGCACTGAAGTTAGTGTTTTTGCAAAGATTAACTCTGTACTATTAGCATACAAAATAGATGACTGACGTAAAAGCACTGGAAAATCAGTGTTTTCCAGATACACAACTGTTCTGTGATCATAAGGCCATGTACTGAAGTACTAAAACATTCCGCAAGGTGATCAGCTGATCAGATTCATCTTGGAGAGAGCACGTTCCTTTTTCAGCCTTCTGAGTCTGCCTTTTTTCTTCCTGCAGCTTGTGGATGTGACCTGGCTCAAGGAGGATTTTTTGTGAGACAGGGAGACTACATCTGTACTTTGGACTACCAGAGACTCTATGGTACACGGTGCTTCAGTTGTGATGAATTCATTGAGGGAGAAGTGGTCTCAGCCCTGGGCAAAACCTATCACCCAGACTGTTTTGTGTGTGCTGTTTGCAGGTATGTGTTCTATGAAGTTGTATTTCATTTAATGTTTCTGTTTAATGATATTTTATATGTGAGGTTTTTAAGGTACTCTAGAAACTGCCTTTATCTCTCCAGTCAAATATTTTGCCCCAGATATTCATCCTGATTTCTCTGGTGTCTGCTATTTCATGTTTTGTTGACTTAAGTTTACACAGAACTTGGATATCAGTGCCTGTTGTCCCAGGCAATCCAAGCGGATACTGTATGAGTAGACTTAAACCAAAATATCACAGTTCTGCCTCCCAGAAATTACAGCAGTCACTTAAAATAGGACAGAAATGCCGTGATCTCACAAACATTGGTGTATGTGTTGAATTTCACCAAGAGTCTCCAGCAGGAGTGTAGGTGACAAGTGACAGAGCACGCAAGATGTCCCCTCCATGAAATGCCTGGTAGAGGTCAATAAGATCATTTCCCACTGTGATCCAATGAGGATGGCAATCTTTTCAGGCTCTGAAGTAAAGACAGTTGATGCTTGTTGGAACTATATCTTGATTTTCTTCTACGGAAATAGCACAAACTTCAGGAAGAAATTTTATGTATGCCAAACTTTCAGGAAACTTCAGGAACAGGCTACTCAGAGACATTCTGAATGCTCTCATCCCTGGAGGTGTTCAAGGCCAAGATGGATGGTGTTCCCTGCAACCTGATCTAATGCTTAATCTAGCAGTTGGCAACCCTTCCCATGGCAGTGGGTTGGAACTAGATGATCTTTGAGGTCCTTTCCAATCCAATTCATTCAATGATTCCATGAAATGCACTGTTGTGGCAGTAGTTTGAAGCGACTGCTTTCGCTATGTTTCTGTCAAATTTGAGCTTGTACCAACACATGAAAGCAACTCCAAATGGTAAGAAAAAGTTCAGGCTGCAGTGCTGTGAGTAACAGGGCATCAAGGCATCACATTATAGATTCTTTATCTGCTGGTACTGTATTCAGATACTTGGGCAGTGCAAAGGATCTCTGTCTTTGTGGCCATATGGCAACCAAATCTACCAGTTCATCAGGTGGATGAGCTCAGATGTCCTCCTGCTCTGATACAGAAACAGAGCTTGCTTCAAATTCCAGAACAGTCACGTGTCATGGCAAGATGTCTGTGCAGCTTGAATCTACTAATTGCAGAAATAATTAATTAGTTGTACTAAGGGGAAGTCTACTAGCCTGACAGGCTTCTGTTAGATTAAATTGTGTCTTTTCAGATTCTGCAAACATTATTAGATTTTTCCTTTTGGTTAAACAAACATGAAAAGTAAAGATAACAAACCTGAAGATATGCGTTTATTTAATAGGAGGTAGAATGGTTTAAGTCTCTAATTGTGACACTCATTAGTTAAACGTGGATTGCACAGCCTGTCAGTGTAACAGCTCTTCTACAATTCTTGTTAGGGCTGTTACCTTCCATGTAAGGTGGTACTTCTTTGACTAAGAGGAAAAGAATACCCATTGATTCTACTTTCCTGTCAAATGTGGTGACATTCTTCACCACATCATTAGGGGCTAGTTCACGTGCCTACTACATGCCTTTGCTGGAACAGGCTGCCCACAGAACCCACAGGATGCCCCAGGCAATAGGTGGCCTGGTCTACTGATTAAGTAGTTGGCAACCCACAGCTGGGGTTTGGAACTAAATGATCATTAAGTCCTCTTCCAACATAAGCCATTCCATGACGATTCTCTGCCTGTACCTAGCAGCTTAATACCTCACGTAGACTTCAGTGAGACTTTTGCTGTACAGAAATCTTGCTGTATTTAGCCAGTCCTTCAGCTGATGGTTTAGAGTTTTGTGTTAAAATTTGTCTCCTTTCCCTGGAAAATCAGAATAAGTTTTCATGTAATTAAATTACGTAAGTACCTAACAGGTCATGTTAGATGAATTGCATTATGGAGACAGTTCTTACTGGAGCATGCTACTAATATTCCATGATGCAGAAATGTTCTCTAACCTTGAGTAACTGAATAAGTGGATTAAAAGCGATTCCACTAATAAAGTTTCTGATTGCTGCTATGTGAAACTTCATTAGAGAGACACACGTCTGCATCCATTGCTTTCCTTTGAAGGACATGCAAATTCATGTTGTCTTCATCAGAGCCAACTAACATCCAGCTGAGTTGCAGGATTCAATTAGTGTCTCCTAAGGGGGTTGTAATGCTGACTTGTGGCATAGATCAACAGAAGAATCCCATCATCTGTTCATATTAAAAACACTGGACCATTTTCTCAACTTCTTTAAATCAGCATTGCTTCAATTACTCTAGTCATTGCAAGCCAAATGTAATTCATGTTCTGTATGGGAAAGAATATCCTATCTAATCATCATCAGCATTTATGTTATTAAGTGATACGTCAGCAAAAATATGGGGAATAGAGTACATGTGTTTTAAGCTGACACAGAATTAGGTGGGTTTTTTTCCTTAAAAAATGAACAACAACAACAACAAAAAACACAGAAACATGCCAGACAGAAGGAAGATCTTGAGCCATTTGGTTAGGGGTACAGTGCTGTAAAGCACTTTTACTGGGCATTTGCCTTGGAAGAATGTGTCCAGAGTACCATTTGTGTCATTTCTTAGGTGGGCAGAAAAGGCAGCTACATGAACATGCAAACTGCATCTGACATTACCCCTTACAGCAGGACTTTCATGTAGGCTCTCTGTTAGAATTCTGACTCCTGGAATGGGACTGACCACCTTTCCTACCCTAATGGGAACCAAGCACAGCTGTTACCAATTTCATAAGCAAAATTTGGCTGCTGAAGGTACTTTGCACTTATAAAAAGGGTCCTCAAAACATTGCAGTATTGTTAAGTGCTTTACATGAATACTTCTGTATTTCTGTAGCTGCTGAAATAAACATTCCTGTGTCAAGTAGTAAACCAATGATGTTAGCAATTCCTTTTTTATTATTTTCACAGAAGAGAAGATTTGAATTGAAACTAGTAGGAAATGTATCTGGATTCAGATCGGTGTGAAAACCTTATAGGCACACAGCTAGATGGAGCAGTGGGGAAAATGCCAGTCGCATAGCTCCATTCACTTTTTGGAACCACTGACACTGCTCCTTTTGAGTGCCATGTGAACCCGTGTCATACAAAGCTGTATTCCCTCTTGCAGTCTGCACTGCGTTGATAAGCTGCTACAATGCTCTGTGAAAAAACTTGTGTGTCAGAAAACCAAATCTTCCCTAAGGCATCTGCTGGGCCTCAAATGTTCTTGCCCTGCACTGCCACAGTTCAGAAATTCATAGATGAGAAAATGACTGTCAAAAATGCACTGTATCCTAGTGTGCTATGTGATGGTCTCTATCTTGCACTGACCAGTTGGCTTCTGAACAAATTCAGGTTTGAATTGTGTGTTTGCTCTGCTGGCATAGTTTGAGGGCTTTCTCCCAAAGCCGTCCGTAGTCAGTGTAACTGTTTGCAGCTGTTGTTTTTAGTGATTTTATTGCTTAAAACCATGTAAGAGTAGAATAACATAGATTCAAAAAAAAGCTGCAGATCTACTACTTACTCTGAACTCCCAGCAAGTGGGTAAGCAATCCTGTTCTTACATTTTTGTAAGCTGGAAGGGCCTACATCCTACAGAGGACTACCAGAAATGTTACCTCTGAAAGGTCTCATGTTTGTAAAAGTGAAATAAAAAGAGAGAGGTAATTAAGGCTATTTGTATTAAGAGGGGCCAAGGTCTATTGAAATTGGTCATGGAATTCTTATACGGCACTTGGAGACTTGGATCACCAGAACAGCATATTCAGGATGTAAAAGGCCAGAAAACTGAGTGTTTCAGAAAGCAATGGGAAGTTATACCTGTGATGAAAATAAATGCTTTTTAAAAAGGAATTTTTGTGAGAAGCCTTAGCGTGATAATACCTTATATAGACATATTAAGTAAGACATATGGTCTGCTGTATGTAGACATATGGTTATACTGTACGTGGACACTATGTTGGATTTCAGTGTTACTGACATGTGCACATGGTATCAGTCTGCATTTTGGTATTACGTGTTCATATAATTAATAAAGTTGGGATAGGAGTAGTCTATTCACCCATTTGGAGGAATGCATGTAATCATTATCTGTATAATTACAGTATTCTTATAATTGATCATACACAGGATGATTTTATCTATTTATTTATTTATTTTCTGAGATGTAGACAATGAAGAGGCGACGGTTTCACTATTAGCTGGATGATAAATTAGCATGAATCTTTCAGGTTTCAGGTCAAACCAAACAGCTTTATGGTTTCTTTACATGTCTTGACCATTCAGATATTATATTTTGTCTGAACTTAAGAAGTTTTCTCTTGAAACAGACTATTGTCAGAACTTGAGTGTGTGCCAAGCGGTGAATAATGAATAACAGGAGCGTGAGGCCTTTTCATGCTGTTCTTCAAGGTGCTTGTGCCAAATCCAGATCTAAAAACTTCTCTCAATCAATTTGTATTCCTGTTTTCTTCAAGAAAGAAACTAATCATAGCCAAGCAGTTAGATATAAAATTTCAGAAGACCTGTTGGAAATATATATATATATATATATACATGTATATATATATATGTATATATATATATATATATATATTTGGTTCTACATAACACTGCTATTACCAGGAAGAATTTGAAGACTATTGTGTAGGCATGGCTTAGAAGAATTTTTAAGAAATTAAGATAATACGGAAAATGAAAAAAGTCAGTTCATTCTGGACATTTTAAATATGCTAAACCTTTTATTCTCATGTTTTTATTGTTTATGAAATGTGAAAGAGTTTTGTTCCCACATAAGCAGCACTGGGTGCTTCTTAAAGCATCTCTTGTAGAAGAGTTCTTCATTTGGGTATTTATGCCAAAATTTTGAAATCCAATTGAGTGTTCTTCTTGACATTTTGATCATAAAATAAAGTCATTTATCACTGTTAAAGTGCTACCTGAACAAAGGACTCTTACTGTCTTGTTCTTACATGGACATGCTTTAAGGTTGAATAAGTCAATTCCCTTCAGCCTTCCTTGTGCATCCTATGTTTCTGCTTTGTGTCTCACCATCCCCACCAGCCTCCTTCCAGTACACCAATATCTTGTCTTATTCTGAGGAACCCACAACTGTGTGCACAATTCTATATGCACTCTTCCAAATGATGAACTGAGGGAAAGATACATCCTTCATCTCACCCATCAGGCAGCCAAGGATGTCACTGACCTTCTTTGCTAGAAGGACAAGCTACTGACTCAAGTTCCACTTAGTGTCCATTACATCTTTTTCTGCAAAGCTTCTACCCCCAGCATGTAAAGATGCATGGGATTATTCCTCCTCAGGTACGTACTTAGCATTTGCCCTTGGAGAACTTCATGAAGACAGAAAATAGCAAATAATACTTGCTTTGTCTTATCAGGTTTAAAATCCTCAGTCAAATTCTGCCACACAGAGCAACCTTGAGGGATGTGATTGTACCAGGTGTAAATCAGAGCACAATGTGATCCTGTAGGTCCTCAGGTTGCAGTCTGACATTGCACCTGACCCAGCATAACTGCAGGTTGCTTCTGAAATGGGTAGCCCTGCTCTCCCCACATTCCTGACCATATGCTTCTGTTAATCTTCTTATATCAAATTCAGTTGATGGTTCTGCCAAAAAGTCAGGTCAGCAACTTAAAGAACAGAAGGCCATGAGGTAGCTCTGGAAAAAGAAAAAAAAAAAAAGAACATGTTTTTGGCTCAGAAAGCTTGAATGACTTGCCCCTCAGCTGCAAAGGCTGAAACATGGTGCAAAGAAAGGAGAAACAAGTGCCAGGCCTTTCAGTGTCAGCACACTGTTGCCCTGAATTAGGCTGATGCTGGTTTATGTTTTACAATATAGTTTGGTCACCTAGCATCACTGCCAGCTACAAATACTGGAGGCATATGGATAAAACAAAATTCACTGGAAGATGAATCATAAGAGATATACTCAAAACCTTACAAGTCATTTCAAGGAGCTGCTTTAAAGATACTCTTTATTCTCATTTTAAAATTATAGGAGTGAACTGTGAAAATCACACTGAATGTTTTTAAGAGGATGAATATCTAATTAAATCCCATACCTAGTGATATTCAGTGGGTGACTGGTTGTGAGATGTCATTATAATAAAAGGCAGATACACTTTTTAACCTACAATGCTATATATAGTCCAGCTTACAAGTTAAATAGCTCAGAAACTGAAACCTTGTTAATTGTCTGTTATCACCTTCTGCTGAGCTTTCACTTGTACTGGCATCAAAAACCTGGAGCGGAATAGCTTGTGAAAGAAGGTCAGATGTTACAGAAATGCTGCTGATTTGTTACTAAACTTTCAGAAAGCAAACCAGTTTAATGGGGTAGTAAAACCTTCCCACACCTTCCCCCTGAAGTATGCTTTCTGGCCTGTTACAGTGTGTGTGAGTGCTGGTGTGTTTTGTGGGTGTCATCTACCAGCTCTGTTTATGTGCAGTAAGAGGTCAGATATTCTATTCTCTTCCAATTTAAACTGCATCTTCTGATTGTCCAATTGCCTAACATAGATGAACCCATTCACAGTGAGCAGTACCTACTTATACTTTATTTAATGTTCGCTGCATTTGTTTTAGATGGGCTTCTATGTGCAGAAGCTCAGACGGATATTTGCCATTTAGATCAGGTATAAGATAAATCAACTTATTGTCTGACTGCTACTCCTAATATAAGTTACAAGAATGCTCAGTAGTAGTAATGCTTCTTCAAATCAGTGAATCACCTGTGGCTTCCAGTGCATCACTGTCTCCAGGACTAATGGTGCAAAGCTTTCAGTTTTACTGATATCTTACACAATGGTCCAGTTGGGTCATTGATTGATTCAATGGCCTCGCTGCTGTTGAAGACTATGGTGAACCACAGTGAATGGTAACATCTTGCTCAGGGAATGCAAAGGTGTGTAAGTATGAAAGATAACGGGGTAGTTGTGTGACAGTGTAGTTGTGTGATTGCATCTGTGGAGCAGGTTATCTTCTTGTGGAGGTTTAATTTTGAGTAGATTATTAGCAATCTTAGTAAATCTGTATCTGTAAACTAAAAGGAGATATCTTCCTAAAAATATTCAGGAGATTATTTCTTTTCTCAGTTCTGGAACAGCTGAAATTCCTTGGCTAATGCCTGTTGAAGTAAATGAATAGGCCTTGGTTATAGAAGTGATTTTTGTAATAATTAATTGAAGTGAATACATGATTAAATGATGTCTTTCTCATTGGAAGGAGAAATCTGGGAGAATTTGGGTTACATCACTCTGCTATCGAGACAGTTTTTAATAATTAGTCCTTAATCATCTTTATCAACATGAAAAAAATTACTGTATGTAACATTTGAATAAACTTCTGGCTTGGACCAGATGACTTCCAGAGATCCTTTCCAACATCAACTGCTCAGTGATGTTCATAAAACCCTTCTTTTATTCCATGTATTAGAAGACTTGATGATTTTAAGTGGTATAAAAATCCATTGCAAGTAATAGTTATGACCTAAAAAGAATATTTCTTATACATAACATACATAACAGCTTGCTTTTGCTGGACTGATGCAAGAAAAGACAGACTTAATATTGGCCAGTAAGGTTTGGTTCCATCACATAACTAGAGATAGTGCTGTCTTATAATCAGGTTATAAAGTAAAATTCATCATAGAAAGTCTTCTGTTGAAGAGCCAGAATTTTATGCCTCCTATTTCTATGCTAACATGGCTTTGGGATTCTTTGTACCAGAATCATGCCCCATCACTGGAGGCATTCAAGGCTAGGCTGGATGTGGCTCTGGGCAGCCTGGTCTGGTGGCTGGCAATCCTGCACGTAGCAGGGGCATTGAAACTAGATGAACATTGTGGTCCTTTTCAACCCAAGCCATTCTATGATCTGGTCCTTCTATCATCCTTACTTACTTAGTTAAGTAAGAAGGAAGAAAATGTTTGGAGTATTAAGTCATTAGTAAAGGAAAAATTAAATAAATGAAAAGCAAAATTAATAATGAGATTTCCAAAGATATCATGATAATTAAGTTGCATGTGTCCTCATAATTTTTAAAGTATTACATGTGGTCCAAAACAGATTACACTGCTGAATACTTATCTAGATGGTTTAAAATGAATTTTAGCAACAGTATTAAAAAAAAAAACAACAAAGGATAACATTACTTTTGTTCTCTTTATAAGTAATTAAATAATGTTTATGCTTACCAAGCAGTATCTGTACAGCTTTTGCAGCAAAGATATTATCTCATTTGGTATAAATTTGATAGCATTTGTGGGGGAATGTCGTACAGAGTTCTAATGAAATGTTAATGAATTAATCTGATCAGATGCACTTCATAAGGATGCAGAATGCTTGCAATATGTTTATGCCCCACTTAAGCCATATTTTGATATCTTGCTAGTGATTTAGTTGAGCTTTTGGGTGGAGTGAAATGTGGTTCTAAATCCTCACCGCCCTTTGCTGAATTGAAAATAAAATAAAATGATTTGTCCATCTGGTGCTCTTAGAAATAGAAAAACCTTTGCATTTTCCATGCCTGAAGAATAAAGATCATAGCAGAAAGTTTGTTGTTTTAAAGGCACGGATTAAAAGGTTGTATTTAATTAAGTCTAAGTAGTGCTGTTTTTAGGGTAAAAAAGAAGCGTAGACTATTGGTTTTTATGAGGGATGTACTTTCTCTGATGAGGAATTCCCCTGATATTTGCTTTCTAAGTAGGTTATGAAAACAACTTTGATATGGTCAGTATTGAGAGGACAAATGCTGTCATCTTTAAGGTATAAAAATCATCACTCTCATGCAGGATTTTAACTTAATATCAGATCCCCGTAATTCCAATTTAATTTTCATTCTGTAATAACTCATCCTGTTAGTGATCAGCCATTGCTGATGATATGTTTCTTATGTACACAAGACCTTGCACTTGAGTGCTCTGTGTGTGTATCTTTAGGTTTTGTTTTTATGTAGCTGCATAGTCTGTTCTTCAATACTTTAGCCTCTGTTGGCTGAGATATTGTAAATGAGAACTGATCAAGGAGGGAAAAAGCAATCAGAGTAACAACAAGTTCTGTTATGGAAATGCAGTTTACTTCAATAAGGGCAATTGAATGTAACTTGTATGCTTTTGTTTCTTCTGTTGTAGGCTGCCTTTCCCTGCGGGTGACCGGGTAACTTTTAATGGGAAAGAGTGCATCTGCCAGAAATGTTCCCTGCCACCTTCCAGCAGCACTGGCTCATTTCCTGTACAGAACTTGCGAAGTAAGTAGGAGTTGTGTTGTGTTCTGTTGTTACTTTCTAGCTTGCCCGTATTTGAAGAACCAGTTTTTCACTGACACTTGTAACTGCTATGCTGCACAAAAACTGTCAACAACTACAGTATAATGATATAAAGAAACATACAACAATTTTCTAAAAAAGGCTGATACTTAAATGAAACACAAACAGCACCATTATAGAGTTAATAATACACAGAACCTCTCAGAACACTTGATTATAATGGAAGTAAATTGAAATGTTTGAAACAGGGCATAATATAAATGTTAATAGATTTAAGGGTTTAATCCAACTGCAACTGAAATGAAATCCAACTTGAGATTTCATCATATGTTATTTGAATCAGTCCTGGAAAACAGACATAATTGTAATTTCATGTCCGAATACTACAACAGGGAGTGTATACAATGTGCCAGAGAGGCATTTGCATTGACCTTGATACTATTGTGTACTATCAGAAGATAACAAATGCCACAGTGAAGCATGGTCTTCTCATATCAATTTTTTTCAGGAAAACTGAGCACAGAGTGCCATTGCTGCACTGGACTTTCTTGCTGTACTCATTTGTTCATGAGAAACTGCCATACTTTAACATTCAAACACATCCTAAAGAGTAACTGAGCAGCAAAAGTAATCTTATCAAGTAATGAATGCAGAAATGTCCTTATTGACTGTCACCTCAATCTGAATTTGGCATGACTGAGGAAAGAGCACCTAGACTGCCTATCTTTCAGTGTAAGAATCTACCTCCCTTAAGGGAGAAAATACTTTTTTTTCTTTATGTTTCTTTTTTCCTTCTTCCAGATTTTTATTTTAGCAGTACTTTTCACCATTTCCCTTCTGCTCTTTGTCAGCAAATGCTGCTGTGTAAATGCAGTGCACAACACTGAACTGACTCCTCTATTGCTAATGCTATTCTCTTTAGCAGAGGCAGTGGCTGTCTCTTTTTGGTTCTTCCTCTTGTTTATTTGAGATATATTAGATACCTGGCTTGCATTTGTAGATCCATACTTTAATAGCGTGTTATCTATTTGTCTCCTTTTCTTATGGGAAAACTGGCTTTGACTTTAATGGAAATTATTTCCCTGTTTAAGTACTGACAGGGCAAGTTTATTTGATTATCTGCAATACAGAATCCTTTAATATACTTAATCTTTCTACACACACATGCTACAGAGACTGCTTGTGTTTTATTTCCCCAGTTAATTTCCCTCAGGTCCCTGCACCATGCCTCCCCAGTGCACGGGTACAGCAGCTCCTTACCTGCAGACCCATAGCAAACCATGTGCCTCAGAAAGAATGAGCCCTGGAAGCATGCCTTTATGACAGTGGAGTAATTCCTCCTTAGGGTAGGGAATAGAATGTTTGGTAGAGAGTTACTCTGCAAGGAATGCCTCCAACTTTATTATGTTGGCCCATGATGTCAGAAGCAGATGTTGGTGGGATATAAATAGAGATTGAATCTTCCCATCAATATTCCATTACATCTTGTTGCTGTGTGACAGTTGACAGCAGAGGGGCAGTCTGACGAGATGGTGTCTGACATGAAAGTGTGCATGGTGCAAAGATGTGTCAACAAATGGCATCCATTGACATTCATCATTGCTTACTAAATGTTTTTGGAGATTAAACAGAGGATGAGGCAGTGGGTAGTGAGTTTCAGTGGTGGTGACAGTGACAGTGGATCACCTCCACTGGTGCAGCTTTTACTTCAAGCAGCATGCAGACTTTTGTTCATCGCTGGTGAAAATTCACAGCTAAGGGTGGTGACTGTGTTGAAAATTAGTGTTTTGTAGCTGAGAGTTTTCTCTATCAAATAGTGTTACCGTGCCCTTTGTAGCTGTTGTAGTTTCTATGGAAATAAGTAGGAGACATTACTTTTGGAGTGACTTACCAAATTTTATGGAAGACCACTAGTGCACAGAAACATCTCCTTATGCAAACTGAGTCAAGGACCAAGTACTACACTGATCCACAGTTATGTTGGTTTTATACTTGTCTTAGAATTGCCTGATATGTTTTATGGAAGCTGTTCGTCAGCCTATTGCTCTCTAAATTGAGCTCAAGAATGCTCTCATTAGAGTTCTTTAGACCCACTGAGCTCCCAGCAAGACAACCCTCTCTAACCAGCCCTTCTATTTTCCTCTGGTTTTCACCTCTTTCATGCATTACATTTGGAATAAACAAAGAATGTCGAATACCAACTTTCTGCCTGAGTTCTTGAATTTTTTATTATTATATAAATAACTACCTACTTGTTAGTTTAGTTTATAAAATATTAGATGTGAAAGCAACTTGTGGCAGATAATGTTGAAAGAATACTCTGGGGAGAATATCAATATGTAGCAGTAAATTCATGTGTACTGCAGAGTTATTGGATGAAATTAGGTGAGTCATCAAAGGATGCTACATCCAAGACAGAAAAACAAGAACATCACTCAAACAGGAACTGTTGGCATAGAAACCACTATATTTGGTTTTACTTACCTGGAATTTAACAGAGAAAGCAACAGATAGCAATAAAACAGTAGACCACAAAACACTGCATTTTTGCCCACCCAGGCTTAAGCGAGATGGAAGCTGAATGACTTCTGATCACACTGTGTTGTGTTAAGCTGGCAAAATAAGCATTCAACCTATAAGATTAAATTAGATTATCAGATACACTTCTAGTGCATAGAAGATCACAAACAACTTTCTGATTGCAGTTAAAGAATACATACTGAAACATTTATTGTCTTATGGGACCAAATACAGACATGTACCCAAATGTTCCCTTTTATTAGCAAAACTCCAATGTTCTAATCTGTGCTGCATATTCTTTTGTGCTGATCTGTTTCCACGTATTGGTTCTCTACAGAGTGATACTAAAGAGACATACTGTTTCTCCTTTAATCCATTCCAAATCCACTAAAGGAAAATAAGATTTACCCTTTATTGTTGTGTGCTGAGAAATTACATATTTGCAATTGCACTAGCAGAGTGTCTCATTAGGATCACATCATCAACTAAATAGAAGCTTAACTCAGAAAGTTTTTAAGAGGACTGTTTAAGTCTTTTAATGAGATCCTGTGTTTGGAGTTCTTTCTTAATAACTAGATAAATCTTTTTTTATGCTTTTGCATATATTCTCTTCCATGCAAGATGTTTTTTCTTCTCTGAAATCACTAAACAAAGCTTTAATGTGTTTTTGGTTTGTCTTTTCCCTAGCAAACTGTTGGTATATTCATCCAAAAGAAAATAAATAAATAAATAAATTATATCAAACAGAAGATAAGATAGATTACTGATATTGATTCTAGAATCAGTTTAGCAATGATGTTTTCCATGTATTGTGAATCTGAATGTTCTAACATTTTATGAGAGAACTGAGAGATGGGAAACTGAAGAAAGTGAAGAAAGAAAGTGACCTGGACTGTGTTGGATAATTGAGGGTTCATGTAGAGTATAGAGCTTCAAATTCCATGTCTATGTGGCTTCATGAGACAGGGTCATGAGCACTTAGTGCCCAAGAGTTGTTTTATGTTTTACTGGTGTAGTCAATAGTATCCAGACTATATGTGATTTTCTGTAAGTAATGAGTATATAGTCAGCCATCAGTTTCACATGTTGCTTATCCAACGTCACAACTGTTTGGGAACTTGCAATGCCTTACACATTTTTATATAGTTTTCCTGATAACAGAAATTCAAATCAGAATTTCAGCTTAGTTTTTTTCCCCAGTTGCAGAAAAAATTTGAATTATGAGTTAAACTGTTAGATTTGGAAGAAAAGTTTAACAAAAAGAATTAATAGTTAATTTTGATCTTGTAAATTTTAGCTTTTATTATTATTATTATTATTAATCTCATTGAGCTGATTTGCAATACTTTAGAGCTTAATGAGCAAAACTTTCACATTTTTTAGACAGTATATAAAGACTTTAAAATATAACCTAGGTCACTAGAAATGTAAGTTATCAGGGTTTACTTCTTACTTTGTTGGATTATTCATGCCATGTAGGACATTAGGGCAGCACTGCTTGTCATCCATTTGTGAGCAGTCAGCAGCAAGCTTTAGAGCATGTGCAAGCTGTTACTAGGACACAGATTGATTCTTGTACTGCAGGGTGTTTAAAGCATGTGATGCACTCATTGGATTTTTCTCTCGCAGATTGTGGAGGCTGTGGTTCAGAAATAAAAAATGGGCAGTCATTGGTTGCCTTGGACAAACACTGGCATTTGGGCTGTTTTAAGTGCAATACATGTGGCAAGCTACTGAACGCAGAGTACATCAGCAAGTAAGTTGAGTGGGGAAGCTCAGAGGGTTTTATTCAGCGTATTTCTGATACCAAGTAAATACTTCAGTGTTGCATACCCTTTCGTTTGTCTTTATAAATGTTTGGGGAGGTATAAAAGATTACCAGGTGTTACTCAACTTGTATTAAAATCACTTAAAAAAAATAATCAAATGAATAAAACAGAATTTGTCATTTTACCTTGAGTTACCAGAGCATCTATGCTAAAGGAAGCCAGTGGGTGGAGTACGCTTCATGGCTCTGCAGACGTGCCCTTTGTTATTTGTGTTTGCCTTTGCTGTATGTGATTCTGTAATGTGAACAAGCAGATATTATCCTTTCCATGTGTTTCACGTAAGTGCTCATTAAGGAGTTATATACTGGGTCTTTGTGCTGCTTGACACTTGTGCTATCAGATTTGGATGGAATTTGATGACAGCAATAAGAGTTAGCACAAAGCACACACAGAGACCAAGTCTCATGTCAGCACTCATATCAGTCTGGTGAGATACAGAGTTTTCACTGGCCAAAGCAACTGGGATTAATTTCTGCATTGGAGAATTATGTTGTTATGACAAAATTTTCCTAAACAGATAACTCAATCACCAGCGCCCAGAGATTCAGAGATGACGGGGCTTCACAGCCAGTGTCCCACTGACTTTCAGTGGTTCCTTGGATTTGGATTAATACAAGTTAATTTCAGAGTGTGCACTGGAGACTCAGAATACAGTATTTAAGAAAAGGGTGTTCCCAAGTATAGTTTCACGTTGTCTTAAATCCCATTCAACTCTCCTGAATAAACTAAATGCCAAACAAATAAAACTGAAGAGAAGAAACATCCATTTTTCAATCAATTCAGATTTTTTTTGTGATTACTCATAAGTTAGTCTCTAGCATTCCAACTTGTCTACTACAAAATATTATGTTTATTTTTCCTCAAGGAAAAGCCCAACAAAATTGAGCATTTGCCATCCAATCGTGGGTTCTTCTAGCATATTATGAACTAATGCACTAAATGTACTTAACTATGCTTCATTTGCATTTTACAATATTAGAACAATCTCCAGTTCTTCTAGAGCAATTTCTTTTCACTCATCTGTTTGATGATCTAAATGTAAAATTTTGTGAAATTGTGACCCAAGAGTGAAATTAACAGACAAGTTCATTTTAAGTTGTCTAAGTTCCCTGTTTCTAACTATTTAGAAAAGGAAACACTAAAACTTTGATTCTTATTCTTCATGTTTTTCAGTCATAACTGTTAACGTATTTAGCAGTATAATCTCCTAGAAAACCTCTAACCCCACATAAAGAAATCTATGTGTTGTCTGTCCTTGTTCTGTAGGGATGGCATTCCATATTGCGAAATGGACTATCATGCAAAGTTTGGTATCAGATGTGACAATTGTGAAAAATATATTACAGGAAGAGTGCTTGAGGTAAGGAGAATCTGTCACTCAAACAAATCATAATGTATGCAAAGAGAATTTCTCTTTGCTTTATATATTTATGCTCACAAATGAGTGTGAACACAAGTTTAATTATGAAATCATATGGATGACATTTATGACTGTTTTTGTTTTTTCTTTTAATAGTTTTATAATTAAGTTCTTAAATGAATAAATATAGTACTGGAGAACATTCAAGTAGAAGAAGTGGGAAGTGAATGCATTATCAGATGCATGAAAAAGTAAAATGAGTAACTTGAAATGTATTTTTGTACCCAGAAGCAAGCTATATTCTTCTGTTGCTTTTATTCTGTTTTTTTAGATTTGTTTTTAGAGTTTGTTGTTGTAAAACTGAATGATGTTTAGTGTAGGTGCTTTTTTCAGAACCAGATTTTCACATAAGTGACCCAGCATCATTTGATCTAAATAGAGTTTGAGTCTGTCTGTAGTGATCCAATCAAGCCCTAGCAGTGTTTGAGTTCGAAAGAGGTTCTTCAGATCCCTGTTCGTTCCACTCAGTTCTGCAGTTTTGGGAAAGTGGTCACAACAGGCATCCTCCAAAGCTTCTAGAAGCTGTGCACAGAATAATTATCCAAATGGTGGACAGTAGTAGCTATGGAGGGGGGATCAAGAGGCAAGTAGAAGGGAGCAATGAGTCCATATTTGTTGGCATCATGAGGTATTTTGGCTAATGCATGAAAGGCATTTTCCAATTGTTTTTATGAAATGTTTTATAAAATCTCAGAAAATAAATCGACTTGTAATAACATATGTACAAAAAATACTCTTTTTACTTGATTTTTACCCACAGTTTGGTTCCTTATTTTTGTTACAGATTTAGCAAAGTAAACTTTAGACAAGATCATTCTTTAAAGATTTTGTAGGAATTTGACCATCCCTGATTATGCAGGTCATTGTAGTTCTAGGTGAGGTTTTGGTCAGTGGATATTTCTCATCTTTAATTGTCTCCCCTTTTCCCACTCATTTGCAGTGTTCCTCTGTTGAAAAATAAATAAATAAATAAATAAATAAATGAGATGGTAGCATTGATACTCTTATTATTTTGGTACTGATGAAGGCTAGGAGCAATGATGATTGAAACCTATGATATTTAAATGTGGCTAAAAGTACTGATGCAGGATTCTGTAAACTTTTTCAAAACAGAGAGGAGATAAGTAGAAGAGAGGACTTTTGCAACATGTAAAATCACAGCAGCATCAGATAGTGTCACTTCCATACAGGAAAGCCAAGATGAAGTTAGCTTGAAGCAGGCAATGGATTACAACAGGTACATTACTATTCAGCATCTGAATCTCTCTGAGGGATCACTTAAAATGGTCACTGAGTTGTAGTGTCAGTAGTGAAAGTGGTGAATAAGGAGGTAGTGCATACCTTGTATCATGAGGAGGAGAGACTAAAAACTTATGCCTCAAGCAAACCAATTTGAAAGAACACAGAGACCACGTCCATTTCTAATGCAGTTAAGTTTTTGCTTGCCTAAGGCAGAAAGATTTATTCCAGTGTGTTGGAGTTGAGGCTGATCTTTTCAGTCTGGACGGTGTCACATTCAGTGTGTATTTGTCTCTGTTCAGGTTGCTGGGATGCTTGCGTGTCTCCTCATCAGGAGGGCAAAAAGAAAAAGTAGCTGTGGCTGCTTGTCCTTGTATACATTTCCTGGTAGAGCTGCTTGGAATCCTGAAGTATTTTTCAGTACTTCTGTACTCATTTCTGTGTTGTCAGATATAATCCAGAGAGACATAGAAATAATAGGGTAAATTGCTGATAAGAAGGGGAAAAAAATCTTCTGTGATACTTCTCAGCCAGAGGAACAGTCCCCCAAGGGAGCTGCTGGAAGCTATCACTTAGATCATGTTAAAACTAGATTGGACAAGGCACTGGAAAATCTACGTTAGGGAACAATCCTGCAATGACAAAGGGCGGGACTATATGACCTAATAGGATTTTTTCCATCTCTGATTTCTGAGATAATGTCAGGAGGACAGCTGCTTCCACAATTGTTCTGTGCCCAGATTTTAAAATGCTGTCTCCCTTTCCAACACTTGTTCATTTAAAGTGTTTATTCAGCAGCGGAGGAAGGGAGAGTCAACTATTGTGAATTACTGATAAATTATAAAAATGTGGTTGATTTTAGAGGCTGCCAGCCAAATACAGTTATGATTTAGTTACTTAAATTCTTCATTCAATGCATTTTCTTAGGGCCAGCTCCATTTCATGTTGTAAAGAAACTCAAACATAGGATAGCTGTTTCTAACTTCTTCCTCATGTCATCCTCTTCAGTCCACGTTGTCCTTTCCCCAGTCTCCCAGGGAACTTGTACTGAAGAAGCTACAAATGAGGCTAAACTTCTGATTTATAGAGACCATAAATTATTGTATTGCTTTAAATGGCAACATTTTTTGCTATTCTGTTTACAAAAACTCTTCTCAGCGGTGCTTGTTTGGGCAAGGTTTAGTTTGAACACCTAAAGAGCACTGCTTCATGCAACATTCACCCTGTACTAGAAAACTGAAACAATTTTTGTCTGACCACTTATACTGGTAAACTTACCACCTCAAATGAGCAGCAACATATGGCTGTAGTTTACTTTGTAGTTTGACTTAACTTGCAGTGCAACTGAAAGCCTTTAGGGTAAACCCTTTGTGCTACAACTATGACACAGGGCATGAGCTTATGTCGTAGCTCTGTTCCCCACCCAGCAATAGCAAGCTTCATACAACAGCACAGAAAATAAACACTTTCTAAAATAATAAGCTTCTGACTTTAAAACTCCCCCTTTTCCCCCCATTTTTTTGTGTTTCAATCTATTTGGCACTAAAAATATGTTTGTTTGTTTGTTTGTTTTGTTTGTTTGTTTGTTTTAATATCGTAAGCAGTTATTTATTTTCAACTTGTACTAATAAACATATCATAAAAATAGACAAAATAAGTGTAATTGCCTTGATATAAAAATACTCTGTATTTCACATGGGAACTCAGGTCCTGGAACAAACTCCTTTCACTCTACAAAACAATTTGAGTTTATTTAATGATCTTCAGTCAATCTCCTAGTTGTGTTCTACTTGGAGGGGACAAAGGCAGGTTCCCTTTCTCCTGTCTCCCTCCTCAGAACAGCCTGTGTAGGTGCTGAGGGAGCTGATGGAGGGTTGGGTGGCAGCCAGTGACACATTCTTTCTGTAGCTGTTAATTAGAAAAATAATCTCAATTCCAACATCTCTCTATTTGTGTGTGGTCAGTCCATAGTTGCTAGTTCTCCCCATAAAGACTGATTTCTAGCTCTTTTGATATTTTCCTTTTAATTGAGGAACTCTAAGAAAAACTCACAGAGACCAGTTTTAGTCCCTGTCAACTTCAATTCTGCTAAAATGAACAAGCTGAATTCTTCTCTACTCCTAAAAATCATAGAATCACAGAACTGTTTGAGTCTGAAGGGACCCTTTAAGACCCTTCAGCCATCTAGTCCAACTCCCCTGTGATGAACAGGGACACCTACAACTTGACCAGATTTCTCAGAGCCCCATTCAGCCTGACCTTGAGTATCTCCAGGGATGGGGCACCCACCATCTCTCTGTGCAACCTGTGCAAGTATCTCACCAACCTGGTTGTGAAAAACGTCTTGCTTATATCCAATCCAAATATCTCCTTTTTTAGTTTGAAACCATTTCCTCTTCTCCTATCAAAATCAGCTCCAGACTCTAACTGTGATACTGGTAGTCATCGTGAGTGCCCACTGCCCCTGAGAATCCATGCATCTCAGCATGGATGGATGCTGTGCTCTGAATGACTGGCCACTACCATGGCCAATGCTAGTAATTCCATTTCTAGAGAAAATTGCTTCCCTGAGACAGCTTGCTCTGAAGGTGTTTTTCTTTCTGCAGCTTCATTACTACAGATAGCCCCTTGTAAGAAATGACTTGGGGAGCGTTTCTCTTCATCTACTTTTTCAACTAACAATTTCTTAGGTCCTTAGATGAAACCTTCACAGCCAAAGACAGCCTCTGGAGATGTTTTGATTACAAATACATTGTGGACTGTAATCACTGGATGTGATTGCTTAGATAGGCAACTGCAGCAGTTCTCACCAGGCTGAGCTGCCCCTTAGCAGGCCTCCATGCTCAAGATGATTCTTCACTGCCAGAAGCTGGTACTTTGAGTTCAAGGTGGACAAAAGCTGATAGTGTAAAATATTGGAGAATTATATATTTCTGGAAAGGTTTCTTGAGGCTTATTTCCATGCAAACCAATTACTGCTTTAATTTGTGATCTGGGCCGCAGACAGAGGGATATTTTCAGATCTTGACTAGACTTCTGTCTACCATCATCCTCTGATTTACAGCTGTGGCTGTGATATGTGTCCGACTTGAGCTGGTGCAAATGACCATATCATTTACCAATCATGATGATGGGTCCAACTGCTCCCTCTGAAATGGCAGCATGGTACTCAGTATATGGGGTAAGGAAGAGTTAACATTTTTCCATTTTACATGTATGTGTAAATGTCTATAAAATATAATCAATATTTTAAAAAATCTATTCATCACAACCATATGCTACTTGAAAATGAAGGAACAAATGCAGTAGACACTAGACAGGAATTAGACTAGAAATGTCAATTATGTATTTGTCAATTAAATGGCAGTTATACCTCAGAAACTTATTAATTAAAGCATGATTATTTATTTATTTGTTTAGTAGCTTGCTTTTTGCTTTGCCCTTAGGGTTGAGTTGTTTGCAGCCACATCTACTTTGTAAATCAATTGCCTTTCCCTATTCAAAAGTCTCAGCGCAGCAGAGAGACGAGACTAATTCTTTACAGCGGGGTGCATGAATTTCTGCCCACAGTGTGGAATAAATGGTTTGTTCTGAAATGCCTGTTACCCTGCTGTTTCACTTACAACAAAACCTAGTGATGTGTGAAAGGTGCTCCAGCAGCTTACAATGCAGGCATTAATGCTGAAGCATGTAGTAAAAGTGACTCTGTCTATGTGCATGAAGTATTTCCTGTAGCATGATCAGCCTGGAGAAGGCTGTCAGAGCAGCAGAAGGATCTGAGTGTCTGTACTAATCCTTACTTAGATACTGCTCTGCATGACAGTTCTCTCCATCACGAGAGAAGAAGGAAAACTGTTGGAAAAGATACAGCTAAATAAATCAGCGTTAGCTCTTGCTCAAGGAATCCACTGAAGGTAGGAAACATTAACTAGAGCTTTCAATGACTGATGCTTACTGAGATGCAAGACATTTTGCACTTAGAAAGCTGTCTCTGTTTTGGTGCTATGTGCGTTAGTCTGGGTCTGCAGGTTTGCAAGTTCAGGTTAATCATCGGCACAAGGTATCTGAACTCAGGTGGGTGAGTGCTGTCAGCTGAATGTTTTCCTTTAAAACAGATATGATTAGAAATACAATCAATAAGCATGTAAATATTGTCAGTCTTAGTTTTTAACCTTTTCTGTAGACCGATTGCAATATGTTGGGTTCATTCACCTTATCTGCGTCCCACCCTCATTCTTTCCCTTTTGCAACAATCTGTTCTCTCCAGAAGGAGATACAGAACTATGCTTATCCATTACTATTATCTGAACTGCTAAAACCTCACAGAAGTCAGGAAGATCTGGTGTATACCAAAAGGAACTGTTTGCAGAATTTTACCCTGTAAGTCACTTTTTAGGGTTCTTGAGTAAGCACAATGAGGAGCTTTTGTTGATAGTTTAAACCTTGTCAGATTTTTACCAAAGTTGGAGATTCTCAAAATTATTTCTGAATAAAACAAAAGAGAAGTTCAATCTTTGGGAACTGGTTCATACAGAGGTAATAATTACTACTGATTTATTTTTATTTTATACATATTTTTTTCAGTTGTGTACTTTCTTTTCTCATGAGAATTTGGAAAAGATCTCTGATGGAGTTGCTATGCACTTGTACCTGTGTGGGTTTGTTTGTGATGGAGGTTTAGTGCATAGTTATATTCCAGGCTCGTGGTTAGTCCTTTGGAAGGCAAGTGAATGGTGTCCACTGCTGTGTTTTAATGCAAAAATGCAGTATCAGTTAACTATCATAAGAGATCATAATACAA
Organism: Excalfactoria chinensis; assembly: GCF_039878825.1. NCBI lineage: Eukaryota > Metazoa > Chordata > Aves > Galliformes > Phasianidae > Excalfactoria > Excalfactoria chinensis. The sequence continues at coordinate 9,990,295 of NC_092828.1, forward strand.
ATTAGTTTAGCTCATTAATTAGTTTTGTCTGTCTTAATTAATCTCTTAAGACAGTTTTGCATCAAAGTAAGTGTTTACCCTGTATGTTCTGAGCCTTAGATACAAAGAGCAGATAGCATGCCACTTATAGTGCCCTTCTGAGCACCATGTTGCTGTGGTGATGCATGATTATCTCGCAGTCTTTGCTAGCATTTGAATGTTTTGACAGTAGGAAGGATTGCATTTTGGAAGTCTTTGGTTTCTCATCCCTCACATAATTTCTGTCTTTGTGTGCCTTCTGATGTGTGGCTTAGGTACGCTGCTTCTCTTCAGTGACCTGTAGTACATCCATGATGCATCTTGCATCACACCAGCATCCCTCCAGCTCTCTCCTGTCACTGTGACAGCGGTGTAGCAATATGTGCACTTACTGACAAGTGCCTTTGTTGATAAAGCATGTTGGGTATTCTCTGGCCCATCTGACAAAGTTCTGTTTGCTATTAGCAGGAAACCAGCCTATACAGCTTTTTCCTTCTCCCAGCTTTCTGCATATATATATATATAGTACTCAAAAATGTACAGATGGATATGAAAGCAGTGCTTTCCTGTTTCCAGGAAGCACTATTACTGTCCATTCTGCACATGACAGTAGCATTTCTGGTCCCAGCTAAATCTAAAGTTCCAAAATCTCAGCCCTCGCTCAGGCACACGAGAGACAGCTTTTGCCCTCAGATGTCTGTAACCCAGACCACCACAACCAGCATGAGAAGATCTGTACTGCCTTCATTTGATACATCACTCTTCCTCACCAGGGCTGTTCACTGTTGGTTGCAGATTCATTCTTCCTGTCTGAAATGGGTGGGCTAAATCTACAGCTGCAAACTTGAAAAGGAAGATAAATATGTCTGCAAGTCATCTTTCTCTTTTGTTTCTCTCTCTCCCCTATCAAGGGGTGGTAGAGTTGAGAGCCAGCTGCAGCTTGTCGTGGGCCACAAGTGAGTTCGAAGGAGTGGGAGAGGAAAGTTGAAAAGAAATGAAGGAGGTAATCGAGCAAATGGAAAACAGAAGCCTCTTCCAGTCTCAGTGGGTGGGAAGGCAAATCTGCAAAGCTGAGCAGAAAAAGACAAAAGGGGCAGATTACTCATTGCATAACAAAAGCAACTGAGTGCAAAATTAGTGATTGTAGGCATGTTCAACCTTTTTGATTTACACGATAGTATAACAAGGTCTGTAGAAAAATTGCTCTGTTGAACTTCTCCAGCTTTTGCCTGATTGTGGCAGCGCTGACATTACTCCTTAGTGAAAACTTGTTTGCAGATGTCACAGAATGAGACTGCAGTCATCATAGTGCTGAGCCTTTTCTGTTCTTGCTTTTTTTTAATTATTCCCTTTAAAACATTTATTCATTTTTTATATCTCTCTTAAGCACTAGAAACGTATTGTTTTATCTGTCCAGTATATATAATAAGTTACTCTGATTCTGAGGTAAATGTCCCTCATGGTACATTTGATTCTGCGCTTTATATCTAGAAGAATAAAATGTGCGTGGGAAGGAGTAAAAATGACTCAAATGTGGGTGGGAAGTCTCAAGGCTCTGCAAAGTACAGGGGGGATGAGCCAGCACCAAGACACAATGTGAAACAACTGTACTTGTGAGACATGCAAAGATGTAAGTAATGCTGTAGGTGCATGGGTTGAACAATTCAAATGACTGTTTCTTGGCATTGAATGGGTTCAGAAATTAATCCAATAAGAAGATGAGGAGAAGGATTGATTCAAAACATTACACAACATTTACACTGGTGTAAAACCCATTTAAAACCGTTTACTTGCCTTGGCATGCTGCTGCAGTGACTCAGTGGTGAGTCAGGTCCACTGTGACTAAGAGAATTAGTAAGAGTTTTTCTCCACATAATTTTCCTTTTGTCTTGTGACTCTCACACTTTTCTCAGTGTTGTTGTATAACATGAACAATAGGTACCGTGCTAAATATCTCTGCCTTGTTAATGTTGTCTGTCCCTTTGTATCAGTAGATGACATGCAGCTGTTTACTAAGTTAACCATTATTGTATACAGTTACTTCCGAGCAATTCTTCGGGTTCTTCTGTAGCATAAGCAAAGATCTGGCTTTACTATAAATATGAATGGATATTTTATATGACAACTGAGCGCAGTCATCTACTTTTAGCAGCAATGTTTATCTAATTTCTGAATGTCATCACACTTATTTGAAAACAGTAAATGGATTCCTGTTTACAGAGACTGTACGGTCCACTCACTGTGGCACTTCGTGCATGCGGTGGCAGAATTCTTAGCGTGTGGCTGATGAACAGCACTTCACTTCCTGACTTTAAATTGAATGTTGTTTCTACTACTACCTGAATTATTAATTAAGCCTGCAGAAATCTCAGTGACCTTTAATGTAAACCGTATTATTGGAAATTAAGGAAGCTGGAGACAAAGTATAGAAAAGAAAACAATTTATAGTCTAATTGAAGTTTTAAACTTTTGCCCATCAATACTACAAAATTGTTTTCCTCTCCCCTCCCTAGCAAGTAGTAACTCCCACTTAAGCAAGGAGCAGGTGTTTAATTGTTGTGTGTTTAATAAAATCTTTGGTTCATTTCACTGTGAGAAGCTGTTTGATGCCAAGGTTTAGACTGTTGGATGTTTTATGCTTCATTCTGTTTTCCTCTGCTTGAACAGGTGGCTTTTTAGTGATGACCTAACTCTCTAGTGGATTTGTTCAATGTGAAAACATTTAACTAAGAATCCTCAACATAAGTCTTCTATTGAATTTGTTTCTGGGTCATGCAGTTTGCTCCATGCCTTCACATAACCTTGCAGGTTGACCTGTGTTATCTTTGTTCAAAGTAGTGTGCAGTCAGGATTTCATTTAGAGATTTTAGAGTATGAGGATGGTAGGATTTGGACATCTCAGAAAATGAGACTTAGTTAATATTACAGCAATCTATGTTGTATCTCCTTAACATAGAAATGTGTTTTAATATGATGGTTTTGTCTCAGTAGTCTAACTTCTTTTTCCACTTAAACGAGTATTTGATTTCCTGTGTTAAAAGACATCAGTTACTACCATGCGTTTTGATAATGAGACAGTTTTCCTTTCACTGTCAGGACAGCAATCAAGTAGTTACAAGTTTAATTATTTAACACATCAAATGGTTTTGTCTACTTTCTATCTTCTCTTTACATATAACTTTACTTAGTCAGTAACACAGTGAGATGTAATGTACTTATGCTTCACTCATGGGACAGTCATGAGAAATCTTGAGTCTGCTTCCCAGGTCTTAGTTTACAATTTGAGCTCTGGGCCACTCTGTTTCCAATCCTTCAATCCTTCAAGTGTCAATCCTTAAGTAGTTACTGCTCATCACCTGCAGTAAAAAACTACACCTGTTAGACTTCCAACAATGGCAAGAGACACCAGAATAGCAGTGTCATTATGATAGAGTTTAAATTACTGTATACATTCTTTTATATATTTTATGACTTCACCAGTTATTGCAGCCGTTGCTAAAGAATGAGCAGAGGTTTTCACTGAGCTGTCTACAATAATGTAATATCTTTTCCCTGAGTGATGACAGCTAATTTAGAACCCAACTTTTAGTGGTTATTCTTTCTGGTACAAATTATGCTGCATGTTTCTCAGGCATGATGTTCTTACTGCTCTCAGTTCCCTACAGACTCTAGGACTACTCCCCTAATTGTCTGGAAATTGTACTTTAAATTATGTGAATTACTCTTATCACATCAGGATCTTTTATTTATTTATTTTTCCTTTCTGTGTTTTCAAGCCACAATGTATGCTAAATGAGAAAACATGGCTGTAAACACATTTTGCAAAGGCTTGGCCTGCTTTCCTTGAAGCTTGGGTTTGCTTGTTGATGCACTGTAGGACATTCAGTAACACTGTGGTGCCCCTCATGCTTTCAGCGGGGAGTGTGGGGACTTGTCAGTCATCTACAATCGACATAAATATGTTCCTCATTTTGACTGTCCAAAAAACTTCACCAACTACACAGAAGAGAATTGCCATAGGACATGGTACCTCTTACCAAGAAAGAATGAAGTGATTCATAATGCTTTTTCTCAGAGTTTTTAGGACTGCTTTGAGCCTGTCTTTAAGATTTTGGCTCAGTGCTTGTGGAAAACTGGTTGGACAATGCTCTTAGAAATGCAGCTTGATTTTTGTGTGGTCCTGTGTGGAGCCAGGAGCTGGACTCAGTGGTCCTTGCAGGTCCCTTCCTACTCAGGATTTTCTGTGATTCTATGATAATCTCATAACAATAAGAGATGCCTCAGAGATTAATGTTGCCTCTGTGAGTGTTGATATTTTATTAAACAAACAACACCGAGACAGCAGTCTGTCAAGCTCAGCTTTCAAACTATGCAAAGAAGTGGACATATGGTTAGGAATTTGTTTTCTGCATTAAACTCCCCTATTTACAAAAATGTGAAGTTTTAAATACTTACTGATAAAGACTCTGGCATGTCTTGTATTCTGTGCTTTGGTTAGAAGAGAAGTGTAACAGAATTTTGCATGCTACAGTGCAGGTTATATGAGAATGTATTCTGACAGTTTATTTTGGCATAGGAGTAATTGAACTCCCTTGGATAGTGTTTACCTGGGAACTTTATCTACTGAATTATTGAGGCTATGAATTGCATTAGGAAAGTTTGTGAAAAATGAATCTGCCAAGAAAAATAATCCTTCTTTTCAACATGATATTATGAAATTATATGGTGATAGTTCAATAGCCTTCTGTCCTTAAACACAGGTATTCAGGGAAACAGTTTAAAACCTGTGCAGTTTAAACCCTATATTGATACTTAATGGTATGATAACTTTAGGTGTTGCCATAGTAAGTAGCAATCATCTTCCATTTTAAAGCCACAGAAAACACTCAGCAGTGTGCACAAACAGTTCTATGAAAATAATAATAAAAAGGAACCATTTTTGGGTTTTTTATTTCAAGATAGTAATTCTGATGTGATAGGTTTTATTTCAAGGAATGAGTCCCTGCTCATTGCAGCAGATCTGGAACATGTTGGTCTTTGAGGTTCCTTCCAACTCAAACCATTCTGTGAAGTAGAAAACAAAGATTCTTTAACCTACATTTATAATGCTACTGTATTTGATATTATGAATGGCAAAATAGCCTCCAGACTCAGAACATGTTCATCAATATAAGTGCCACTAGTGACTTCATTCACTCAGTGAAAAGCACTGAGTAGTAATTCTTGCAGTAACAGTGTTAAATTTCTAGATGAATAGAAGGTGCAATGATTTCCAAAGACAGTGGGACAGTAGTTGAGAGTAACTTGTTAATGGAACACAAAGTTCTAATGTCTGTTTCAACCTTCTCCAGGTTCACAGTTTATGAAACATTCAACATAAGAACATTTTGTTCTATTGTTAATTCAAGGAAATTTCTTCTGGACTCACACATAACTTTAGAGTTACTTGGTCTCTTGGTTTTTGTTCTTAATAGAAGTGGCAATGAGCATAAGCCAAAAGTCGTGGGCCATTCTGTCTAGCACTGCAGGATGTGGAGTCAAGGAGAACATAGAAGGGTTGCCACGATCTGGCTTCTGGCTCCGTAGGTGTTTTTGTAGAGCAAGGAATACTAGGAGCATATTCAGGACCTTTTTGGGGGCTATTCAACATAACAAGGATCTGTTCCATAGAGACCTCATGAGTTGTATGCAAGAACTCTGGATAAAGGGGTGTGTGCATGAAGGAAGAGTGGAGTGGGGATGAAACCATCTGCTTTTTATTGGAGTATGGTGCCAGGACAAGAGGCGGTAGGCACAAACTGAAGCACAAGAAGTTGTCTGAACATCAGGAAACACTTTTTTACTGAGTGGGTGGCTGAGAAGTGGAAGAGGTTGCCCAGAAATTGTAGAGTCACTTTCTTGGAGATCCCTTGATTCTTCACACAAAATATTTCTTGATATGCTTTAAGAGTATGTATATAGTTGGGTTGTAAGGGGCATAAGTGAGTTTAAAAATCTGTACTCAAGGTTATATCCTCCCATCTGCCTTGTGTAGGTAAGTCCTAAGCTACCTTGCACTTGGTGCACAGTATGATTGTTTACATAGAAAATGTGGTAATTTTATAAGAACTGTTTTCTGTTTTGTGAATTCACAAATTTAACTATTGCATGGTAACTTTCATGGGGTAGAGAAGATCACAGTTTGATTTTATAAAGTTAAATGTATATAATCATAAATAGGCATAGCCAATGTATAGGAGATTCAACTAATTGAAATTAACTGATTTACTCTAATTCTAGTTGATGGGAAAAGAGTCCCTTCTCATAAAAAAGCCTCACAGTTCACCAGAATGCTTACTCAACTCTCTTTTTCTTTTTCCTGGGCAGGCAGGAGAAAAACATTATCATCCTACTTGTGCACGATGCGTCAGGTGCAGTCAGATGTTTGCAGAAGGAGAAGAAATGTATCTTCAAGGTAAAAAAAACAAACAAAGCAGTAACACTTAGCATCATGGCCCTCTTGCTTATGCTTGCTTTCATGACTGAGTTGCATTATGTGTATTCTCATTTCGTAAGTACCAAACGAAGTGAAGTTTGATACGTATAGGCTAGGTAAAAGCAAAACCGAAGTGAAAAAACACTTCAATTCCTTCTCCTCCCCATTGCTTCTTATTCACTATTACTTCTCTCCTAATTTCAGTCAGTCAATAGCAAGTGTGAATCACTGAAAGAATAAGTAGTAGTAGTTATGTCCTGCAGGTGAAACTACTTGACAGTGATGTTTATAAAATTTTCCTTTTACTGGAAAATGTGATTTTTCAGATATTACAAGTAGTCCAGGTAAAAGTTAATACAGACATGGTACAGTAGGTTCCCTAAAGCTGCCACTGCAAATTTTGGAACAATTCTATGCCTATTACCTGTTTGCATACAAGGAGAAAATATCTTGATCCTTACTTAAATTCTCTTCAGTAAGACCTAACTACCTCTGAAAAGAGGAGATGAGGATGCCATGGATCTGAAGCCCTTACCAAACAATAGATTAATACCAGAGGCAACCACAAGCTTGGACTGGAAAAAATCACTTTTCCTTGGCAGGAAATTGTACTGGTAATAGTGAAGAATAGCTCTGTAACTTATTCATTAAAAATAATAATAAAAAATATCATAATAATACTAAAATCTGCATTTCAGATGTAGAAAATTTTAACTGAACTAACTTGATCAAAGTAAAAAAGGTATGTAAGGTTAAATATAGGGTCAATCTCCAGGGATAATGAAGGCTTTTGCCTATGTCTTTAATTGGCCCTATGTTCTCAAAGCAAGATAGAAAAGAGAAACAGTAAGATGTGGGAAACGCAAAGTTATATGTTATCTCAAAATTACATGCTTGTCCAGATCTGTATTACAACTTATACAATTGCCCACAGTTTTCTTTAAGTGTACTTTGAAAACATTCTTTAAGCTAGAAAGTTAGACCTTAAAACGCAACAGTAAGATCTGATTATAATTTAGTAGATTATTCAAAATGACAATTATATTGTCTGTTTGGTTTACTACAAGAACTAGCTCATTAGAGGACATAATGATCCTGGTCTATGCTCATGTGTTCCTTCTCAAGAGCCAGAGAATGCTGTGGTTCCTCGAATTGCAAAGTAGCTTAGCAGTACTAAAATCCCCCAGGAAATCAATGTTTTTAAAAAAGATATCATAGTACGAATTTGTTTCTAGATTTCAAACCCTCAGAAACTCGACTATATTCAAATTTTAAGTTCAGTTTATCTGAAGGATGACTGTTAGTTTTTGTGCTAATTTTTAGTTCAAATCATTACAAACTATGCTCAAGTCCTATTAATTTGAAGCCATCTTAATCAGTGTATTTTCTGGTGCTTGAAACATCCCTAGCAACTTTTTTAATACACTTTTTGTCTTCTGATGAAGAACAGCTTCCATTAGAAACCGATGTTAACTTTGTGAAAGAACTGTGATTAGATATGTGGACTGCCTGACCAGATGTGTTAGCTAAAACCCGGGGATTTATAAGAACGTTCTTCATTCCTTTACTAAACTGATCTAAAGTTACCTAAGGTGTTGCAGACCTTAAATCTTCAGCAGTCAGCCAGCAGATTACTCTGGGGGAAATGACCCTTTTTCTTCTACATGAAAATGTTTCCCAGGCAGTTTTGTGTGACTTCATATTGGAGTAAGTCATTCAAAGAAGATAATCTAATTTCTATTTAAAAGCATTGGGAAAATTGTGTTTGTGTGACATCTGGGGCAAACTCTTTCAGTGGGCAACATTCATAATTGGAACTTAAACTAGCATTGAATTTGAAAGTGCTATTAAACCATTTTTTGGTAATTCCATCCTCAAAAAAATTCAAAAACTTAGTAAACTTAATGTATCCAGATTGAATTTACAGATAGTCTTGTACTGCTTTAGTCTGAGTTCATCTGGATTATTTTTGTGAAACAAATTCTGATGCTCTCCATCTGCCTTCTGGGAAATAGACTTTCTGTTTCTATCTTCTTTCCAAAATCCACTGATGAAGAAAATTATCAAACTGCTGTGAAAACAAAGCATTTCCTATTGGTGTTCTACACCCAGTAAAAATATTTAATATTTATGACACACAAGTTCTCAACTTCCCATTTACTTGGAAAGAGTACTGTGCACTGTTATTTAAGTGTGTGTAGAGAAATGCTTTATCTTGTGTCATGTCCTACATCAGACCAGCATAAACATAAAAGTTCCTTCTTACTATTAAAATTTACAGATAAATCTTTATTTCATATGGGTACGCACGTTTCACTTCCACTGAATACAGTGAGTATAACGCGATCATAATCATAGAAGGGCCTGGGTTGAAAAGGACCACAGTGATCAATCAGTTTCAATTCCCTGCTAAGTGCGAGGTCACCAACCACCAGACCAGGCTGCACAGAGCCACATCCAGCCTGGCCTTGAATGCCTCCAGGGATGGGACATCTGCAGCCTCCTTGGGCAACCTGTTCCAATGTGACACATTCTAGTATTGAATGTATGAAATAGTTCAGCTATTGACTTCTTTTTTTCTTTTTGACAGATTCAGAACTCCTAACTGACTCCGTTTCTATTTCACACATATGTCTGGAGTTCATACCCTTTTCATCAGTAGATTTATGAAGTACAGACTTGGTTCTTGTAATTTCTGATTTATATAGGATGGATATTCCCATAAATTAAGCAGTTCTTTACCATTTAATTTATATGACATAAGCATGTAGTGCAAGGTCAGTACAATGCAGAATTTTGAAAAAAGGACTGAATTTTCAGTTAGTTTTAAGTGGGTCAATGCTATTTCTTTCCATCACCATATGTTGCTTAGAATGACCTGGGCCAAACTATTATGTGAATATGCATAACAAGAGAACAGAAAGCTTCAAGTTCATATAAGAAAATATAAAATTACCATTAGAGTGGAACAGGTTGCACAGAAGTGCTGTGGGTCTCCATCCTTGGAGATACTCAGAACCCAACTGAGCAGAGCTCTAAGCTGCTCCTGGAGTGTGACCCTCAGCAAGAAGGAGGTTGGGCCGAAGAAGCTACAGTGGTACCGTATAACATTGCTTAGGTTTTGATGTTAATTTTGCATGCTGAATTCCATGTAGCTATATGAAGTACACCTAGTTTTTAAAATCTTTATTTCCAGGCTTACCAATATGGGGAAGTTGATACTTTTAGCTTTGGGTATGTGGATGGAATTGTGACTGCAGAGGAATCAGTCAGCAAGTTGTATCCTATAAAAAAACACTTATTAGGTAAACAAATTAAGCACAACTTTAAACTTATTCTCCAGGTGCATCCATCTGGCATCCAGTTTGTAGACAGGCTGCCAAGGCTGAAGAAAAAAACAAGGTAAGTTACCTTATTTATTTATTTATTTATTTTTACCCTTTATTTATTTATTTATTTTTACCCAGTATTACTTCACTGCCATATTAGTTTCAATCTCTTCTTTTTATTTTCACTTTTTTTTTTTTTTTTTTTTTTTTTTTTTTTTTTTTTTTTTTTTTTTTTAGCAACCCAACAGAGGGAAGGGTTTTAAACTTTTACAATACTGGAATTTTAAACTTCAGTGACAAAAATGTAGCAGATTAGAGAAGCACTCTATATTCTGGTTTTACTTATGATTCAAGTTACAGCTTGAGGAGAACCACAACCTAAGAGTAGTACATATAAGTTGAACAAGGAAAAATGGAGAAATACGAATAAAGAAGAAAAAAAAGTTATTTTTTAACTTCTGCCTGATTATGGCATGATCAGTGCATGACCTTTTTTTATGTGACTGCACTTAAAAGATCAGAGGACTTTCACTTCATTTGTTTTTACAAGAAAAAGAAAAAAGAACACTGAAAACAAAAATAAAACAAAAAAAACCCACCCTCTCCTTGGAATTTCATTTTTATTATTTGCATGTAAAAAATTGGCAAGCCAGCCCCAACTTAATTTAATCTCTGGCTTTGGATACCTCCTTAGGTTAGATGATTTTGTGCATCTGTCTTTATTCAAGGGGAAAGGGGGAGTGTTCTGGCAATTTTACCATTAATTACAGGGCTAGCAGATGAATAAGCTGCCCGTAGGAAATGAAGAATTAATCCGTAGCTGGGGAAATGATCTCTCTGAAGTGGAGGGACTGAGATGCAGTTATCTCATTTAATGCAGAGGCCAACTACGGGGCTTTTCAGCTCTGCTTTTCTCTGATGCTCCAAGTGGTATCCTTGGTATCTTGCTCAAAAAAGCCTTGCTTTGATTCGAGTCTTGAGCACAAGTCACATGGGACAAGTCAGAGCAGCAGGCAGCAGCTATAAAAAGAGGGTTTACAAATGTAGTGTGTTAGCAAGTGCCACTTGGACTAAATTACAGTTTTGAAAAAATATTGTTTTGGGCTTTACCCTGAAAGATCGTGGCTGTAATTTTTATAGTCATGTGCTGAAAAATGATTGCTTGGGTATTCCTTGACAATCTCTGAATATCAAATAAGAGGCATTTCAGAATAACAAAAAAACTTTAGTGTCAAAATACTTGAGTGTAATAAGTACTGCTGATTAAGTCTAATAGTACTCTGCAGTATTTCAGGCTTCCTGAGGATTTTGTTCTGGCTGAGTACCTGAAATTGCAGGGCTAAAACTCCATGTACTCTATGGAAAACGTGGTAGGACTTTTTTTTCCTCCTTCAATGATAGACTGCAGATGCTGTCATCCTGGGTTCTCATGTGTAGCACACCTCCCCTGAGCACTGGGAGTCTGCCCCTTCCTCAGCAGGGGAAGTTGCCTGCACCTGGAAGTCAATGGGGCTTTTCCCTGAGTACAAAAGAAAAAGTAATAATAAAATAAAGCTCAAAGAATTTTCCAAAGACTTTTCTGTTTTCCTTTTTTCCTTTTCTTTGGTGTTTCCTTCTCTTGAAACAGCCAAACAAAAACAAACAAACAAACAAAAACCCTAAACAAACAACAACAACAAAAAACAAGAAGAAATGATGCTGTTTCAAAGAGGGCAGTGATTGAAATTCCAGCATATATACAGGGTGAAGTTGGGAATGGGATACCCAAGTTGGTCAGTTTTCTGGTCAGTCTTTCCAGTCTTGTTTTTAAAAGTATTCTCTGTATGTTTTTACATAGACAGGAGCACAGCATGTAATTAAAGTAGGTGGCAAAAGGAGAAGAAGTAAGTGGCATCACACCCTTAAACTTTGGAGATGGAGTAGAAGGGAAAAGGAATTTGCGAAAGAGAGTGACAGTGAGAAGAAAAACATTAAGAGAATGAGATTGTAAGCACAGAAGATAAAGCTGGAAACTGCAGAGTAGAAAGACAAGAAATAAGTAGTATAGAGAAGTGAACAGAAGCAATGAAGTCCAATGAGACAAAAGAATTTGTGGCAAAAGATGGAAGTTTATGTGCAGTGGGAAAGGATTAAGTATGGTAAAAGGAAGTAATGGATCATGAAGAGAATACAGAATGTGTGAGATGTAGAATGAACAGGTTTAAATCACCAGGAATAAAAATGGGACACTTTGAGGGGGTAGCTGAATAGAATAAGAATACCTCAGAAAGATGAGACTCTGCACTTTTATTGCAAAAGTTAGAAGCTATAATTAATTGTAGTTTTTTCTTGAAAAGAAAATGGCATCTCTAAGATGAGGAAAGGCACAGAAAGAACTCTGGGAATTTGTTATGCATTGTTAAATATATTCAGACATGTTTGCTATGACTTTTATCTAAGTGTTGTTAACTGCTACATGTTAAAACACATTCTGCTGATGAGCATGACAGGAAGAAGTCCTGAGGCTTAGCCTAGGAAACCCTGAGGTTAAACAAAAACTGTTATTTGTCCTTAATGGGCTTTAAAACATTGGAATAGTACATACAGGACATTGGAATAGGAGCTTTCTTCAGCTTCTTTCCTCTACAGCAATGGGTGTCCTGTAATGACATCATAAATAAGACTTATAACTTGCATGTGACATCAGTGCATTGATGGCACCTTCATGCAATTCACACAATTTCTGGAAAACTGCAGCATGCTTTAGCTATGCAGCAGAGGATTTGTTGTTACACTGTGCTGAGTCATCATCTCAACGGGCAGCAACAATTATTTCTCAGATAATACTGTACTGATATTTTGCCTGGCTCCTGGAATTCCTGAGCTTGTCCAGAGCCTTCTGAAAATGAGAGGAAGAAAAAGTGCCAAAGTCCCAGTCAGACATTTCATTAAAAAAGAAATCTTTTTAATATGGATGAGTATCTCCACGTATATAGTCTCAGAGTAGCCCATAGGACTAATTTGTGCTAAAGATCTGTGGAAGGGTTGTTCTGATTGCTGAGTTTGTTCATCCTGCTAATACAGCACATTGTAGCAATGAAGAATTACTTCTCTTGTATGATTCATGAATATATATATATATATTTTGCTCTTAGTCATTTCTTCTTGCTATACCACTTATACTTAAAAATTCATATTTCCTCTGAAAATATTTAGCTATTGCAGTCAAACCATTTTAACTTTACCATGAATGGTTCACCTCACCTTTCTCTGTAACTACTACTGTATGAAGCTTCACTCGGCTTGGTAAGGAAATCTTGTACTAGATACTCATTTTAAAATTCTCTGTCAGCAGACTTAACAATATGGACCATGTTAATGCCTGACATACAGACACTTCTGAGATAAGACACATTCACATGTCTACTAAAAATTAGCAAATATTCCAATAGAAGACTGAAGTAGTAGGATGCTATCTTGACCTGACAGGTTAATAATGCTAAATCCCTTTTAAGGATTTGAGCAGTTATAATCTCCACGTAAGAAGCATTTAGTGAGGCAGTAAATAAAAATTATTGTGAGCAAATGGCAAAATACATACTTTTTCAATCAAGAATAGGTTTCTTCAGAGGTGAGAGGAACTATCTTATGATGAATTAACATATATGGAAAAAGCGAGGGTATGAAAACATGGTCTTCTTACTAAGATTTGCTTGAACTTCAGTTATAAGCATCAGGTCTGTTGAGTCATTGTTAATTTCATTGTGCCTCTTATTTAAAAGTAATTATATTTTTCATCACAAAGCAATCACCTAAAAAGAAAGCAGTATTTGCTGTGACTGGATGCTGCAATGATTGAAAACAGAGCAAAACTACCTGCATTAAAATTAATCTCTTACAATTAGGGAAAGGAAAGCAAACCTATTGGGTGTCTGACTCAATATCTTCTGCAGGATGTCAGTACAGTGATATGTTCCAGAGGCAGCTACTTCAGTTTGACATTACAACCATAAAGTAAAAATGTTACAAACAAATCATCTTGTGACATTGGATTCTCCAGAGCTGCTGTAACTTAAATGTTACTTCCAATAATGTCCTAAGGCCACCCTGGAAGCCCAGCCCCTTCTGAAGGGTAGGGGGGAAGAGCAAGTTTTATGTGAAATCATTTTGTTTTTTCAAACTGTCAGTATAGAGATGCTTTTTGGGGGGCATATCTGTCCGTTTTGAGCTCACTCTAACTTGCTATTTTGGCCAGTGAAGATTATATTCAAAGAAATGGCTCCCTCTTTTCTCTCTTTTCCTTCTCTGTTTCATGTCTCTTCTCCTGCCATAGGAAACAAGGACTTCCTCTGAGAGTATAATTTCTGTACCTGCTTCAAGTACATCGGGTTCCCCAAGCCGTGTGATCTATGTGAGTATTTTCTTTGCAGCACTTACATTACCGATGGAGTGTGGTTCATACCACAGGAACTAAACTACCACAGTACTTTCTAAAAATATACCCTAAATAAACGCTACAGCCCACAGATAGATTACAAGCTTAGATTTGAATACTACTTGCCTAAATCAAGCCACCGAGCCTGCATCTGACTGCATGTGAAAACATGTGTGTGTGATTGCAGGAGTCAGGCCTCAAAGAATTCCAATCCTTAAACTCAGAGGACCTTTGGGGGTGTTTCTGGTCTAATAAGTACTAACTCTGGAACGTTCAGAGTGTTTAAAAACTGGACAAATATGATAAAAACTTATACTCAGTGTACCTCAGTTGTAGTAATTGCTGTAGGTAACATTCATGAGCAAAACCACTTGGTAACTAACATGTAGAATATGTAGCATTCCCATTTCTTTGTCCAAGTATCCCTGGGGAAGGTCAGTCATTCTCACTGAATGGTACCAGAGGGGATTTCAGGAGATGTGATTGGCTTTATTATACTAAGATTAAGAGCTTGCATTTATTATACTGAGATGAGCAAAACAGTGCCTTGGAGCCAAGCTTGTCCTCATTCTTTGAATAGATATTATTTTGAATAAAATAGCCCTTTATATGAGTGAGACTTTGCTGGAAGTGTAGGAATTGCCCCTTATCTAGATGGCTATCAGTACTTTTAAGTTTTCCTTCCAATTGGGTGAATCCTGGGGATTATGTCCAATTAAGAAAAAAAAAAAGTCATTGCTACAACTTCTGTGAAGGCAGTTTATTGTACTACGTATTAATGTAATACAATTAGTATTACATAAATGTTTTCTTTTAGCATTTTCTTTTGGTCTCTCTCACTTCAGACTTGTGCTACATCATTGTTTTTATAACCATGAGCATTCTTCTAAGGTTTATGTACTATTAGTAATAGGTGGTAGTGGTGTTTGTGATTACAGCTTTAAATATGCTTCACAGGTTGGTAATAGTCAAGGACAAGCCTGCATTTTCTTTCTTCCTTCCTTTTCTTTCTGAAGAATGT
This sequence comes from Excalfactoria chinensis, assembly GCF_039878825.1. Classification (NCBI taxonomy): domain Eukaryota; kingdom Metazoa; phylum Chordata; class Aves; order Galliformes; family Phasianidae; genus Excalfactoria; species Excalfactoria chinensis. The sequence goes on from NC_092828.1 coordinate 10,005,552, forward strand.
CATTAAATTAGCACACAACCGTCATGTTCTTTACCGTAATATATTTTGGAGGCATCTGGGACTGTGAAAGAATAAGTTCTCTAGCAAATATGAGTTGATTAGGAAAAGAAGATTTCTCAGTGGGATACAAGTTCTTGCTCTGTCTCATTTATAACTTGCTTAATTGTCAGAAAGCTTTGAGATCAATTAAATCCTATTTCTATGAACAGAAGAGCAAAAAAGAGTTCAAAATGCGTTACTGAACTTCTATATTGTCAAAATGATCCTTTGGATATCTTTTGTATATTTTCTATTAGAAGAGTCCTATGATATACAGACATGCTCAAGATTTGTTTAGGGCATTTTCATGATTGATTTAACCACTTACAAGTTTATGCTGCCACTGAAAGAAAGGCCCCTCTCACACTTGATCCTGCCTCTCTCCAGCCATGTTTTCCTATCTCCTCTTTGGTGCAGATGGGTCCGCAGGGATATGTTCAGTTAGTTAGATTTAAGACTATCTCCATGTAGAAAACATCCTGAATGTTTTTTCAGTATTGAATTTTTTATTTTTTTTTTTTTCTTTTTTAAATTGTTAGAGAATAACCCAGGAAAAAGACCCAACTGTCTAAATTTTCTATTCCTAGCAAATATCAAGGCAGGCAGAGCAGGTAGGAAAGCACACACAGAACAGTAACTTTCATACATGGGTTTCTGTCATGAAAACAAATGGTGAAGCTGTACCTCAACAGCTGGTGTGCTCTTTGAGGCACTATGTTTGACAAAAGAACATTTAAAGAGAACAGTTAAAGCTTGGTTAAACCATGAATTTGCGGCACGTATTCTTTCAAAGGCATCAAGTCTGGGCAGTGTGATCATTCTGAACACAGCATTTTGAGGGTGACATGTTTCTGGGTCATGGCATACTGGCCAGCTATGCAATGATTTATGAAGTATGTTTTTTCTTAATGTGAGCATGGTTCATGCAGGCTGTCTACTAAAGTTGTGTATCTTTTATTCTTCTGTTGACATCAGTCTGTGTTGCCTTTTTGTTCTGAGAGGACATAGGCTAATGCCCTTTGAAGTTAATGGGAATCTTTTAATTAGCTTCAGTGATGGTTAGATTATATCCAGACTGAAATTTCCTCTACTGCAGACATTCCCTGAATCACTGCATACCACTTGAAAATTTTCTTCCAGTTAATGTCTAGATTGTGTCATTAAAAAGGGCTTAAATAAAAGTCCTTATTTATACTTATCTAAATTCTAAGGAAAATTAAGAAGTTCCTTCAATTATGTACCTAACTGGAAGGTTTAGTTTAGGTTACACAGCTGTGCTGTACATGCTTCTACTAGGAACAGAAACTGTATTACATTTTTGTACCCAATCATATTTGCTATTATAAGAGTGTAAAAGTAAATATTCCAAATGAAAAAGATACTCTAAATTTAGAGTGTGGTTTTAACAGAATCCAGAATACCAGATTATTGAAGAAATGGCTTAAAACCTCTTAGCTGTAATTTGAGCCTTCTCTAGAGTATTTAAATTCCAGTCAAGTATTTGGAAGTAGGTAAAACAAGTAAAATAAAAAATGTAGGCTGAATGTTTGTAGAGTTCAGTGTTTAGAAACCAACTGTATCTCTAAGGTGTTCTTTCATTTAAATTTGGCTATATTGGGACATTTAGACGGGAAGTTTTATTCCTGATAATTCTGAAGTCTTATGGCAGGACCTCACATTGCACTGCTACATGTAGAGACAGGGGCTAAGATTATCATAATTCACATATTCCTAATTCTGAACTTCTCTGAATTCACTAGAATAATCTCCACAACCTTGAATGCCTTTTAAAAAACTTTCACGGCCTCCTTGGCCTTCTTCGTAGGCAACAATACTTCCCAAAGTTTTCCTGGAGCAGACCAGACAGACTCCTAGTCTTTGAATGACATGTCCCTGCAACAGAGGTTTCCACTGGCTTCTCAGCAAGAAAGGATTTGTTTTCGTTAAGAGTCTGTTTTGTTGCTCTTAATCGACTGAAGTAGCTGCAAGAAAAATGAGATAACTGTGTCATCTTTAAGAATCAGACATCTCATGAAAACAGATTTTGTCACTAGTTTTGAAAATATATGGTGGTTATAGTAGCTTCCTTAGTTAAGAAAAATCTTTCTCTTTTCTATGTTGCTTGTGTTTGCACAATTCATGCAGTGTTTCAGGAAAAGAGTGAAATGAAAGTTGCCATGCTACCATTCTCCTGTATGATTAACTTAATGAAAAACTTCCCTAGAAAATCTACTCAACTTATCTCATAGAAAAAGTGTGCTCACTTCACACATAAATCCTTGATACTTGCAGATTTTTTACACATGGAAAGCATTATTACAGTTTGACAGCTGATCATACTGAGATTCTCAGAGAACTATGACATTCAGTCATCATTTTACTGCCAAAAGAACAAAGAATTGATCGTTCTGCAAAGCCTGAGGTAGTACAGTACT